>NW_024037062.1:2035543-2635543 GCF_015706575.1 Patiria miniata
AAATTATGAACTCAATTTTCGTATTTCCTGTATCAATGGATATGGCTTTTGAATTGTATGAAAGTATTTGCATATTCATGACAAAAATGTAATGTAATTCAAGACAGATGCGTCGGAAATACAGCTGCTGCAGCACTAACATTTGCCAGCATTTAGGGGTTTTGCCACGACTTCGTGTTTTTGGTGGTTCTTTCTTTATTTAAAATCAGTACCAAGAAAATTATTTTGGCAAAAATTGATACAAATATTGTCAATAAGCCACATATTGGTATTATCACCGTCTTTGTGATCAAAAGGTTGTTCGTGGTTTTTCACTATATTTTGTTTTCTCTCAAAAAGTGTAACATCCTCCGAGCTGAACTCTCGGTAGGTTAGGTTTCAACATTTTTCTTTGGATTTTGAGTGGTGTTATTGGGTTGAACAACTTGGATGATTAGAAAATAACATAATGCCTCTAAGGATAATCACCAGAAATGATTCATAACAGCTGTAATAAACAACTACTAGTTATACTTGAATTTCTGTAATATACTGTTGACGCAAGTCAAATTGGATGAAGTCGTACACTAATGACAGTAAAAATAGCTTTTTATTTGAACGGATGTAATTAAAGCAGGACTAGCACGCCCGGATGCGATTTTTTTTCCCCAAGCAACACCGTATAGATGCTTGATTGCTTGTTGTATAGATGCTCTCCAATGGCTCAGCTGGCTCATGCCATGGTTTTGAAATCGGAGTGTGTGAGTTCGAAACCACAATATCCCACATTTTTTTCTTTTCTAAGTTTTGCGGCTTTAGAGGTTTTTTTTAAAGGGAATGTAGGTCCGAATTTCATTAGGTTCGAATTTATTTCTTTTTTTCTTATATATATACATTTTCTCGTGTTTTTGGGGATTAGTAAAGTCAAAGTCCAATTAGTAAAAGCGTTTGGGAAAAACAAATTCACCACCCGGATGTCGCTGGATGCAGTGCAAGAAATACCGGGCTGGTTTGACATGTACATCGCATAGCCGCCATCGGCTGAACGAGAACGTGTTCCGGATGTTGATTTCGAGCGCAATTCAAAATATGACTCGGCAATTTTGAATTGAAATTCATACCCTAGCATTTGTATTTCTACGGATATACAACATTCACAGAGCTAAAACTTCATCAAGCACCTGTCTTTAGATTTTGAACAACTTTTGTTGTTTCAAACGAAACAAATGCAAAAAAAAAACACCCATAAACAAATGCAGCTCTACTCTACCTTTAATGTACTAAATCAAAGCGGGCCCATTCTCGCCTTTATCTGAACGAACTCGGTATTCCAGCGGATATGTGAAACAGTTGTGCACTTTTTCCAATAAAAGTATGAAACGTTACACAGATAATTATCAATATTCACGAGACAATATTTTCAGATGTAGTGCCATTGCAAACTCACCCCTTAAGAGGCGCGGCAGCCATTTTGAAAAATTGTGGGGGTACTCATTTTGCGATGCATCGTTATACTTTTCATATTCTGCGGCCGATTTCTTGCATTTTTGGACAAAATGCCATTGAAGGATGTATTTTTCAATGTTAACCACAGACATATTAACAAAAACCTATACCCACCTATGCTGTTACAGTTTGTGTTTCAGGATTCAAAACAACCGCCATGCAGCGGCGTAGCAAGGGTTGTCATCCTGGGGGGGGGGGGGGGGGGGGGGGGCGTGAGGTTACGTGGTGGGGCTCCAAAATTTCATCCATGCTGAAAGGAAGACAGGCTTTTTTCATCGGACACCCGACCTATGTACAATCAAATAGTGGGTGGTGGTGGGGGAGTAGGAGGGGGGCCTGGGCTAGGCTGGACACCATATACCAATGGGGCGCTGTATCGCTTATTTGGCGAGTGTACATCACGGCAATAAGGAAGACGAGACATAACGATTGTCGTTGCGGGTGTCTCCGAGGGTAGTCTTTTCTATTCTCTTTTTTATTAACAATAAAATGACAAAAGGCTAACTCTGCCTATGAAGCGATTCAAAAGCAATTCAACACTTACTGCGCCTAACGCGTGAGTGTAGTTTTTACCCCCCAATATTTTGTAAGGAGTGCCTTTTTTTCACAAGTGGCTTTTTTCTTCGAGCGTCGCGCGAACGTTGGCCATGGTGCCGCCATGAAAAGCGCCACCTGCTGTACGATAGTGCCCATCAAAGTCCAATATAAGCACCCGTCCGCCTTATAAAAAGATTGTGTCCGGTCCCCCCCCCCCTTTATTTTACGGAGGCTGGGTGACTGGTGAAAAAAAACTCTGTCTAACTGCCACTCTTTTCACGCCCCCCCCCCCCATTAAAAGGCACCTTGTTACGCAACTGCATTATACAACGGATTCACAACAGCCATAGAAACCTCACGGTGATCCTGGTTGCACCGAGTTGACCTCCGAGTCACGTAACGACTATTATGCTAAATATAACTCCAAAGAGTAGTGCCACAGCCTCACAGGAGAAATGAACTGATTTTGCGGAAAACAAAGTGTAGTGTTCTATTCAAGTTTTTTTTTATCCATGTTTATGACGCGACAATGACTGAAGACCCGATATAGAAAGCGCCCGCTGATATGGCAAAATCTACAGTTCATGAGGCGGTTGTCTTGCATAATTAATCAGCGAATCTGTTCACATACTACTCAATACGGTGACAATAATTAAAAGTCATTTTTTCTTGATTTTTCCAAAATATATGAGGTTGAAAATTCCAGGAAGGAGATGCGGAAGAAAAAAGAAGGAATCAAAAATGGACCAAGCTCTCGGCGAAAGATTTATTCAGATGGGACCTAGGCCTAAGTTGTTAATGTCGGGCGAAGACCAAAAAGCGGCTTCAAATCGGTAAACACGGGCAGATGGACACACATACTTGTTTCGTAACTGTGGGGACTTTACACACGAGTTGTCCCGGGGTACTATGGGAACCGACGACGCTGTGGGGACAGCAGAAAGTCCCCATAACTCGGCCCTCATTTGCGAATTGCCTAACGATAAAAAAACTTCCCCATTACACGGTGAGGCGACGGCCCGCCCGCGATTTATTTTTCCATACCACATGCTCGCTACTATCTATATTTATAAGAGAGAGTTTAACTCGGCCTCCGAGACGATGTTTGCTCATGAAAGGATCCGAGACCGCGGGCTCCCGCGGCGCCAAAATCGCTCCACGTCCGTGGAAAAATGCGGAGGGTGTCCTCCGCCGGGTCGGACGCTTCGGGTCGTCCTGATTTTCCCGTACGGACCGGCGATCCTTTTCGTCTATTTTTCGTGACTGCATTTTGCGCAGGAATTTGCCGTCGTGTGTGCTTTCACGTTGACTGCCTGGCCGCCCCCCCGTCCTGGCTTTTCTGCGTGTCTGGACTGTGCGAGGTCAGCGGCTTCGACGTAGGGGTTCCGTTTACGTTTACTGTTTACAAAGGGTCGATGCATTGCTTCAAATATTGCGATCTTGAACGAAGTCACAAAAAAATCGACGAAAAAGTGTCCGACCCGGCGGAAGACACCCACATTTTTCCACGGACGTGAAGCCGCGGTCTCGGATCCTTTCAGAAGCAAACATTTCTCGGAGGCCGAGTAAAACTTGCTCTTATATATAGATGGTTGAACCAACTTCAATAAAAGTTAAATCGACTTTTTCCTCGCAGACGGTCTCGCAAATTGTAAGAAGTTCAAGTTTACGTTTGTTGAAGAGTCCAATACTGAAACTTAATTATGACCTTCCTCCGTGATTCAGACCGTTTGTATTTTATGGTAACACTCAACATTTTCATTTCAAATGACACCTTCACGTTTTATTCAATTATGATTTAAACCAGCCTTCGCCTGTGTACTACAGTAACCTTTTCACTACGTTTTCCAAATGCGACTGCCTCACAAAAAGCCAATTTAACAGACCTACGGCAACATTTACAGACAGTTGCCACGGTACATAATTATCATGTGCGTAAATCGACGGGGGACAGGGGAACCCCCCCCCCCCCCACACACACACACATTTTGAGGCGGGGGGCATTGTTTGGTCCCCCCCCCCACTTTTTCTTCCCCGAATAAAAATATTGTAGCCTACAATAATGATTCTATTGCTCAGAATACATGTAGCTGATTCAATTACTCCAAACTCAAAACTTTAAAAATGATCTTTGGCTCAAATTGGTTTTAGTCGTCAGAAATTGCCTTAGATCACACCACAGAAATTGCTTTTCTATAACTGCATGTCTCCCCAACTATATCCCCCATTTACATTTAACTCCCCACATTTTCATCCCCAACACTACGCCCTACCCGATCTATGATCGGGTAAATCAGCTTGTAGAATATAGTCTGAATATAGAATTATGCTGGAGAGCCCTATATATGCAATGGTTCCACATCGATGAGTCAATGTTGTAGTGTCATGCATACTACATTGGATTTAATACAAATCCGACGGTGTGAGTTCGATTCCCATTGGATCTTTTTTTTAATTTCTTCTTCTTTTCTTTTTTTATACCAATATGTGGTTTGGAGGTTTTTTTTCAAGGGAAAATAAAGTCCAAGAACCTGACTTGCAACTCAACGTACTTCGAAATACGCCCATAACGAATGTATGTATATGTGTACAGAATAAAAGATTTCGCGGGATACAGGCAGGCATTTACATGTATACTACACGTGTGTATCTGTGTATTGGTGCGTGACCATGCATGGACTACATGATTATAGGCTACCGTATGCTCGCGGAACGCAACGGGTGTACATGTACATGTATTTGTTTGTCGTTTTAACTTGTACACATTTTAAAATCATGCGCTTACCCTGATTGTCCCAATGTACGCCATTCCCTTACTGCCACCTCCTTGAAGAGCCAGATTCTCGAAGGGGAATTCATAGCCCTCAAATTCTCGTTTCTCCTCTGGTGTTAGAATGGGTTTTCTTTCTATACGTGGCAGAACACTAGCAGTGGCCATGATGCGTTTTGCTGGTGTTTGCATGCAGTGTAGAAGTCTAGACGTGGGGTCGCTGGTTGGATCGATTGTAGAAGTCTAGAGGTGGGATCGCATGACTGGATCGATTGTTACAGTTCAGTATCAGCGCACTAAGGTCATTCAATTCAAGAAAGAAGCCGTGGCTAGCGTATACAGATCTCTCACAGCGACCAGTGACCATGTGATCCGGGCAACATCCAGGAACATGTACCTGTAATTCAGCATGAAAGTAAAAGGCTATGCGGCGAGCTTCTTGAACTCTCGCACGGCCCACCTGCGAATTATTTTTTCCCCAGACAACCGTCGTATGGAAGGTTGTTGAGCGCCCTCCACGATACCTTTATTATACGTACGCAGGTAAAAGCCATGAATTACGGTATGCTGTCGAGCTCTTCGATATATGGCTCAGCTGGAATGGAATGGTTTTGAGATCGGAGGGTGTGAGTTAGAAACCATATTTTTTCAATCTTTTTTTTGTTTTAATTGGCCGCTTTGGAAGATTTTTTTAAAGGGAAATAAAAAGTCCGAATTTTACTAGGTTCAAATTCATTTCATTGTTTTCTTTACATATTTTTTTCCTCATGTCCTAAGGGAAGTAATGTCCAACATTTGCTCGTACCCCCCGCCCTGCAAACAGGACGCTGGGAAGGGCTTAATTAGCGCTCTTATTGGATAGATTTTGCGTGACCTGTGACCTGCCAGTCATCACGACCACGACTCTGCAAGGTTTGAAACGGCCGTTAAGACTGAGTCATTCATCACTCTTTTCTTCCCATTCATAAATGCTGCGCCTTTTTTGGATGAAAAGTATAATAATGTAGGAAAAATCTGTAAAACGTATCTGTTTTGTAAATGTTCAACTGCCGTCAGTTGCTCAGGCTCCGTTTCGAAATTAATTAAATTAAAATTTGATGCTCAAAATTATTTTGTCCACATGGTCCGCAATGAAAAAGAAATTACATCCGGTATGGTGTGTATGCATTTCTATGGCAAACTTTTCGGATAGTATTTGCGCGCATTGGCTAACCGCGGTCTACAGCTGCAGCCAGATGCTTTAGGGCCTATACATAGGTCATGATAAATTACCCAGAATGCCATCCCCACTTCCTTCACAAGATTCGGTGAAGCTCATCTGCCCGCGTATTTTTTTTCCTAGGAGGGTTAGGGGCAATGTCATGAATAATTCAGTTTTTCCTTTGAATCATTGCAAGATTTAGGTTCTCGTTCTATTTTCCCCTTAATTTAAAATTATCTCAGTGATACATTTGGCGAAGAAAAATAGCTGATGAAAATGAGCAGCGACGACGTGGATTCGAACCAGGGATCTTTGTATCCATAGCTCGGCTCGCTATCCACTAGGCTACTGTGTGGTAGCTCGACGACAACCGTTCTTTAAAATGCTTTAATGTATTGTAACTAGTTGAGTAACTAACAACAATGCTGTTGATGTCATTGTCCGTTCTCATGGATAAACATGAATTATTCATGACATTGCCCCTAACCCTCCTAGGAATAAAAATTACGCTATCTGCCCTCCCCAGCGCCCTGCTTGCACTGCAGGGCGGAGGGACGGGGGGGGGGGGGGGGGGGGGGGGTACGAGCGAAAGTCCAAAACCTCTTAGCGTACACCACAATTCGGTTTTGCCGTAACCCTTTCACCTTCTGTAACTTTTTGCAAATGATTTCTGACTGTTACTGCAATAAAGCACTCGAGTTGAATTTATCTTGGTATTCTTAAAGTAAAACTGACAAAGCAAAGAGTGTAAAACAAACAAACAAAACAAACAAACAAACAAACCTGAATTTAATTTAAGACCCTAATTCGTATTGTCGTTCCTTGTTCTGATTTTTGTGCACGTTTGTTTTCATATCGTGACTTTACTTGCGTGAGAACGAGAATGTATAACGTTGCGAAGACTTACCTACCTGCAGCCGATGGGTTCTAGATTTAGTGTGGCTGGTTTAAGCAGATCGTGGGTGCAGGTGAGTCCTCTCAACGATCAATTTTTGACTTTTTTATACGTACGAATGAGGTTTTAAAGTTTATTCACACAGTTTGAAAACTTTGCTTCTATTTCACTTTCAGTTTTCACTTACTAATCTTCGTACACCGATCTAGTAAGATTTTCCGAAGTGAGAGGTGATTTTTGGCACGATATTTCTCATGGCATGTCAGGCGATTTATCAGTGCTGTAATTCGTCGGATCGGTGCGCGACATCGCGTAGCTGCAATCGGCTCAGTGAGAGCGTGTCTCGGACGTTGAATTCAGGCCCAATTCAAAACATGATTCAGCAACTTTTGATTTGAAATCGAGATCCTAGAATGTTGTTTTTCTCGAAATATACAGCTGAAGCTGAGCTGAAATTTCATCAGGTCAGTTGTTCAGCACCCTTCTTTAGATTTTGAGCACTTTTGTTGCTTCAAACGAACAAAATGCAAAAATTACAAATGATGGACTATTACTTTAAAAACAAAGGCAGAAAATATCACCGTTTTGTGAGCAAAGCTAAATTCTCTAATATTACCATATGGGCAAATCAAGTGTTTATTTATTGAATAGAATCCTTGTCTTGCAAAAGAAGGCTCTTAGAATTATTAATGCTGTTCATTTTCTTAGTTCCTCTGACCCATTCGTTTACAACCATAAAACTCTCAAGGTTCCTGACATACTCTTGCTTCAGTTTGACTCATTTATGTATCAGTTTATAACAACTTAATTACCAAAGTCTTTTCAAATAATATGTTTATTTTAAACACTCAGATTCATTCGTGTAATACCAGATCTGCCAAAGATTGTCATATTCCTTAGGTACGCCTTTCCAAATCATTTAATTGTGTATCATTTCAAGGTCCAGAATTTTTGGAATTCTTTAGGTACTAATTTTAAATAAATTAATAGCATGCCCGTCTTCAAGAAACAACCCAAACTTTGGCTAGTGGATAACTATTGTCAAGACTGATTTACACAATTTGTATTTATTCACTGTATATACCTTTGTAATCACCTTAGATACCTTTACTGTCGAACGGAATTGTCAGCCTCTCTGTGTTGTCTTGTCGTGTTTGTTCTTTGTCTCTTTATGATGCAGCATTAACTTAACAACTTAAATATTGTTTTCGTTTATTGTCATTATAATTCAAATGTCATTTTCAATGTATATCAGTACACACTTTAAGGGGATATCTGGTTTCCAAGCTCTGCTTCTTGGAGACCTCCTCCACTTGTTGCTTAATAATCAAAGTGTGATAATTACATGTACATGTTCTGTTATTTCCAATATAGTGAGCAAGTGGAAAATAAATGAACTGAACTGAACTGAACAGAACTGAAAAAAATAAAGAGCCCTGTAAAGATCAATACTTGTCAAAATTATTAATTTGTATATTTCTGGTCGGATTTGTGATTGATATGATTGAGTGACCATTTATTTTAACAAGAAGAAATACGGATGCCAAATCAAGGATCATTGCCTAATGTGACAAACCAGGGTTAAACTTCTTGGATGGGCGGGGGGGGGGGGGGGGGGGGGTGCACCAATTTTTCAAGGGGGCACTGGAGGCAAGTGGTATATGATGTGCAAGTCAAGATTTATATGGGGGTCCAACCCGGGGCACGTACCTCTGCCTTGGGGGGGGGGGACGTGCCCCCTCCCCGCTGTAATGACCCTAACCTACAAATGGCATCAAGATTGATATGAAACTAGAGGGACATGAATTTATCTGTTTCTCACCGATAAACAGGGTGCTCGCGTCAAAGAGACAATTTCCTCTATCTCATATAAGTCATATCCAAGAGCGACGAAAGAAGCCACCATTGCACCGATACTTGCTCCTGAAAACCTCTTCAGGTTTTTGGCAACTCCGACCTCTTCAAGAAGCTGTAAGAAACCATCCCTCTGGCTTAAATTATGATTCGAATGTTAGGGCATATCAACAGTCGCGCGGGTTGAAAGTAGCTATAGACCCTGGGAATACATTTCATAATGCAGTCTGGTTTTTTTGTGTTCCAACTCATCAAGGTTTTTAAGAAGATGAACTTACCCTAATTGTCCCAATGTACGCCATTCCCTTACTGCCACCTCCATGAAGAGCCAAATTCATAGCCCTCAAATTCTCCTTTCTCCTTTGGTGTTAGAATGGGTTTTCTTTCTATACGTGGCAGAACACTAGGAGTGGGCCATGATGCCTTTTGCTGGTGGTTTGCTGCATGTGCAGATGTACGTGGGCGTTAGGATATAAGACGACGGCATGCCATTCACGTACGAAGCTGCCTACAGCCCCATAGGCGTGCTGACATTTCGTCATCGTCAGCTGAGCAGATGAAAACATCTTTTCATTCGCACGTGGTTTTCATCGGTAGCTATTATTATGTTAGCCTTCAGCACTGCAGCCTGAGGAACCATTGAGTTTTAAGTAAATACGTCTGGGATTGATATTATATCACACTGTATTGTCGCAATGGGTGAATGCGCAATGGTGAAGCCATTCATGAATAATTCAATAGTTTCGAATCGCTGCAAGACACTAATCGGTTCTCGGTCTCGTTTTTCCCCTTAAAGTAAAATTATCCCAACAATACATTTGATGCAGAAAAACAATTGATAAAATTGGCAACGGTGGATTTGAACCAGTACGGACAAACAGTAAAAACCAACAGAAACATTCATTCACATTCATTGAAATAAAGTTTGAATCATTGATCGTAATGTTTTTTTCCCCGAAATTTTAATAAGCTCAAATGAACATTCTAAAGCTATAGACACGAAAAAGACTACTGATTGCTCAAAAATACATGTAGGCCTGTTCATTTAGATCCGAATTAAATTACGATCAAACGAGTGAAATGAAAACTTAATTACAGTGTATATTATTCTAAGTATTCGTGTTTGCTTCTGTTTTACATATCATTTTCACTCTGGAGCGATTTTGCACGGTATTATAATCAATAGCCACTGACCTACGCCCTCTAGCGTCAAACGATGCTTGCCTCATCAACCCCGCTTTTAATTTCCAACAGCCAGCAAGGATATTAAATAATATAAAAAAATGGTACCTAAGAACATTTTAGGATTTGTTCACCAAGGTAAATAATCGTTTAAACAATTCCCTCTTTGTTTATCCTGAAGGAAAAGTTGTTTCGGCCTACAATGTCTGTAGCATACTAAGGGGTGGGGTACCCCATTGCCGCCCCAGTCACTTACCGCCACCCACATTACATATATAAAATCTTAAATTGCACAAAAACACCTACAGGTTCCCCGTGCAGTTTAACCCTATTTCTGACGCATATTTGTGCCGAGTATTCTGTTATAATATAACAGAATAATCGGCACAAAATGTATGCGTCATTTAAAAGAGTTCTTACAAAACTGTAAATTAAAAATTTCACAAAATATTATCATATACCAGTTAATATATAAAGATACTAGAAATAGCAATTACATGTATATACCAGTTATACTATAGACAATGCAATCATAAGGGTGCCCACTGCAAGCATTCAACTGCAGCAGTTCCATTATAAATAGCGAGCTTTTTACAAAAGAATATTCTAAATTGACAAGCAGCTCATCAAATGTTTATACAACAGTACATAAAAACTATTTCTCTAATATGATTGATCACAACAGACAAATGAAGAGAAATATCAATTAAAGCATTTGTGTAATTTCAAAGAGTCATTACATTTATAAAAATTGGAAATTATCGTTGATCCAAAAGCAAAATTCTCTAAACTTTTCTCATAATTATACCAGTTATATCATAGACAATAGCAAGTACGGATAAACCGTTTTGAATACCCATGGTAGAATCTGCAACAAGATAGGCCTACTCGAAATACCTTTACAAATCCTTAATCGTGACAAGCAAACGACCCTTGCAACCATCATGATATTATGTCCTATTACTGAAAAATATAAAGCACTGCCATCAATTGCATTGATGTGGGAATTATCTTTCTCACGAGGATTAACACAAAAGGTCACTGATAAATACCGCCCTCAATTTCCATAAAAAGCAAATTCAATACTGCCTTCAAGAGTCATCATATTCTTCCACCATAATATTGCTGTATGATGTACAACAAAGATTTCCAATTATTCTTCTTATACTTTTCTTTGTATCTCGCAACAATTTCAAAGTTGACAAAATTTGATTTCCATGTGAAGGCTTTCAAATCGAGAAACCATGTCCCGCGAATACGTGACTTTTTTTTTTTTTTTTTTATTATTCTGCGTCCTCAACAATGGAACCCCAAAGGCAAAAACATTTAAATCATTACAGATGAAATTCTGGTTGACTTACTGAACCACAGACTCGATAGTGACGTTGCTAGCATCCACGATGGTCCTCTTGATCTTCCTCTTAGAAGCTGCCTCCTGACGTTTCCTGGTGCAAAGATCCGAGATGGTGTAGAGGTAAGGGTTGAGGGAGGAATTGATGGGTAGGACGAAGACGACGATCCAAGCATAAGCCTCGGTTGGAATCTCCACCACACGAGCCTGGGCAAGGATACCCGTGATGATGACGGTATCCAGCAGATGAAATCCGTGGAGACAATGGCGGCCATTTTGATGGCCATCCTCACCTCGTCGTCCTGACCCTTGTGGCGCCGCACCTTCTTGACTGACCTGGAGACGTTGACAAAGATGGCGATGTAGCAAGCCATGATCACACAGAAACACAGCAGGTTGACGCCCAGGAACAACACGATGGAGAAGAACCAGGAGGGGCGGGTACCAGCGGGGACTGGTATCCCTACGGTCAGATCGCTCATCCCCCGTGCTTCGACGGTATGCTCCCGGATCTCGTACTCGGTGACCTTTGTCCTCAGTGGCAACCCAATGCAGACGTCGGACAGGCCGTATATATCCGACTGCTCGTCTGTGGCCAGGATAGTGGGAACCAGTGCGATTACCGACGTACCAATCCAAATGCAGCCTGCGATGATCCTGGCTTTCTTGGGGCGAACGCGGTGGGTGCTGAAGGGAAAGACGATTGCTACGAACCGATCGATGCTGATGAAAGTCAGAAAGAAGACGGAGGCCTCACTGGCAACGATGGAGATCATTGACGCTATCCGACAAGGCACACTAGCTCGCCATTCGTCAGAAAGCTCGAAATACCGTTTACCAAAATACACATCGGCACCAGCTATGATCAGCATGTACAACCCCATTAAGGCATCAGAAACAGCCAAGTTGAACACCAGGAAAGATTGGACAATTCGACTCGCTTTGCCTTCCGTCTTCTCCCGACACCTCCACATCATGACGAAGATGTTGCCGACGAGGGCGCTCACTCCAAGGATCCACATGAAGACTTTCAGAACGACCCTGGGCATGAGTTCACCGCACATGAACAAGACGGGCTCTGGTTTCAGAGTTTTGCACTCAACATTTTCGGGGAAGAAACAGCACATCCGATGATTATCAACAAACCTATTGCAGGTAGTAAAAACAAAAGGCTTCATAGCCCGGGAGCTAATTGGTAATTAATTAACAATTCTGTGAGAGATCACATAAACAAGTGTGACCAATATTATACAAATTTCCAACTTCGTTAATTGTTTTTACAATTCGGGTGATTCACAATGCAGTGTGCCACCAAGAGTTTGCCACGGAGAGTTCATTTTTCCCAGTGCATTGTGGGAAATGGTCGACAAATTCGCAGCGCGGGACATTTGAAATTGTTGGCTTTTCCGGTCAGTGGTTTCGTAAGCGTATAATCCGAGGATCTGTTTGCCCCCCCCCTTGTTATCAATATGGTGTTGTTTATAAGGCAGCAGAACGCTATGCCTCATCTAAGTTGTCTACTGACTCTCATTCAAATTGGCCATGTTTTGTCCACCGTAAACTTGAAAAATTGACTCTCCGTGGCAAACTCTTGGTGGCGCACTGCACTCGCCCGAATTAAAGATTAAACGTTTTCGTTAAGCTACAAAGCGACAGAAACTCACAGCAGTGAAACGTTTTCAAGACCCTCAAATGCTAAATCCTCAACTTCTAATGGAGGCAAGTTTCCATCGTTGCGCACCAGTATCCTGAAGCAGAAAAATACGTAGGAAGAAAACGTATTAGACACTTTCTAATGATTCGTCAAACTATCCAGATTAACTGACAAAAAAAATTACCAATAATCATTAGGTATACTCACAAAGTCTCTACGTTTCCGAGTCCAGTAAACGCATTGGCCTGAATCCTTTTGAGTGGCACATCGAAGATTGTACTATGTGTAAATAAAGAAATAGTGAAACAGCTGGCTTGCAGTGTATGTAGAAAGGTTCAAGATTTTGGCGTCAAATTTATACATTCAACCTAAAAAGAAAGTCCCTTTAAATATTTTTGACTAACTGAAAATGTACTGGACACGCCTTGCTCAAATTACGACTGATCAGTACAGAAATTCCTTAGCAATCCAGCTATTTGCTTTGTTTGGCCCGAAACAGTGATAATGTGTACATAATTATGCAGTTCATGACAAGTGGTACCGAGAAAAAAGTTGCACTTTTTTATACGTGCAAGGTGAGTGTGAACCACAACTTGGACATCCAAAGAAAGTGCAACTGTTTTCGGTATCATTGGTCATAAATTGCATAAATTCGAACACATTATCACTGTTTTGGGCCAAATAAAGAGCATGGTTGGATTGTAAGAAATTTCTGTACTGATTAGTAGTTAGTTGAGCGAGAGGTGCTCAGTATTTTTTGAGTTAGACAAAAAAAGTATTGGAAGGGGGGACTCTCTTTTTTGGTTGAGTGTATCGATACATTATTGCATAAAGCAGTTGGTACATTGGCCACATTTGATCAGTTTTCATCCACATTCAGTTTTTAGTATGGCAATGTCACTACAAACGTAATTTGATATTCACTACTATTATAGTTTAGCAGTTGGGTGTAGGTGACTCTCTTTACTACGAGGTTCTCCAGACTTAGTTAATTTCCTCGTATTATCCGGACACGCGTCTTATGCGAAAAGGCATTTTCATCACAATCGTGTGCAAAAACAACATGTGGATGCAAGGCAAGTGTTTTCTTGAAATAACAGAGTCATTAGCTTTCCAAATTGAATGGGTCCACTGATTGACAAGTTTTTCCCCTGAAATGCTCCTTCAAATGATTAGACAACAATGCATTACGCAAGGGGATCGAAAAGCGCTTGTCTTAACCGAATTCTCACTTTACCAAAGCTCGTTGTAAGCATCCCTATAGGAATGTGCTCGGGACTGGCGAAATATGGCGAAATTTGCTCGTTATTGCGAGCCGAGCTCGCAATAACGAGAGTCGATATCAGATTACGACTTTTGCAGATAAACTTACATTCCTTGTAGACCAGATAATTCCTCCATGGCCAACGTCTGAAGCTCCGTCAGGGACGTATTAGACAGATCTCTAAAATAAAAAGATAAATATTACCATACCAAAGAATACTTGGCCAGGCTGTGAAGCTGGTTTTATTTTGATTTGAAATTAAGATAAAAAGGATCTTACAACCAAACCAAGCTGGTCAGGCCATCAAAGGTGTGCCTCGGTATTTCATTTATCTTGTTGTTCTTCAATGACCTAAAAGTGAAGATAAAAGCCAGTTCGTATTAGTAATGCAAGCCAATTACATGTATTAGCTATTTATTTCATTTATTTATTTATTTCATTTGTTGTCTTATTTATACAGGGTGGCTTTATCAGTTAAGAAACATTGCTTTCCATAAGGGCCCTGGTCATAGTACTTCAATATTAATTAAAAACAGTATGAGAAATTGCTTTGAAACAAAACAAAAACGTACATATCATAAAAAATACAAAGATTAACAATCCAATGAAAAGAGACACAGAGAAGAAAAAAACCCTAAAACCCGAGAAGTAAAAACAAAAATCCTCAATCGAAAGCAGTTGACATGTTAAACTGAAAATTATGGAAAAGATGAATGTAAGTATAAGCTCGAAACGACAGGACAAAACAAATGGGAATTAATTTTAAAAAATGTTAATAATAAAGTGCCAGTAAAACAATTACAATAAAAGGTATGAACAACACATTATCGAGAAGACACAAAATGTACAACAAACATAAACAAAGAAATTAAAATGAAATAAAGACTTAACACCCCAAAACTCCAAGTACAATAAATTGAAAGTACTTGATGTCAGACAGATTTAGCATAAGGAAATAAACAAAGTTTGTTTTAAAAAATGCCAGTAAAATTATAACATTAAAAAGAAAGCATAACACACTATCGAGACACAAAGTCTACAACACTTTTACTTGATATCGGATAACAAAAACAGTGTCCATTTCCTGAATAGACCTTACAATATACGTTGCAGGTATATAAAAGGATGCTCTTTGTCATTTTCATTTATCAACTTTGAGCACGAAATGTAAGCTCAAGCTTATTTACGCGATACATTTCCAGCCAACGCCGCTTTTAACCAGTTGATATGACATGTATATAATCCACTGTAGGCAAAAACCCAAATGCTAATGTCAAATCGATTACCACACATATTGAAAGCCTTTGTGACTTTCAATGCGCCGTATTCTTGAACCGTGAGGGCGCTGTCAAGGATATCTAATTTAACGTCTGGGGGTCGTGAAGCAACGTACGTGGACGCACTTAAAGTTATAGTCCATCATTTGTAATTTGTGCATTTTGTTCGTTTGAAGCAACGAAAGTGCTCAAAATCTAAAGAAGGGTACTGAACAACTAACCTGATAAAGTTTCAGCTCAGCTTCAGCTAAATATTCTGAGAAAAACAGCATTCTAGGATCTCAATTCAAATCAAAAGTTGCTGAATCATGTTTTTGAATTGCGCCTGAATTCAGCGTCCGAGACACGTTCTCGCTGAGCCGAATGCAGCTACGCGATGTCGCGCACTGATCTGACGAATTATAGCGCGCGCTTCGCCGAATAACAAAACGAACTACTAATTTAATTTTTCCTACGGTGCGTCTTAAGAAGCACCGTTGGAAAGGCCTTCTTTCGTTGTTTACTTCAAAATGACAGCTTACCAGAAAGAATAATTTCACAGGGAGTTTAGTCCCCTTACTATCTTTCAACCCAGTATGTTTTTCAACAATAATTACGCCAGCTACTTTTCAGATAGCTGCAAATGATGGACTATAGCTTTAAGTACGTACAGTGTATGCTTGAAGCTAGTAGCAGGGTCATGTGAAATGTCGAAGTGCATAAAGACTAAAGTGTGGTGAGTATCTCTGCTGGCTTCACGCATACACCGTACGTACGTAAGTGCGTCCACGTTGCTTCAGGACCCCCAGACGTAAAATTAGATTTCCATGACAGCGCCCTCATGCGTTCAAGAATATGGCGCATTCACAGAATATTGAAATAAAGCAGCAATGAACAAAAAATTAACTAACATACTTACAACACTTTCAGATTTTTTAGCTCCTTGAAAATTCCTCCTTCGAGGCTGATGTCAACTCCAGACAAATGTCTGCCGATAGAATGTATACATCGATATGGGAGACAAGTGGTTGATATCAAGTGCTTGTTATAATTGTCTGACACTTTTAACAATTATAATTAGTACTCGTTTCTGATCAAAAGCTCCAGTTTTACATCGATGCATATCGCAGCTCGGTCCAACCTCAATCAATTCTATCGCGTTAGAATCGCGTCAACGCAGCTTGTGAGATATTGTCCAATTACATGATATATAAATGGACGCGGAACGCGCAAAGGCTGAGAGGAACAAAAGTATAAATGGACGCGGAACGCGCAAAAGCTGAGAGGAACAAAAGTTGATAACGTACAAAATTCCATGGGGTTGTCTAAGGGGCGTGCCTAACTAGCACACGGCGATACGTCAATAAGCAATTTGCGAGTTAAATTTGAACAACATCTGGAACGCTGACTTAATCCAATGCCTTGCACCGTTTAAATTTGCATTCTCCCGATCAAAGAGATTGTTACTATATCATATATGATTCGGGGCAAGCCTTATGCTGGCAACCCCCAGCTCCAGAATGGTCTTTGCGTTATTCTCACCAATGTAAACAATGTATTGGCGCTGAGCGTCTTTACGTAACTATGCAAGAACTTTCCCCGAATCATGTGATTAGCAACAGTGTCCGCTTTGGTCTGGAGAATTTAAAGTGAAAATGTGCCAAGTATTCTGCGCAAATCAGTGTACCAAACGTTTTTCAATTTTTTGAAGGGCATGGGTCACTCGCAAATGGCTTATTAACTTTGACTTACAATGTGTACGTTGTAGCGGCTATGTTGGAGAGCGTGGTCGCATTCCAACCGTTTGCACAGGACACCACAAAGTGGCCGTCCGGACTGTAGTGGCAGTCGCAACCGGTGGGACATCGTTTTTTATCTACAGACGGACGAAGAATTTGATGTGGAATAATGAAAAAACAAAAAAATAATCAACAGATATACAGTGCAATGAGTTCGATGAACTGTAGACGACAAATGTTGAGGATTACATTGGCAGTTTTACTCATCCGTTCAGCGAACGGGGACGATTTGCAAACGGACAATATAGAAATATCACGTGTGAAGCAATTTAACAAGTTTACTTCAATTAGAGCTAATATTGTAAATCTGCAATGATATGGCAAACAGTACCTGAGATTCATCACTGTCTGTATTTCAATAATAGCGTGCATGGGGCTTTTAATACGACAACATCATTTGCTAACAAAATAAAGCCTAAACATGTACTCTATACTGTGGCAAGTAATGTTGAAAAGGTAAAATGACGCCAAAGAAGGAATTATAAATATCGGTTGAAACATGAAGTGGGATTGTATTAATTACCACAGTCTGTTTCGTCATCGAGGTTTGGGCAGTCCTGTGCTCCGTTGCAAACCAGAGCTCTTGGGATGCACTGAGCTTGGACATATCCATGGTCGGCCGTCTGGGTGGTCGGTTGGTAGGTAGTTGGCCAGTAGGTATGCAGTAGATTTGGCGTGGTCAAAGGCTGGGTGTAGGCAGGGGAAGTCGGTTGTGAGTTGGGGACAGTAGCAGGGGTGTCGACGTTATCACACTTGTACGACCCTGGGCAAACTATTTCACCTAAAGTGAAACAGAATCAGGAAATAAATCATGAAAGCTAGAGTGTCATGGGCTTATATACTTCAACCCTTTGGGGCAGCAGCATTTGGCTTTCGAAGGTTCATCACACGGGGAACAAAACAAAAGCCAAGCTTCACCAAATCATTACTGTTTACATAATACCCTAGTCTTGACAAAAACTGTCACACACATCCTGGTGTGATTTGTTTTCGTTTTGCTGAAAGAACACTTACCTTTTTGTGATCTGTGTACAGAACGTTAAAACGGTGGTTGTGTTTAAAAGCCCGTAACTTAAAAAAACATATAAGTGATTTGAATGATTCTTGTACTAAAAGAAAGCTTGTGAATTGGGCTTTCATATCCTAGATTTTGAAAGTGCTACATTTAGAACTTTACTGAGACGATGGTCGCGACATATGGGTTTCAGTTTTTTTGATTCACCCTGCATAGATGAGAGTTTAGCCAAGTTTGACGCGAAACCGAGAGAGGTGTCACTGTGGCATCAAGTTGATGCGATCAGAATGACTTTAACTTACTGCAGTTGGCTTCATCTCTGTAATTCAGACAATCCAGGTAGCCATCGCAGATGGCTGTTTGACTGATGCAAAAGCCGTTCCCGCAGTGGAACTCTCCACTTTGGCACAAATCTGAAAAGGTAAACAACGCCAGTTTATAAAGACAACGTGATGGTGTCGCAAGTTCCTGATACGAGCTCTGTAACTCAAGTCCCAAAAGAGGTATCTTATTTACTTGAGATAATTCCAGTTAGGAAAATCAGTTGAAATCCGACTCGACAAAGGCTGGTTTCCTATGTCTGTAGTAACACTTGCATATTGAGAACTAATGAGCTAATGGCTTTACTGTTTCTCTCCAGCATGATAGCTGTACAGCTTCACTGCGTAGTTAACTACTTATAAATCAGCATTTAGTATCAACAGTTTATGACTAGAATTTGTACATTCTGTAAGAGAATGATAGTTGTGTGATTCCAACAAAGTAAGATTGGACATACCCCCAAGATCAGTGACATTCAAACGCTCGATTACAATCGAGAATCCTCGGAATTCTTTGGAGTTGTCAGTCATCATCGTCAGCCAGACGTTCTCCGACCACACCATGGTCCGCTGCCCGATGTCCTCCCCCGTCAAGCCAAAAACAACTCGCCACCTGATACCCGGAGAAGTGCTCCCCACACCAGACTTCGGAAGTCGGGTTACATAGAGGAAATCGTAGCGTTCCTCCATCGCGAAATCGACTATCCTCATCACGTAGGAATCGCCTGGTTGACGAACCACTTGCCACGTGCATGTGAGGTCATTAGGGTAGTTACCAGGGTAGGATGGGGATTGGAACACGATAGCGTCATCCTCAACATAGACGTCGCGAGCTCCACACACACCTAAAGTGTCATGATAACATTATAGGTACTATTGGCGTCGCCAGGGTTTTGTCTAGAGGTGGCAAAGCACATTATTTCCCCAAATCCTTGTACTTTCTCCAACATAATTGATCAATTTTTCGAGGGTGGGCGGAGGACATTTGTCTACCCCAACCCCATTGACACCCTTGCAGACGCCCATGTTGTTTAATGTGCATTAAATTAACAGCAGTATGACTTAGTTTTTGGCTTTTCTGAGGGGGGGGGGGGTGAACACCCCTCCCCTCCCCCCCCCCCCGCGACGCCCACGATAGGTACCATTGTTTTTTTCCCATCCCGTCAGAAATCGGGTTTTAGGTAAGATGTGATTAATCATAATGGACACCAAGAACCTTCTCTTTGAAATATGAAGGTACCAGCAGTGCGTTATAACTTTTCTGAAGCAAGAACAGTAGAAATCGTAATTATTTGACACCAAGTAGGCCTATACTTTCTTACTGCCCAATCCGCTTACGTCCTGAAACAGAAGCTCATGTTTCTCCTATCACTAATTATTCAGTTCAATTATAAACAACTAAGCAAAAACATGTGTGCCACGTGGTCGGTTCGTACCGCAGTTTTCTTCGTCCGATCCATCGATGCAGGTCGCCATACCGTTGCAGACGGAGGTTGCAGCGTTTAGACAAGTCAGCCCAGTCACCGATGGAGACCTGCATTGGAATTCACTGTCCGAGCAGGAACCTGATTTGTGATTCAAAAAAGTGCACGTAGTCTTATTTTGTAATCTTCGCGTTAACTGGTATTGAAGGTAATGTACTTTCTCCAAGCTGTGTCAATTGCAATGATGATGATGTCGGTAAGTATGAGGTTTCGATAAATTCGTGAGACAGCTCTACAAAATAAATAGCAGGGCGTTATAAACTTGGAATATACCCTAAGCTCGTATGTTTGCCATCAGTATTTCTATAGGCTTTCCTATAAGCTTTCTTAGATATTTCACTGATATCTTACAAGATTCTACAGGTGGCTGGTCTTCGGATCTTACATCTGATTATACAATGAATACGGGCAATCTATAGGATTCTACTGGAAGCTGTTGAAAAGTAATAAACACAATTATAGGATCCTTTGAGATTGCTTTAATGTTTAGGCAAGAATCTACAGACTCATTGGTACGGTTTATTTGGAGGAGAAGGGTTGGACGATACTGGCTTAAGAACAAAGGGCTCATTCTCGGAGTATGCACACAGTGTTTGGATAACGTACTGACCTTCAGGCATTTCTTGTGATAACGTTGCAGAAAATCCCTTCCTAGTTCCCTGGCCGTTACTCTGAAATTTCAGCCAGATTTTCGGCCCTCTGGAAATTATCCGGAACATGTAAATGAAACCGCTCAAGCGCATAATCTGCGAGTTTTCGTCCGAGGGATCGTGGCCGTTGCCCACGATCAGATTGTCCTTGCTGCGCTCAGTATGAAAGCGGGTGCACTGCAGGACCACGATGCGGTCCGCGTCGGCAGTGACCAACCAGACACACAGGGCATCGTTCGGGTACGGGAGCGGATAATTAATCGATTGGAACGGCACTGAAGTCACTGTTGAATTGCTCAAAAGAAGGTAACTCTTCCCGCATGGATCTATAGTAAACATGGTGATTACAAAATGAATTCAGTTTCGTTATAACACTACATGTGTTATAACACTACGTGTTTTATAATGACTTGACGTAGGTTATGAATATAATAGATCTTTTGACATTGATATTCATACATCGCTTTGTCAGAGGGGTCAAAGCACTTGCTGTAATGCATAATATTTGCATAATTGGTCGACTTATTTAGTTCAGAATTCCATAGAATGCAGCACTACAAGCATTTCTTATACCTTATGCAATCGTTACTCAGTGTTACCAAGCCCTTACATTAGCACTAACTGCACGTGTTCTCAAACGTTTCCATATTAAGATCTACTTGACGAACTGTAAGTCGCCTTAAGCTTATAAGTACCATTACCGTTATAAGAAAACACAAGTCTGATACATACAACAGTTTCTTTCGTCGGACAGGTCGTTGCAATGTGCTTTCCCATCGCATATCTCCTCCATCCAACTAATGCATCCGCCTTTGGGACACCGGTAATCACCAACATCCGCGCACGATCCTGGGAATCAAAGAGTTACAAAGGAATATTATAACATGGACAACCTACCATAAGTTGATAGAAAATAATCATTAACGTAATGTAAGTATTGCAATGCACAATATAATCGCTCATATCTACTTGGGTCTCGAAGAAGACGTCTGCAAAAGAGCCCACGTGGCAACAATTTTGTTTGAAAGAGTCACATTAGTCTCTGTGAGTATGGCAGAAGACCATGAGAGTCTTGAAAGAGGCTCTGTGAGCCTTGCAGACTCTGTGGGTCTTGTAGTCTCAATTGGTTACCGTTCTGTGAGTCCAGCTGAAGACTTTTCAAGTCTAGCTTGCGACCCTATGAGTTTAGCAGGAGACTATTTGGGTCTAACCTGAAACTCTTGGAGTGTAGAAGAAGTCTCCGTGGTAAGGCTCTCTAAGGAGACCCTCTAAGTCTAGAAGGAGGTTCAGTGAGTCTTTGCAGAAGGCTCTGTGAGCCTAATAGCCTAATAGGACACTCTGCGATCCCCCGACTCTGGGTCTCACAGGAGACTATGTCAGTCTAGGAGGAGACTCTGAGAGTCCCGTATGAGAGTATGTGAGT
This sequence comes from Patiria miniata, assembly GCF_015706575.1. Taxonomy (NCBI): domain Eukaryota; kingdom Metazoa; phylum Echinodermata; class Asteroidea; order Valvatida; family Asterinidae; genus Patiria; species Patiria miniata. The sequence goes on from NW_024037062.1 coordinate 2,057,684, forward strand.
CTAGAACAGACTATTTGATTCTAGCAGAAGAAAAATCCGTGAGTCTAGCAGAAGACGCTTTGAGCCACCAAGAGACTCTGAGTCTACCAGGAGACTATAAGTCTAACAGAGACTATGTGAGTCTAGCAGGCGACTCTGTGAGTCTAACAGGAGGCTCTGTGAGTCTTGCAGAAGGCTCCGGGAGACTCTGAGAGTCTCACAGTAGACTATATGAGTCTTAACGAAGACTCCATGAGACTTGCTGGAGACTCTAAGAGTCTAACAGGAGACTCTGTGAGTCTTAGAAGAGACCGAGAGTCTCTCAGGAGACTCTATAACTGATTCTGTGCGTTTTGGAGCAGACTCTGCACCTACTGTACCTACCACAGGCAAGCTCGTCTCCGTGAAGAGGACATTGTGGTATGCCATCACACACCTGGTCCCGAGGGATACAGTTGTCTTCAAGTGGACAAGAAAATTGATGTCCACCGCATTCTGAAATGAGACAAATATCAATTCAGGCCCGGATTAAGTGTTTCGTAGGCCTTAGGCACCAGTGTTACGTAGGCCCTACTTCGCCCTAGGCACCGGCACTAAATCCATGATGGTGCTATTAATGCACAAAGTCAAGCCAGGATAAACAGTATAGGTCCTAGCTCTAAGCCTGCTGGCAACAAGGGCGTCAATCGCTTCTCATAAGAGCGGTCCCCAATTTGGCGATCCTGTACAAACATATGTGAGGTCTAGCTTCTTCAAAAGATAAACAAAAGAGGGACAATATAGGGGGTCCCCGATTGCAAGCAAATTCCCACTTGTGTGTGTGGGTAGGCCTATTTATGTATTTTATGGCCCACTGCTGTATTTTCGTAGGCCCCAATTTTTTTTCGTAGCTAGTCCCCCCCCCCCCCCGAATTTTTCGTAGGCCCTAGGCACAGTGCCTACTGTGCCTATTGGCTAATCCCGACCTGTATCAATTCATTAGTGGCACTAAAACATTTTATGCTGGTTAAAGACAATACAAATCAACAGAATGAAGTTTTTCTGTTTGGTAGACTGGGCAGCAAAGTACGCTTACCTGCATGCATGGGTTCAAATGATTGAATCTCAATGGCGAAGCGAATATCAGAACTCTCGACAGACTGTAATGTAATCCACACCTCATTGGTGTTAGATGTTACTGTCTGTCTTGCGTACGATCCCGACAATACCGCGAAAGCCGTCTCTTTGTTAATCACGTCGCCCTGACCGAAAATCAACATGCTCCGCTCTGAGAGGTCCAGGTCCCTCACTGTGATCCGGATTCGACTTCCGACAGTGGCAGCTACGCGCCACAGGCAGCTCTGGCCATAGGGGTATGCCTCGGCGTCTTTCTGAAGTACGTACGGCAGGCCGTTGGTGACAGTAATGGTCGATACATCGCCGCAATGATCTAGTTATAGAGTGATTCGAGAGGAAATAAAAACTTGAATGTAAAAAATAATCTACACTTTGAGCGAAGGGGAAAGACCTACAATTTTTTTATTAATACGTTTGACTAATTTGAGATACCCGATCTGAAAAGGCTGCTCGATTACAACTGCCAATTTGGTGTTTATAATATGTGAAATCATTTTTTTTCCTAATCTTATATTTTCTTCTCATGTTTTTAGAAAAGTTAAGTCCAAAACGCCGTAGCGTACCCATATGCGGATGTCGTTTGGGAGAAAAAAATTCGCGGCCGGCACACCTCCAAAATGGCTGATAATAAATTGTCTGGGCGGCGAATTATACCATAGTGCGTTATTAATGCTCGATGCCCTACCGCAATCCGTTTCGTCCGTCCACTGATTCAAACAGTCGATCTTGCGATCACAGACGGCCTCGGGATGGTAACACTCTCGGTGGGTCACTTCCCGGCAAAATACATCGCCACCGCAATCTGAGAACGGAGTAAACAAAGAAATGACGAAATGTGAGAGAGTGGCCACAACAGATACTCCCATTACGATTTTTCTTGTAGAAAAAAACTTTTTTAAATCGAGGTTTTGATTAGTACTCTCTGATCGTCTTCTTGAGAAAAAAAAATATACCTGTTTCGTTTGTCAGCGTCAGCCGTGCCTGAAATATGTAAGTGCCGTTAAAACGTTCATCATAGTCATCGGGAAATGAGTACCGGGCTCTCAGACTCAACTCGTTCTCAACTCCCACAAAGATGCGGCGTTCCACTTGTTGTGAGAGGACTAACCAGGCGTCTTCCTCACGGATCAGGGAAAATCCCACGGTGAAAAGATCGGAGTCATTCGCCGGAGCCACGAAATCCAGGATTTGGACGGATATCCAGGGATTGGCGGTCGTGTTTCCCTCGGAGGTGATTTCCCAAACTACGGACGAGGTGCAGTTGGCGGGAGGCTTGGGGAAGTCCAAGGTCGTTGCCAAGACATCCTTATCTTCGCTGACATTGAGAGGTACAATGACCTTGTCAACGCAGGCTTGTTCTGAGAAGAAACATAGCTTTACTTCACAAATGGCTAGCAACATGGGGGAAGCGTGCATTTATTTTTATTGCTAGTTTTCTATAATAATAATAATAATAATCAGGGCACTTATATAGCGTTCTTATATGAGCGTTCTTTCTATGAGAATCAAGTGTCTTGCAATTTGCCAATTATTATGTTATCTTCGACTATGTCCCTTCATTTAAACAAAACGTTCAAATGTAACTATGTACACTAAGATATTGTGTTTAGCTTGGTACATTAAATACAATCTTGCTATCACTTTGTAAACATGTTTAGAAGCTGAGTATTACGTGTACAATTCCTATACATCAATGTTCAATTACTTACACAATAAAGCAATACTCTAAACATGTTTAATATCTTAACCTGTTTACAACGCGAACGAAACATATTGGAAAATAGACATTCAATTTGATTACAGGGGAAAACATTGAACAACTTTATACTTTGAGTTTGGTTTGTTTTGTAGTTAAATGAATTTTAGGAATATTCGGGACTTTTTTGCAGCACGACTGAGAGGTCTGACATTCAAAAAAGTATGGTATTTTGGTAATGTCCGTGATGGCCTTATTCAAAATTTCACCCATAAAATGAACATCCCATACTGAAGTGTACCATTCTTCATTACTTACCCCCAACAACACATATAGGCCTAAAATACATCCATATTCAAAATTATAATTTATCAAGCTGAAAGACTCGAGCTACGAATTGTGTTCGATGAGCCAGCTCACCGTACGTGTACTAATGCCAAGGACATCATTATCGATGGTAATAACAGGCTGAAAGCACAAACGGCTGGGTTCATTCATTTTGCAAAATATTTAGAAACTTAAAAAGTGCATTGACGAGAAATTAATATATGCTTTTTATTAGTCCTGTGAATTAACGTTCATGATAAAAGGGATTTGGGCGGAATAATGTCTTCGCTTTTGGTATTAGCATATCACGTTTCATCCATAATAATGCGTTTTTTTTAACAAGACTTTTCTCTGGTTAAGCCATATGGTGTGTTATGTTAGCTGGACTGGCAATACATAATTGGTGGCAAATTCTGTCAATTGTATTATGTACTCCCTATAGCAACGAAGTGAGGAAAAGTCTTTCCAAGCAGTATTTTATTCATCGAAGAAACCAGCTTTTGAAAGATGCTTTTCTGTAGAAACGTATAATCTTTTGTAAATTCCTTTTCTCAGTATAACATCTTTGAACATCATTTATATGAGAAAAATGGGTCCCTTAGTGAAGATGTCCTAACATCTCAGAAACATTCTAGACATCTTATTTCGCCACGATAGTTTATCTTGAAAGAACCTTTTTTCATTTTCTGTAAGTTGAATTTCATACGAAAAACAAAGATCACAAAGTTGTTATACTAGCATGTTGAAATAATTCTCCATGTTTAAATGGACAACAAAGTCAGATTAACTCCAACTTACCACATTTTAATGATGTGAAATTCGCCAGGAAAACAACCAACCTTTGCCAGGGGAAGTGTCTTTTTGGCTGAATTAGCATATCGTTGTTTTCGTCGTCCAATATATGCTGTATGCATGTGGCAGATGAAAAGTGACATGAAACGACACTTTAAATTTCGTTGGATACAATCCGAACATGGATAAGGGGACAGATCTTATTCTCCTCATTGCATTACGTGTGGCAGCATACAGTTGTGACGTTGTGAATAGCTGTTGCTGTTGGTAGCGGCAACGGTTTCCAAAAAAACCCTTATTTTGTTTGTGTACCCAGAAACATGGATCCATTTCCAACCAGTAGCCGTAAATGATCATGAAGAGGCCTAATTAATAATGTGATTTATTATAAACGTATGTAGAGAACTGAGAACCACAACGAGTCAAACCTAACCATGATTAAAGGGAATGTACACCATTGGCTTTTGCTGTAATTTTCAGAGATGAACTATTTGAGGGGTTAGTATAATAGATAAAATATTGTTACACTGACATGTTTGAAGTTCTGTGATCGAAAATGCTGCAAAAAAAACCCCCAAACCCCCAAAAATGTTCAAGTAGTCTGGTTCCATGACTCCACTAAAGATAAAAATGGATCCATTTATAGATGCCGGAAAATTGTAAGGTAAGGGAACCAGTCTAGCTGACCTGCACCCGTTCATGAACATGTAACCAATAGTTAACAAAATTTGTAGCAGTAGTTGAAAAATAAATACCATTTTCTTGAAAATGACTTCACACCAGGTGCCATAATTTTACAGGATGCTTAAGACTAGTAAGGTATTTTGTAAAAACTTGGTAGTTTCATTTTTCGATGTTGGCAAATGTTGTATATTCCCTTTAAACGTGTATACGCCCTCAGTATTACTAAACGATGGAGGGGCTACCTGTACTGTGCATAATGGTGGACCCTTAAATTTAAAATTTTGAAACTATAGGCCAGCACTTTCTTTGAAATACATTTTATGTGATCATCAACATATTGAGAATAAAACTTACTCTTTAATTCTCCGTGATGGCTGGTTTAGCATCGAGAATGTTACATCAGTTGCTATTAACCACTGTGTTGAAATCATCATTGTCATTTTTTTTTCTAGTGGCGAAAAAAATGTGAAGTTACAAAAGTCACAATGATTTGCTTAAACTTACCTTCACTTGGAACACAGGAACGTTATTGTGGTCTCGCTCGTTTCTTGCACCTAATGATCTTTGCTCATCCGACAACTTCAACTATGCACACACGAAACAAGAACACTGCGCGTGCGCGAAGCCGCTCAGTGGCAGCGTACGTGGGTATAGCATAGGAACTAATTCCGATCTGAAGTCCAAGTGACGCAAGTAAATTCTTTATATGCCTTCACTTAAAACAAAAGCTATCAACTAAAGATGTACAAATGAGTCCGTGACAGGCCACCCTGGTCGTGTCTGCAGTCTGTAGCTAATTATAATGAGAGATAAGCCCCTATTTCTCGACTTCATTCGAATTTCAGATAGGGGAATTTACTATCCATGTATAGCTTTGACCTTCGGTAATTATGTTTTAGTCCTTGAGCTAAGATACCCATTGATTATTCATCATCTCCATAGGCCTAATGCCATTTTTAGGTAAAATAATAAAACAAATTATAAATATTGAACCACTGAACTGGAGTAGGCGTCTCTCACCGTCCATTATCCTTGCGATCAATGACGCTTGCAATTTTTTCCCCTGAATGATTCAATAAAGACTCATTAACTGATACTGAAACGAGGTGAGTTAGACATTAGCTCTGTAAAGTACGGTGGCAAATGCCATAGGTACTGTCATTTAGAGTATCTGCTATAGTACAGCAGTGTGGCTACGTTCCATAAGCCTGCCTATGATTATGCCATGACAACGGGTAGGGGCCTATAGCCTACGTAGAACCGATGAAGTGGACCCCGAAAGTCGTTCTCGCACGCATACAGGAATAACACAAAAATGCCCAGTTTTTAAAGGATAGTTGTGTGGATGTTTATATTCTACTTTCAAATGTTCTTTCCGATTAACATCATTTTGTTCAAAGCGCGTTTTGTAGCCCAATTGGGCTGTTCCAGGACGCAGTGCCCCTTGAATGAACGCATATGTTTCTCGGCAAGTGTTGTTCCGCGTGTGCCCCATGTTTTCATGTATTTAAAAAAAAAAGGAGTGGATATCTTTATAGACCGATTACATTTGTTTTTAATGGAAGGTATGTTGACAAACTGAGCGTGTATCAGTTCATAAACCGAATGCAGGTATACATTTTAAACATCGGCCGCTTTAAACTTTAAAAAATAAAAGGCGTATTTTATTCTCTCATTGAAACTGATGTCCGTATCGATGCCGCGCCCATTATCAATGACGAAACACCGATCAGAAAGGAGACAAAAATGGGTTCGGGGTGACAAACAAGTGTGACGTCACGTGTGAATTAAGTTAACATGCTTTTTTGACCAGCTGTTTATCCGTCACCTTTATTTATGATAGGACTTTATCAGGAGGTAGAGTCCGTCAATGTTCCACTTGTTTAGATGCAAGTTTCAAGTCTACCTGAGCAGGCACGTAGGAACCGGGGGGGGAGGGCGGGCGGGGGGCCGCGGGGGCCAATGGCCCTCGCTGAAAATATGATGGGGGCCGGGCTCCCCCTAAAAAAAAAAATAAAAAAAAAATAAAAATACAAACCTTTCATAAATTGCGTTTTTCGAGGAATAGAATTGCAGTGTGTAGACTATTAAATCAAACCACAGCGGAGGTGGAAATTTCATTGCAGATATTTTGTTTATTTTTCCTTTTTTTCGGCCTGGCGGCAGGGTGGATTTCTTTTAATCTCATGCCACTTTTTTTTCTGCCAAAATTATTTTATTATGATGTCTCATGAAATCGCACTATAATCGTTTAAATTTTTAACAATAACATAAACATTTTAAACCAATGGGGCAATTTGTCCGGGCTAAAATTTTTACGTGGTTCGTGCATATTTCAAATTGATTCGTTTTTCCTTTTTCCTAAATTACACTAATTTTAAACTTGAATTCATTTACATCTTCAAGCCGTTTTTTCTTATTGATGAACTGAAAATTTCAACTTGAAACAAAACATAAGAAAACACTCTTGCAACAGTTTACAAACTAAGTCTGTACAATTCCTTTTCAAAAATAAAATGCACAAATATAATTATGCAGACGAAAATACATGGTTATCAAGTGAAGAACAGAAGAAACTTAAAAGGTTTGTAAAAGCAAGAGTAGGCCTATATTTTAAACCAATGAAAAAAATCCTTATAATCTTACAAACTTTTGCTCAAATAATTCAGGGGAAAGGGGCCAGGATTCTCCTCAGATTGCACCACAGAGCATTTATAGAATCCAACATTTTTCGGGGCTCTTAAGTGGACCCCGGACCCCACGCTGTAAAGGCTTCACGCTCCGCGCTCGCATTAGTTCTCGGAACAAAATTGCTCCAAAGGTGTGCCCCCCCCCCCCCCCCCCCCCCCCCCGTCTAAAAAAATCCTGGAACCGCACCTGCTAAAGGCCTAGTTAATTTGTGAGAGTATTTTTTTCTTTGAACCCACCGAAGACAAAATCCTGGGTGCGCTGTTGTTTCACAAAATATAATCTGCCCCCCCCCCCTGTTAAAATCATCTTCCTACGCGCCTGCTGAGTATTATTTTGTACACGTAAGAAGATCAGATGCAAGGGTGCAGGACTCGTTTCGCGTTTGTCCAACAGCTTGGAGCCAAGCTTAACTCAACCTTATTGTGATTATAAAAGTGTAAATATTTATGGGTTCAACAAGAACTGTACACTGTGTCACATCCAGAAATATATAGCTGCCATGTTACAGATTATTCCAGAGAAAAAAAAAGAATACCAAGTCGGATTATTCCTATGTCACATTAGTACGCTTTATTCCAGTCTTACCAAAAGACATCTGAATTCATGTTAGCTTTGTTCCAAGGTACGCTGCATACATTCCATAACTCGAACAAAGTAACTGCATTAATGCCTACAAACTGACGGGGCCGTATCATAAGTCCGACGCCTCATAGGTCCGGCGCCTCATAAGCCCAAAATTGAGGCGTCGGACTTATGAGGCATAAATCCGCCTCATAAGTCCGCCGCCTCATGAGTCCGACAATAGACAAACGCTGTTTCGGACTTATGCGGCGTCGGACCTATGAGGCGGAATACATAACTGTTATGCCTCATACGTTCGACGCCTCATACGTCCTAAATTTCGGACTTATGAGGCGTCGGACCTATGAGGCGTCGGACTTATGAGCGGACCCGAAACTGACTGCCTAGTTCAGAAGACATTCTTCTTCTGTTTCGATTTGCGACTGCATGCTCTACTTCTGCAAACAACAGACATTAGACACTCCCTCTTACGAATTCCACACGTTGTAAGTTGGTATTAATTTGAAAGAGACTTGTAGCAGTGTTTCAGCCGAGTTTCAATATCGACGTTAAGCTTATGCAGACTGCGCAGACTTCTCAGACAGTGCGCAGAACAGTCGGCAAAGTTGACCTTTGCCGATCGTCTGCGATATAGTTTGCGTCTGTTTGGGTTGTCGGCGACATTTGCGGATAGAAATGTTTCCATTATTTCTGCGTTGCATTTTGGGTCTTGTTTGCGTTGCTCTCTGCGTGCTTCTTACCTCGATATGGGAACTAGGCTCAATATTGTCATATACGATTTATATTTACAATTTGCTTGGAATACGATGTTGGCCATTGGGTATTTTTTTTATTGACCGTTTACTTGTATCTCACACTGTCAATAGTAGTGATACACTGTCAATAGTAGTGATATTCCAACAGGCACTACAACTAAACAACCAGTGCTTATTATTATGATTATTATAAGATGTGCTTATTAGTGCTTATTATCTTGTACCGATTATTTCGGGTGGGGATGTTAAAACTATGAAACTGCATTTAATCTAATTGGAATATATTTGGACATGTGATATTTTCCCGCCTGGCTACCTTCTCAACGGCAGTCATTCGCCTCAGATCCAGGTCATACCATCCAAGATTGTAATATTTCTTGACGTTCTTGTAGTGCGCTTCGATGCGTCGAATACACTCCCGGCGCCCGTTGCCCGAACACCAGGTCCCGGGACTCAGATGGGCCTTCACAGCTTTCTTGCAAGAGATAAACTCGAACAGCTGAAAGTTGGTGACATTTTCAAATTTCTGGCAGCTTGTGGGAAGGATATCAACATAGCGCTTGGCTACGCAATATCCCTGCAGTAATGGGTAGGGCATCTTAGTGTAGTAGCTCTCGTGGATGGTGACATGTAAATCTGGTTTATTCTCACTCGGTTTTATGTTTACACCTGGAGGTAGCTTCGCATTATAGCTCTTCAAAGTCTCCTTGAAATCCAAGTGCCAGTCGTAACGGTCGTGCTCGAAGTAGTAAGCGTAGTTCATGATGATGTTGACGGGGCTAAAGTGGGACAGCTGGAGAAAGGCATCCTCAAAGTGAGAGACCTGCAAAAGAAATTGTATGGAGGTTAAAGTCGAATCTATCCTAAGTCTCACAAGTCCTAACCAAGTCCACCAGAAGTTATTCAGTCCTAAGCAAAATATGTCACAAGCTATCAGATATTGTGTTTATCCGTGGAGCTATAAAAGCTGGGAATTGTTTCCGTTCTCGGAACCAATCGCCGGATTGCCGCAAGTATTCTCATCATCATGTTCATATTGGGAACTACTGAGCTCGGTGTCTGATAGTCTGAAAATGCTTTTCAGTCAACAGCTGTTCACAAATTATACATGTACATTCGTAGAATTCCAATACAAAGTGAAGATCATGCACAATATACATTTTAACTCAAGAACTCACTGCCGGCGCGCCGAGGCGGGCCGTGTGTATCCACGGTGTATGAAGTGCGTTCGGCCGTAACGCCTATTGTTATGCGTGTTTTCCTCCAGCGCCGCACAGCACCGGGCATCGGCGGGGCTAGGGAGGCCGTGAGCACGGCGCTCTCCGGCGCTAGTCGGCGCAGTGAAGTGGATCGCGGCGCGCAGAGTAAATTATTAAGGACGCTGGCCCTTAATTGTATTCGAGTCACCTAACATCGAGTCCGAGTCCGAGTCCGAGTCCGAGTCACCTCTCTAAAGTCCGAGTCCCGAGTCATGCTGGTCGAATCCGCCGAGTCCGAGTGACGAGTCACCTTTAATGTATAATGGAAATAAAGTCTGAGGCACTGCTAAAACCTCACAGTGTAAACGTTTCCATTTTTTTGCACAGCTTTTCTCCATTTATTTAAATAACTGGACGGTGTCTGGAAAGGATAATAATGGTATCGAACACAGTCAAGCTTGCATTTACGCAATCATCAAGTGTAGACGTCGGAAACAAGCCAGTCGCAAGCGATGTCATGTATACGGTACTTAGATGCGTTTCATCTGCACCGCACAGACTGCATTGTTTGCTCAGGAGAGGACCGTCTTCAAAGCAGTTTGCAATTATATTGTCGAAAAAAGAGGTGATGTTATGTGGTATTTTGATCGAGTCCTCAGTCACGCAGGTCGAGTCCGAGTCAGTCCGAGACCGCAGGGTGGAGTCCGAGTCCGAGTCATTTTGTCATCGTGACTCGAGTCCGAGTCACGGAAAATGGGACTCAAGTCGGACTCGAGTCCCAGTCCGAGTCACGAGTCATACAAGTCTGCAAGCTAAAAATGAACTGTGACAAACAACATTCCGTTGTTATTGCCATTAAGTATTCGATCTGAAGATCTTGTAACCGGACTTGCGATGGACTAGGCTACATACAACACCATTTCTGGCAAATCAACTTAAAAAAAATAATATGAAATCAATAAAGATAATCCATGGTTAAATCAATCATAAGACAAAACGAACGTAAAAATGTAACAAAATGTATTGATATTTTTTTGGGCCCAATTAACGAAGAGTTTCCAACTTTTGGCCCACTACGCTGCTTTTCTGGATATGCCTGATGGTTAACCTTTTCAAGTTGAGTCGCTAATTTTTTTAAGCAGCCGACAAAGTATGAGCTTTCTAACAAACGGACATCTCACAAAAAGAAGACAATGGAAATCTGGCCCGATAAGTAAGGATTAAATGAGTTTGAACATTTTGAACAAGGAAACTCTTACACATGAAATATGTTCAATGTGTCAATCTTCGTTTGTTAGAAATCAGGAAGTAATATATATATTTTTTGTTAGAATTAATGCAGTGTGTACAAGGGGCCTTTTGGGTTTAAATATACAGTTATTGCGACTCGTTGGAAGGAGAATCTATATGGAATGAACGATTTAGCCCCAGTCTCAAAACCGTCTCTCAATTTTAAGGGCAAAGCATTTAGGGTGGCACTGGAATGAGGTTAGCCCCATAAATGTGGCCTATTTACTGGACTGCCTCCGTAAACATAGGCCACACATCCACATGTACAAAAATCGTGTCGACGGAGCCAAATTTTGATTTTCACATTTAGGCTTAGTTTGTAGGGTTTTTTTGCTTTAGAAGCATACTCACCCTCTTTATAGGCTAATCAGAAAGTGCTGCCTTTTTCAGATGTCTAATTTTTGTGAAATTTCATGTTAAAATTTTGATACGCAAACGTGTAAAAATGAATCTGGAAATTTCACGAAAAATATACATCTGAAAAAGGCAGCACTTTCTGATTAGCCTGTAAAGAGGGTGAGTATGCTTCTAAAGCAAAAAAACCCTACAAACTAAGCCTAAATGTGAAAATCAAAATTTGGCTCCGTCGACACGATTTTTGTACATGTGGATGTGTGGCCTATGTTTACGGAGGCAGTCCAGTAAATAGGCCACATTTATGGGGCTAGAATGAGGTCAGAGTCAAGATTATTTCTAACCCCATAATGTGGCCAATTTACTGGACTACCTCCGTAAATAAAGGCCACACTTCCACCATGTACAAAAACATGTCGAACTTTGTCAAATTTTGATTTTCACATTTAGGCTTAGTTTGTAGTTTATTTTTGCTTTAGAAGCATACTCACACTCTTTATAGGCTAATCAAAAAGTGCTGCCTTTTCCAGATGTCTATTTTTCGTGAAAATTCGTGTTGAAATTTCGATATGCAAATGTGTGCATACGAATCTGGAAATTTCACGAAAAATAGACATCTGAAAACGGCAGCACTTTCTGATTTTTCTATAAAGAGGGTGAGTATGCTTCTAAAGCAAAAATAAACTACAAACTAAGCCTAAATGTGAAAATCAAAATTTGACAAAGTTCGACATGTTTTTGTACATTGGCCACATTTATGGGGCTAGAATATTTTATGATTATTAGGTATTAATCATTGGGTATTAATCATTACGTTCATGTGCTTCATTATGTGATTCCTGCAGTTGGTGAAGGTGTCTCTCCAGACGAAGGTAGGAAAGTACGTCATGAAGTCAGAAATCATTGCCTTCCCGATGGCCTGCAGCGTGGAGTCGTACCAGCGTAGTTTGTGCATGCGCTCCATGTCAGTGAAAGTTAACACCCGCAATCGATGGCCGTTGAAGATGTTTTCCGGAGTCACTGGCGTCGTGAACACCGCGTCCGAATCAGTCCAGCCAATGATGGAAGCATTAACGGATAGATCCATGAAGAAGCTGCTCCACAGTTGACGTTGGTATCCTTGAGGTTTCCATCCGGAGGCAGTATCAGGGAGAGGCTCGTACAGGAAGTCAAACTTCAGGCCCAGTTCTTTCTCCTTTTGTTTCAGTTTACGTGCAAACCGATGATCTCTTGCCGATTCCTTGTCAAGAATCAGGCTTATAGTTGGGCCTAGCTTGGGAGACCAAAATAAGGTTGCCGAACGGATGAATATGCAGTACAGACGCTGAACCAGTTTGGGTATGGCTGCCATGCGGATTGTTAGTGTCAGGGAAAAGCCGTGTGTTGCACTGAGATCGGTCTCGGGTCGTGCATCGGCGGTATGATCCGCTTGTCGCTTCGGTAACGGAATGTTCTGCTGAGGCTCATCGTACTTGGAGAAACCAGGGAGCAAGGTGAGGTAAAGTAATAATGAAATAGTGCAAAAGCAAATCAATGCCTTGACCACAGTCGGGTATCGTGCCATAGTCGAGTGTTCAACTTTTGCCTCAGTCGCTGCTTAGTATGGTGTGTACGTACCATTGATTGTGAGGGCCTACTCGACTAAATGATGACCACACACACATACGTTCCCGACCTCGATTCTGAAACGCGCATTACTCAATCTAAGGGATTTGCATGCCGAATGTTTCTGAACGGAGTTCGTACCGTTCAGTACTTATTATAATTTGCCCCCGGTTTTTTTTTCACCCTTTGTAGACCATCTGTGTAGACGAGTCTTTTAAATAAGAACCCGAGCCAATGTTGGCATTGCTATTATAAGCCATTGCATCTCAGACATTGATGAGATAGTCTTAATAATCCCCCACACAAAAGACAGCATTAGTGACCCGTCGTGTTCTGGCCACTCCGAAATTCCTCAAGTTGGTGAGTTTTTTCCCCGCATGATGGTACTTACTCGCTTTAGTTACAATGTACATGTATTATTATTTGAATTATTTCGCATCCACCAGAAGAGGGAGCTATTGCCGACGAACCACTGTGGCTATATCGAGCACCAGACATTCCAGGCTGATCAAATTGCCCACCACGTGCCAAATGCAGGCCTGCAAAATCCTGAGATTTCGGAAGTGTACTACTGAAAACCCGACCATCCCCCCAAAAAAACAACAACGACGACGACAACGACGACAACGACGACAACCACAACACTACTAAACAAACTAAACCCCAAAAGGCACAAGAGTAAAATTCCGTGACCTGGGAGTGGGAGATAATACCATTTATCTCCGAATATTCTCAAAGCGAATCCTGATAGCAATGAGTCTTGAGTGGGCTCAGGCACTGTCTAAATGTGCCTGCCCACCTATGATGTTGGAAGATACATGGGTGTTAGTAGTGAAGCCCGTCTAACCAGGATATTTTCCCCATTTTTGACGGGCTTCGACCAATCAGAAGGCCGGATTTGGCCCCACGTGACCCTCATTAGCATAAAATGAGCAACGGGAATCTACCATTCACCACGGGGAGTACCATGGGCGGAGGGGCTTGTGTAAATGCAAATAATTAACGGCGTGTACCATTATTATGGTATTGAATATACGTATAATAAATATGCATTTTACGTAAATTGAAATGTACGAAACAATTATGATTGTCTAATTGAAGAATTTATCTTTTAGTTTAATATTATCGAGTACGGCGAACATCGTCTAGAATGGAGCATGGAGCAACCCGTAAGATTTGTTGCGAATGACTCGTCCCGGTAGTCCATTGTGCAATCCACACGGGCAAATTCGTGTACGTGTACAGACATCCCCACAAAATCGAGAAAGTTTACTGTCAGGCAAAGGATTAGTTGGATTGGCCCTGTCGCTATGATTCTCTGTAATATAGCGTATAAAAATGTTGCATTATGATTTCAGTTGCCGTCCCTACGAGTTGTGTAACGGTAGTGAACACAGCCACCTGTTTGCGTGAGATAATCTCTCGGACAATAGACTGTAATTGGCAGCGCACGGCATGAAAGGGAGCTTCATAATACGCCAAAGAAGTCAATGAAATTGACTGACTAAACATTATTTTATGTATACAGCCGTGCCGTGGGCTGCCAATTACAGCCATTGTCCGAGGGATTATAATCGATATAATGAACACTGTCTTGATCGAATTACGTCTTTATGCATAAGGGAAACAGCTCTATCTGATCGGACGGTGTAAATATACAATGCGTAGGATGCAGTCAGTCCCATAATATAGTGTTTTGCTGTTTTGCTGTTTTTTCTTTACCTTACATTGCGTTTACACTGTTTTACACAAACTGTCGCAAGAAGGTTTTTACATACCATTTTTAAAACAATGAAACTCAGTGTTGCATGACCAGAATTATTCATCACAGGTATCAATGGAAAGCTATACTTCCTATCATTTATGATGAAGCCATATTTACATGTATACAGTTCGCAGTTTATTCACATTATAGTTTATGGGTCACCTTTTTGGAGGGACACCCTATAGTATACAAATAATTATTGACTGCTTCGAGTGGTGAGTAAAACTAGCCTCCCGAGGTGATCCATGAAGCATTCTACATGTATTTTTCCCGAGGCGAAGCCGAGGAAAAATAAAATGCTACATGGATCACCGAGGTAGGCTAGTTTTACACCACAAGATAAAACAGTCACCATCAATATTTGTTTTATAACACCTCGCCGACAGATTATGCTTGATTTTAAGCGATAACTGATTAATGTAATCTAAATACAATTAAAATGTACATGTACTTCAATTTGAATACGAAATTAGTTGAACATTTACTTGCACTTTTCTGAACTACCCCTTCACGAAATGTTTGAACCCAATTCTGTAGCGACTAGCGAAGCGCTTTTTACACGCACACCCGTATGCATAGAACTTTTGGCCGTGCACAGCAAAACGTAAAAATAGCAAATGCCACGTGACTTGCTCTCGGCCAATCAAGATAAGGAAGCTGTGGATGAGGTGTTATAATATAGGTTACCAGATGTTTCGCATGGTTACGTTTTTGTTACGCGTTTTCATGGCTTAGAGATTCTCTACACTTTGCAGCTATCCGCTCCGTTCACAAGTACCCCCTCACCGGCAATGAGATCAGTGGGGGTGACCGATCGACGCCATCTTGCCTGACTGCATTATTTTGCCGCGTTGAAGCCTAAGCTGCTGATTGGTCAATTGGCTGCCATGTTTTTTGTAATTTTACAAAAATGGGTTGCTGAAAGAAGGCGCCCGCTGAATTCATTTCATTTCATTTATTTCATTTATTAATTTCACAGGTAAAAATTCAAGTACAGACAATACAGTAAAGAAAACAAAAACATGCACATACAGTTAGGAGAGAGAACAAGAAAAAAAAAAAAAAAGAAGTAGCACCCCTGATGGATTTTAAAAAAGTAAACTAAATTACTATCAAGTTAATCTCCTGATGCCACAATTTAAGAAGAGACAATACAAAAGGACATTACAAATGGACATTATTAAAACATGGCTTACAGTATAAGAATATAGAACTATACAAGCAGTTAAAACTTTAAAAGCACAAATGGGCATTAAAAAATACAAATTCGGTAAAAGAGAGATTCGAGTGAATTATAATGCAAAAGGCACTATAAAATTGAGGGAAAAAAACAAGCAGCAAGGTATTTGAATGGGCAAGGCAACTAGAAAGTTAAACTGTTTTGGTCAAGGGGACTTCCTGGCCAGGGACTAATAAATGATTTCTGAGAGAATTTGTAAAGGAGGATAAACTATGGATAATTGTATCTTTAATGAAGGCCGGTAGTTCATCCCATAATCTAGGGAATCTGTGAAAAAGAGAATGATGGGCAGCATTGGAACGAGCCCGATGATGGACAAATTTAACAGATTCGATATGTCTACAATTAATGGGAATTAGAGTGTCAGTGTCAATGTCAAATTTATTATATAAACATTTAATAACAAACGTAATTGAAAGGAAATGAACCCTGTTGATTAAAAGAGGCAGACCCAGCTTGACACACCTGTCTGAATATTCAATTTCATTTACAGAATCAATTAAAACCCTTCTCGGCAGACCCAAACAAAAACGGGTGAATCGCCTCTGTACCTTCTCTAGCGTTTTTGCTGAGTCGAAAGAACAGGGCACCAGACTGGAGCTGCGTATTCAAGTATGGGTCTGCTAATTGAGCGATGGGTCTGCTAATTGAGCGATGATTCTGGAGGTCAAGAAATATTAAGAGGAGGTATTTTCTAAATCTTCAGGCAGTGCAGAATCGATGTTTCTCTCAAGGTATCCAAAATCATGACATGTCTATATTTCCGCCATGATGGAAGCTTTGACCCGAAAGCAATAACCTCGGCCATGACAATGGTGGCAAAGTTGATAATGCTTGCCACGATTTTTTCATTCGATCTTTCAATAGGGGCAAAGTTCATACCTTTCCCCTGATGGTTTTTCTTTTCATTTAAAAGTTTCATTGACGTTGCTAGCATTCTGTACTCAACATTAACAAATATCAAGGTTCACACAAATCCCAACCTAATAGGAGTGGGACGGGCTTCCATTGAAACTAGTTCCAGTGTAGTTTCGTTTTAATAAAACAGCTATTCATGTGTTAACCTTTGCAAGTTTTTCTCATAAAAACTCAGTAGACCGATAAATCCTTGCCTAGCCCCAAACTTGCCACCTACCGATCGTAAACATAAAGATGCATTTGGTCTGTTAGTCTTTTATATTTGCCATTCCCTGTAACAAACAAATAACATTGCAAATATATCAAGAGCTACATCGTTTAGGCCTATGTGAATATTTTTATGAACAGAAATTCACCCGCTTCCAGTGGAACCATTTTGTTTTAACTTGAACCAAAAAACACCCTTTCGGGTTTTAGAAGTTTAAGTATATACTTCAGTATATTTCATCACAGTGCATCCAGAATCCAAAATTTTCAGGGGCCTTAAAGCAGGCCCCTGGCCCTGTGGCCCCACGCCGTAAGGGCTCGGAAAATAAAACAAAACATACACGACGGAATTTACTAAATGTAAGAAAGCAGCCTAGAAACAATATTATTCACATGCGATGTCATGCATAATGATACAATTCTTTGTCCAGAATTAAATGGAACAAAGAATGGAGATAAAAATACAAGGTTTTCGACTTTTCAGTACAGTAGAAACGTTATAAGAGCAACAGTATATTCTAAACAAAAACGTGAAATAAATTGTCTTTATAATCTCAAAAAAACGTTTGCTAAAAAAGTCGCGGCGCTTCGAACGTCTAGCACAAAGTAACACTGTAAAATATCAGGAGGAGGTATTTTCTAAATTTCAGGCAGTGCAGAATCGATATTTCTCTCAATGTATCTAAAATCATGACATGTATGATATTTCCGCCACGATGGAAGCTTTGACCCGAAAGCAATAACCTCGGCCATGACAATGGTGGCAAAGTTGATAATGCTTGCCAGGATTCTTTTCATTCTATCTTTCAATAGGGGCAAATGCACTTTTCCCCTGAAGTTTTTCTGTTCAGTTTAAAGTTTAATTGACGTTGCTAGTACTCGAGATTAACAAAGAGCAAGGTTAACCGTGACGCATCCCCAGGCTAAAAGGAGTGGGACGTTTTTTTATTGAAACTAGTCATGCTTTACGCCAATTCCAGTGTAGTTTCGTTTTAATAAAAAAGCTATTCATGCATTACCTCTGCAAGTTGTTTTTCTCATAAATTCTCAGTATACCGATAAATCCTTGCCTAACCCCAAACTTGCTATCTACCGAGCATAAACATAAAGATGTATTTGGTCTTTTAGTGTTTTATATTTGCCATTCTCTGTGTAACAAACAAAGAAAACTGCAAATATATCGAGAGCTACATCGTTTGGTGAGACAGAACTAAAGCGGCCCCTGGCCCTGTGGCCCCACGCCGTAATAAAACAAAACATACACGAAGGAATTTACTAAATGTAAGAAAGCAGCCTTGCAACAATAATATTTACATGCGATGTCTTGCATAATGATACAATTCTTTTTCCAGAATGAAATGGAACCACTTTCTCCACTTTCAGTACAGTTAAACGTTATTAGAGCAACTTGTACATTCTAAACAAAATAATGAAATAAATTGTCTTCATAATCTCAAAAAACTTTTGCTAAAAAAAGTCTAATGAAAGTGGCCAGGAATCGCCCCCAGATTGCACCACACAGCATCTATATTTCAAATTAAGCCACGATGTAAGGGCTTTGCGCTCCGCTTTCGCATTAATTTTATCCGCCCTTTATTCCAGCACCCCATGGCAAAAGTTTGTTCCAGCGGCAGTGGCGGTGCTTATTAACTTGTACCGATTATTTTGGATCGGGAAGTTAAAACTATGAAACTGCATTTAATCTAATTGGAATATATTTGGACATGTGATATTTTCCCGCCTGGCTACCTTTTCAACGGCAGTCATTCGCCTCAGATCCAGGTCATACCATCCAAGATTGTAATATTTCTTGACGTTCTTGTAGTGCGCTTCGATGCGTCGAATACACTCCCGGCGCCCGTTGCCCGAACACCAGGTCCCGGGACTCAGATGGGCCTTCACAGCTTTCTTGCAAGAGATAAACTCGAACAGCTGAAAGTTGGTGACATTTTCAAATTTCTGGCAGCTTGTGGGAAGGGTACCAACATAGCGCTTGGCTACGCAATATCCCTGCAGTAATGGGTAGGGCATCTTAGTGTAGTAGCTCTCGTGGATGGTGACATGTAAATCTGGTTTATTCTCACTCGGTTTTATGTTTACACCTGGAGGTAGCTTCGCATTATAGTTCTTCAAAGTCTTCTTGAAATCCAAGTGCCAGTCGTAACGGTCGTGCTCGAAGTAGTAGGCGTAGTTCATGATGATGTTGACGGGGCTCAAGTGGGCCAGCTGGAGAAAGGCATCCTCAAAGTGAGAGACCTGCAAAAGAAATTTCATGGAGGTTAAAGTCGAATCTATTCTTAGTCTCACAAGTCCTAACCAAGCCCACCACAAGTTATTAAGTCTTAAGCAAAATTTGTCACAAGCTATCAGTCTTAATTGTATTCGAGTCACCAAACATTGAGTCCGAGTCCGAGCCACCTCTCTCAAGTCCGAGTCCCTTTTCAGATGTCTATTTTTCGTGAAATTTCATGTTGAAATTTTGATATGCAAATGTGTGCAAACGAATCTGGAAATTTCACGAAAAATAGACATCTGAAAACGGCAGCACTTTCTGATTAGCCTATAAAGAGGGTGAGTATGCTTCTAAAGCAAAAATAAACTACAAACTAAGCATAAATGTGAAAATCAAAATTTGACAAAGTTCGACATGTTTTTGTACATGGTGGAAGTGTGGCCTTTATTTACGGAGGTAGTCCAGTAAATTGGCCACATTTATGGGGCTAGATTATTTCGTGATTATTAGGTATTAATCATTGGCTTACGTTCATGTGCTTCATTATGTGATTCCTGCAGTTGGTGAAGGTGTCTCTCCAGACGAAGGTAGGAAAGTACGTCATGAAGTCAGAAACCATTGCCTTCCCGATGGCCTTCAGCGTGGAGTCGTACCAGCGTAGTTTGTGCATGCGCTTCATGTCAGTGAAAGTTAACACCCGCAATCGATGGCCGTTGAAGATGTTTTCCGGAGTCACTGGCGTCGTGAACACCGCGTCCGAATCAGTCCAGCCAATGATGGAAGCATTAACGGATAGATCCATGAAGAAACTACTCCACAGTTGACGTTGGTAGCCTTGAGGTTTCCATCCGGAGGCAGTATCAGGGAGAGGCTCGTACAGGAAGTCAAACTTCAGGCCCAGCTCTTTCTCCTTTTGTCTCAGTTTACGTGCAAACCGATGATCTCTTGCCGATTCCTTGTCAAGAATCAGGCTTATAGTTGGGCCTAGCTTGGGAGACCAAAACAACGTAGCCGAACGGATGAATATGCAGTACAGACGCTGAACCAGTTTGGGTATGGCTGCCATGCGGATTGTTAGTGTCAGGGAATAGCCGTGTGTTGCACTGAGATCGGTCTCGGGTCGTGCATCGGCGGTATGATCCGCTTGTCGCTTCGGTGACGGTATGTTCTGCTGAGGCTCATCGTACTTGGAGAAACCAGGGAGCAAGGTGAGGTAAAGTAATAATGAAATAGTGCAAAAGCAAATCAATGCCTTGACCACAGTCGGGTATCGTGCCATAGTCGAGTGTTCAACTTTTGCCTCAGTCGCTGCTTAGTATGGTGTGTACGTACCATTGATTGTGAGGGCCTACTCGACTAAATGATGACCGCATACACATACGTTCCCGACCTCGATTCTGAAACGCGCATTACTCAATCTAAGGGATTTGCATGCCGAATGTTTCTGAACGGAGTTCGTACCAACCTCGTCCCCAGGGTGTCGAGCAGTACGCGCCCACCACTACCTGCTCTCTCACCCTGGTATTGGATCATTTGCATGTGCAAGATTTTTGCACACGTATGCAAATGAGGAACAGTCTGGTGCCTGGATATGCGTTACACATTAGCGTTTGTTTTTGTATGCGGTATCTGGGGTAAAAACAGAGTCAATTCGTAGCAGCGCGAGCACGGCGTGAGTTACGAAAACACGATCTTTGAAATCAAATTGTTACGATCTTATCGAGACAACATGCAGTATCATATTTCATATTAATGTCGCGAGGTGGCAACCCCAACGATGATAAGGGTGGTCAGGTTCACCCTCATGAAGATAGAGTAAGGTGGAAAGCAAGTAGAATTGAACTGGAACACTCAGACGGTTGTTTACACTGATTCACTTGATTAAGTTTTAATTTAATTCACTTTCTCCAATTATACAAAATAATCCAAA
This sequence comes from Patiria miniata, assembly GCF_015706575.1. NCBI lineage: Eukaryota > Metazoa > Echinodermata > Asteroidea > Valvatida > Asterinidae > Patiria > Patiria miniata. Next base: position 2,079,047 of record NW_024037062.1, read on the forward strand.
TGAAGATCCGAATAAAGATTCCAATAAGACGACAATGAAGACCATAAAAGAAGACCCTGTTGACCATGAATAAAATGAATTGATCTTAAACTTTTGTAAGTCTTGTTCCAAAGTCATTGGATTACATTAATATTATAAACAACAGTTATTTTAATTACACAGCATAAACTATAAGTAATATGGTTGTTTTGTAGACAGTGTCATGATCACTCCAAAATAATACTAAATAGGATGACTACTTAATCAAGCATACAAAGAGAATTACAGTCTTACCCTGATATAAAATAGAGAAGGCCTGTAATGCACTTGAGATGTCAACCTTCAAAGCTTGTGACAGCAATGTCTCAGCTATAAATTAAAATACATAAAAATACAAATAGCATACACGGGGAACATATTTAAGGAAATAGCTTCTATCATAAAAGGTCCCCTGCACCAATAAACAATGCGACATACACGAACAACATTTCGAAATAAAGCGAGTAGGTCTAATTCCACAGTGTGGTCGAGATTCAACGTTGTGCTGTGCATACGCACACCACGTACTGAATGTACACAATGCTGAACTCAATGTCGCCATTATATAATGCATTGTGCGTGAATGTGTACGAAAACGGTCATTCAACTCTAGAAAAGTTTTGACACTTCCACACGAAACTAACACCCTAAAAACTATAAGAATCAATCAGTTTGACAATAATCATATCAACCAACCTCTTCTATGTCCCTTACCTGATCTACTCAATACTTAATTAGAATCCAACTTACCCCCAAAATGAGGGAAAAGTGGGCGACTTTTAGACAAAGGTTGGCTCGGTCTGAGCTTCTTTCACGGCCCGCTCGCAAGAGGACAAACCATGTGAGCGGTAGCGCTCTTACCGTAATGCAATGACCACAACCCCTCGTCGCGCATAAAATTGACTCAGAAGGAGTGTTGACTTTGATTACTGACAATGATGATGACATACTGTTACCAAATAATCATTCTCAAGATAGAATTATCAAATGACCTAAATGTCGACGAACATATGTCCAAACTTGTTAACTTGGGCAATTAGGCTGGCGGGGTAAGTACACTAAAAGGAACAGCCAGAAAATAACATTGCATTATTCATGCTCCTTATGAATTATTCATTATTTTAAACCCAAAAACCCATATCGTTACATTAATATGAGCAAATTAGAAAGGAAATTAGTACTTTCGAGAAGGCGTGGACGAATGATCTCGAAAACACGTACTGCACGTTGTGAATATAATAGCACCAAGTACACGATAAAAATCCATTACTAGCCAATTGCGGTATCCAATCAGGATACAGGAAGAAAGTTTCCTATCCAGGGTTTACTATTGGAAACCGTGTTGGAAATAAAGTAAGCACTGGGGACGAGGTTGAGTTCGTTCCGTTCGCGTAATTTTTTTCCTAGGAGGGTTAGGGGCAATGTCATGAATAATTCAGTTTTTCCTTTGAATCATTGCAAGACTTAGGTTCTCGTTCTGTTTTCCCCTTAATTTAAAATTATCTCAGTGATAAATTTGGAGAAGAAAAATAGCTGATGAAAATGAGCAGCGACGACGTGGATTCGAACCAGGGATCTTTGTATCCATAGTTCATCTCGCTATCCACTAGGCTACTGTGTGGTAGCTCGACGACAACCGTTCTTTAAAATGCTTTGATGTATTGTAACTAGTTGAGTAACTAACAACAATACTGTTGATGACATTGTCCGTTCTCATGGATAAACATGAATTATTCATGACATTGCCCCTAACCCTCCTAGGAATAAAAATTACGCGTACCGTTCAGTACTTATTATAATTTGCCCCCGGTTTTTTTTTAACCCTTTGTAGACCATCTGTGTAGACGAGTCTTTCAAATAAGAACCCGAGCCAATGTTGGCATTGCTATTATCAGCCATTGCATCTCAGACATTGATGAGATAGTCTTAATAATCCCCCACACAAAAGATAGCATTGGTGACCCGTCGTGTTCTGGCCACTCCGAAATTCCTCAAGTTGGTGAGTTTTTTTCCCGCATGATGGTACTTATAGTCGTGTTCCCTAACGTGGCGCACTTCGAAGCTTACCCAACTTTCCTCGTGTAGTGTTGCCAAACCTCTTTGTTGATAAACCTCAAATTCATGCAGTGAAATGCTGGTACTTTTACCTTTTTAATGCTTGCTATTTAACCTCTGTGAACAATTTCGGTTTCATAAAATTTAATCCGAAATGCAAAAACGGTCGCGTCCGGAAATTGGGCAAAAATTGGCGGAGGTTCCCTAACGTGGCGCACTTGAATAAATCTCAGAAAATTCCAAATTAACATTTAAGAATTTCTGTAAACTTGATAAATTCTGATAAATCATTACTATCTTTACTTACAAACCCAGCCAGATGTTTGTCAGAAAATTATTTTCTTATTTTTCGGGGCATTTTCAAAGGGTTCACTTTGCACTTGAAAATAAAATCGGAAAATCACGCCAAAATAATTTTTTCTTTTAACTTTGTAACGGGTAAATAAACTCGCGATTTATGAACGGGAGTGTTTAGAACTTGATGAAATTTCACTTTCATTTTATTTTCAGTTAAAACTTTTGCTCTAGCTAGGCGCTACAGGCGAAAAATAAAAGTGCGCCACGTTAGGGGCCGCGCCACGTTAGGGTACATCAACAATACTCGCTTTAGTTTATGTACATGTATTATAATTTGAATTATTTCGCATCCACCGGAAGAGGGAGCTATTGCCGACGAACCACTGTGGCTATATCGAGCACCAGGCATTCCAGGCTGATCAAATTGCCCACCACGTGCCAAACGCAGGCCTGCAAAATCCTGAGATTTCGGAAGTGGACTACTGAAAACCCGACCCCCCCCCCCCCCCCCAAACAACAACGACGACGACGACAACCACAACACTACTAAACAAACTAAACCCCAAAAGGCACAAGAGTAAAATTCCGTGACCTGGGAGTGGGAGATCATACCATTTATCTCCGAATATTCTCAAAGCGAATCCTGATAGCAATGAGTCTTGAGTGGGCTCAAGCACTGTCTAAATGTGCCTGCCCAACTATGATGTTGGAAGATACATGGGTGTTGGTGATGCCGAAAAAGATCATGATGGATAGCTTGTTTTGCTGTTTTTTCTTTACCTTTCATTGCGTTTACACTGTTTTACACAAACTGTCGCAAGAAGGTTTTTACATACATTTTTAATACAATGAAACTCAGTGTTGCATGACCAGAATTATTCATCACAGGTATCAATGGAAAGCTATACTTCCTATCATTTATGATGAAGCCATATTTACATGTATACAGTTCGCAGTTTATTCACATTATAGTTTATGGGTCACCTTTTTGGAGGGACACCCTATAGTATACAAATAATTATTGACTGCTTCGAGTGGTGAGTAAAACTAGCCTCCCGAGGTGATCCATGAAGCATTCTACATGTATTTTTCCCGAGGCGAAGCCGAGGAAAAATAAAATGCTACATGGATCACCGAGGTAGGCTAGTTTTACACCACAAGATAAAACAGTCACCATCAATATTTGTTTTATAACACCTCGCCGACAGATTATGCTTGATTTTAAGCGATAACTGATTAATGTAATCTAAATACAATTAAAATGTACATGTACTTCAATTTGAATACGAAATTAGTTGAACATTTACTTGCACTTTTCTGAACTACCCCTTCACGAAATGTTTGAACCCAATTCTGTAGCGACTAGCGAAGCGCTTTTTACACGCACACCCGTATGCATAGTACTTTTGGCCGTGCACAGCAAAAAGTAAAAATAGCAAATGCCACGTGACTTGCTCTCGGCCAATCAAGATAAGGAAGCTGTGGATGAGGTGTTATAATATAGGTTACCAGATGTTTCGCATGGTTACGTTTTTGTTACGCGTTTTCATGGCTTAGAGATTCTCTACACTTTGCAGCTATCCGCTCCGTTCACAAGTACCCCCTCACCGGCAATGAGATCAGTGGGGGCCCGGTGACCGATCGACGCCATCTTGCCTGACTGCATTATTTTGCCGCGTTAAATCCTAAGCTGCTGATTGGTCAATTGGCTGCCATGTTTTTTGTAATTTTACAAAAATGGGTTGCTGAAAGAAGGCGCCCGCTGAATGGTCAGATTCTGCGTCTTGTCTTGCATAATTAATGTCGGAATCTGCTCGCATGTCATAGACCAGCTTGCCTTGCCTGTTGCTAATCCACAGACTACATGGGTAGTTCTGTGTAGTTCTAGACAGGGGTTTTCTTCGGTAGTAGGCCATCAGCCTGGGGGTTTGGTCAGTATCAAATCAGGGCATAAATGATGATAGTGCGCATGCGCAAGGAATACCGCCCCTAGAGTGGCAACAAGCATTTTGATGGACATCCTGAAAAAAAAGGGTGACAACACCCAAAAAGCTGCCACCGATGCAATGCTATCACACATATTTTCCAACTCTGGAGGTGTATACCTTGCCAAAAATCGCTATGACGATTATTCCCCTCATTTGATACCGGTGGCCAACATTTTGGACCGAGGCTGATGGCCTATAGGTGGCAAAAATCGGCCGGAAAATGAGAACCAAAGAAATAACAAGGGAGGCCCTTATCAAAATGCTTACATTTTCAACGGCATCGGTATACTTGCACAAGTAAACACCCCATGGAATTATCCATCTGGCTTGCTGGCGTTTTCCCAACGATTAACTGAATTTTGGAAATTAAAGTGTTCTACAGACACACTGACAATATATTTCTTGCAGATTCTGCATACATATACATGTGCACATGTACTACGACAACTACCCCCCCCCCCCAAAAAGGACACAACCATCATCAATTCTTGCATTTCATTTTACTAAGGATCTTCGCAAATCTTGCGCATACATAATATGAGTAGACATTAGTCTCGTTGTCTATGGCAATGTAAGTACAGCTTTAATCGTTTGTGCAAACGTTTTAAAGTTTTCATGATGTTCGTGTACATGTATTAAAGATGATTACAATTAAACTGCATGCCGAGTACTTTTGCCTGACTGAATATTCGAGTACATAAGCTTAAGCTTTTTTGGTAGCTGGCAAATATTGAGCAGTAATATTAGAGACGACAAACGTTAAAAATAAAACGAATAAAAGGCAGTTTTCATTATCTACACACTGGCAAATCTACACTTTTAAAAATTCACATATTAACAAAAACTATCCAGTACAGATTATGATGGTTTTCGTTTTCTTAAAAAAAAATATGGTCATTTGCTTGATACGAAAGCCTCTTTGATTAAAGATGGCAGTGATAGTGTGATCCCTGACCTTGTACATGTACATGTATTGCAGTCATACAGGGTGATTAAAAACAAAAGCGGGAAAAAAAGCGGAACCCAAGCCCCCAAAATTATATTTCATATTTAAAAAAACATGTAGCATCAAACATAATAATGACTGGAAAGCCAATTTCATAAGCTACTTTTAGATGAAAACCATACTGAAATTGCTCAATCCGTTCGAAGAATATCACCATTTCAACACAATGACACGAAAACATCTTTCGTCCAAAAATGCGATTTCAAGAATCGCCTTCACAATCTTCCAACATCACCGGCGATAAAACCTCAGTTTAAAAGATATAGTTTTGGGGATTTGGGTTCCGCTTTTTTAACTCACCATGTATGTAAACCAGTTTTTTCCTCTCTTTAAAGAATATGAAAACTGGTAATTCAACTTTCTTTTCGGCATTAGGTGTCCTAGCATAAGCGTAAACGTTTCAGAAGGGTCCTCTCGTATTATTGAAATCGCACCTCTATTATCTTCCGTTTTGAATAAAAACTTCAATCCAGCAATTTTCATAATAATCGCACAATAGCTGTTTGAAACTGGCCTATAATCAGATATCAAAACTTCATCACTAGAGGGACAGAACCCGCCTGCACCTACAAATCTACATCTTTCAAATATTTTCTAAATTGTTAGGATGTTTTTCCTACAAAATTAGAAGCACACAACTACTAGTTAAAGGGAATATACATCATTGGCTTTTGCTGTAATTTTCAGAAATGAACTATTTGAGGGGTAAGTATAATAGATCAAATATTGTTACAATGACATGTTTGAAGTTTTGTGTTCGAAAATGCTGGAAAAACCAAGAAAAACAAAACTGTTCAAGTAGTCTGGTTCCATGACTCCACTAATTATAAAATGGATCAGTTTACAGATGCAAGAAAATTGTAAGGTAAGGGTACCAGTCTAGCTGGCCTGCACCCGTTCATGAACACGTAACCAATAGCAAACAAAATTTGGACTGAATAAATGGTAAATTTGGGGCAGTAGTTGAAAAATAGTTAGGTTTTTCCAATGGTGGTCGGCCGACCACCGTTGGAAATTTTTTACAAAAATACCATTTTCTTGAAAATGACTTCACACCAGGTGCCATAATTTTACAGGATGCTTTAGACTGTCATTTACCAACATCCTATTGGTCATTTACCAACATCAAGGTATTTCGTAAAAACTTGGTAGTTTTATTTTTCGATGTTTGCAAATGTTGTATTATCCCTTTAATCATTTATTTATATAAAGAACTTTTCGTCAAAATAAATGAATGTTGACAATTCCAAAATAACGGAGTACATTGTACAGTGATCAGTACCAGTGAGGCCGAATAAAAAAAAAATAAGAAGGCTTTTTTGAAAAAATAAAGGACGTGTGAGTTTTTCCCCCAAGATGGCTTATTTTTCAAGATGGCGGATGGATTCTTCAATTTTCTCAACTGATACAAAATTGTGTCCAAAAGAAGCCAAAACCCTTTTTACATAGCTGCAATTTTGTTGGAAACAAATAAAAAGACAACATATTGACAATGTATGAAAAAAAAGATTGCAAATGTATGAATAAAAACAAAAAAGGAGTCAGCCGGAGAAAAAGGGAGCCGGGGGGGGGGGGGGGGGGCAAGAAATTGGTTATTTTTTTTTCAATTGGCCTTTTACATGTATAGTAAAAAAGTCAGTTTTTTTTTAAAAGTCAGTTTCCCTTTGTGATTCATTTTTACCGTTCTTATTTTTTTTCTAACAGGCCTGGATTTTGTTTTGACCATCAGCAACATAATTTGGTTCTTGCTTCCTACTTAAATTCCTATTCTATACAGTTGGCACACTTATCGACGGATTAAAAGGTAGCACCATTATCACGAGTTGCATAGAAATGTAGAAAAGTCTTGACTCAGCGTCCCTCTAAGTCCGTCTTCGTCTAGTACAGGATCTCCTCTGAAATGAAATTACAACCAAATCAGAAAATTAACATCTTTTCATTAGGGAATTACCATCCATTTATTAGGGAATGCAGGGAGGGCCTACATGTAATATTTGTGTACTTATGTTATAATTTTAACTCTGTGGTGTGTGACCGTACATGTACATGCACTGGCATTGTCAGTACATTTTCAAATAATTTTGAATTACTCTGTCATGTTGTCTTCATACTTCGCAAGTTTCCTCTTAAGACAAAACTTCAAAAGCATCGTCAGTGTCCCTTCAACCCTGGTTGAAATTTTGACCCAGAATTTCTGAGGCAAAGATCAGACCCAGGCCAACTCCAATAGGATTTGTTATGTCACATGTAGTACATTAATTGTATTGTATTGTGAGTGTACAACATTAAAGTAGCTGCTGTTATCACAAGGCCATCAATCATCCTGTCACTCACTAGGCCAAGTCTTGATATGAAGCTGGGGAAACTAGTGGTTTCTCATCCTTTTTAGCTAAATATATGTAGCCTCAGACTGTTGTGGAGGGGGGGGGGGGGGACGATGGCCAGGCCAAAAAACAAGGAGATAAATCTCTAACTTTTCTCGTACGGGTACTGGCTACTGGGGAGAGAAAAGGGTCTCTATCCATCTGCATGTGTTTTGAGACTATGAGAAGGGATTATGTTCTTGACAACACCTACTGAAGGGATTGTGTTAGAGACCGTTACACCCATGCACCATCATACTGAAAAGTTCAGTACATGTACCATGGTGGATTACAGCAAAAATGAAACGATTGCTCTTCGCAGGGTTAAATTCTGCATGTTATACATGCATTGCATTTTTTCAATATTAATCTTCAATATTAAACATGATTTGTATGTAAACAAAGTGAGATGATGAAAATTAACTACAATTTTGGTGACTTCATCATTTATAATTTATCATGAGCAGGCTGTTCAATTAATGCAATAGCATAAAGCATATTATACATCAGTGAAGGCCGAAACTCTAATCTAAGATTCACGCGCTATATTCTTGCTGTTATGTGTGCACACATAAAAGGATATCCGCCAAAAGGCGACCACGGCATACGAGTTCCATCGTAACTGTGCTCAAGTTAGCTTGAAGATAAATTCATTATCCCACAAGCATGCGAGTGGAACGCAGGAAATAAAGTATAACTGTGTCCCATTTGCCACTCGGCATTAATTCTGCCTTGTATCGTAGGGGCACTGACGCACCAAATTATTTTGTGGTCTGTGCTCTTGGGATAATCATATTCGCAGATGCACATTCAAGTGTGAATGAACTACCAGCTAATTCCATGTGTACACTCTGAGTAAAATGAAGCAATCAACAAAAATAGCATACAAACTGAGACACTGCAGTTCATAAAAATTTTGTTTAACTTACACATTAAAACTAACTGAATATACATGTAGTGTATAGATCAGTGTTGTTTTTGAGTCATGCAAGTCCCTCACAAGTCCTTCATCAGTCTCAAGTCAAGTCACTAGCTATGCAAATGAGCTGTTGCAAAAGCATTCCCGGTTTTATGAAAGGACTTGTGACTGTACTTAAGGAATTGTGAAAGGAATGGGAGACTTTTGAGACGTTGGTGGAAGCAAACATACTGGTCCTTTTCAATTGTTAACGCCATGTTTAAGCGAAAGCGCGCATGCTCAACATGACGCAAACAATGGAAAAAGGGCCAAAGTGTTTGCTGCCACCTGTCTCAAAAGTCTTCCATTGTGATGGACTCGAACACAATACTGGTATAGATCAGTGTTGTAGTCGAGTACTTTTTTCCGAGTACCGAGTACTGCCGAGTACTTAGGTTGCCGAGTATGAGTACGAGAACTTGTACCTCCGAGTACAAGAACGTGTCTCCGAGTACGAGTACTTGTACTTCCGAGTACCAGTGCGAATACAAGTACTTGTACTTCCGAGTACATGTACAACCAGGAATCAGGCACTTTTGGGAGGTCTTTTTTAAGTTCAATGATTTTTTTTCTGAGTGATACCATTTAAGACAGAAGGGGTTCACACAGTGTTACACATATAATGAATGTTTATGAGTGCAATGGTAAGAATAATTGCATGAGGTCACTGAATTAAATTATTCTTTCCATTGCACGAATGTGAAACATTCATGATTTGTTTTACACAACACCTGAATAAATCCTCGTCAGCTGATTGGGGCCATTGGTTGGGATGAATAATTCAATGACATGTCGGTGCTATTTGGGGGGGTCAGACAAGTCGACCGTTGAGACAACTCGACTCGGGACAAGTCGAGTATTAAAAAATTTGAAATAGAGATGCTCTGTGGTGCATTTTAAAGCCTCCTGGCATGCCTGGGCCAACTATTTGTGGAAAATGTTTTGCAATTTATGCATGTTTTTAAGTTAACTTTTCCTTCATATTGGCTTGAAACTGCCTAAATGGCCAACTTGTATATGAAAACTGGGAAATTCGACCACGTTTTCCATATTTTAACTCCTTACTGCAGATGATACACATCGTCATCGCGTGTCCCGGCTTCTGATCGAGTCGCCTAATTTCAGCCCATTAACCATGTGTTCCATCCAAATCCATTTCCACGGATTCGTAACCTGAGGATCGGTCTTGTCAATGTCCATATCAAACTCCGAACCTCTTTGGATAATAACACACTTGTGTTGCACTGACATCTTGCGGAATTAATAATGTCAAAATACGTTCGAAACATTTGAAACGACACACTAACATGACTAACGTACGTATCACCATGCAGCGGAATACATGCAGCAGGATGCGTGCATGCAATGAAATGCACACATGAACTTTGCCCCGCATGATGCCCTCTACCGGCGCGGCACGGCGACAATTTACTAGTCTTATTTCAAGGCTTTATATTTGCAACTAGACGATGTTTACAGCGAGTTATTGTGGAGATCATCGCGTGTCACTACATGCATAGACACAGGAACGGCCGCAAAGAGTCCCAACGCGCTTCATGGCGCATGTGTGAATATTCATATTTATCTGCAGCCAATCACAGCGCAATGACTGTTGGTTCCCCGGATGCTCTTTACACACACGCGGCTTTGAGCTGAAAAATGCATGCACATGGCATCGTATAGTACACACGTACGTACATGTACATGTATGTACAATGTACATTGAATACTCGCTTGCGATTGCACGCACCTCAGAGCTACGTGTACATGTATGTTGTAGAGAGCGGATCGCGTGCGTTCGGCGGTGGCGGAAAATAAAATAAACGGAAATAAAATCAATGCTTACGCGCGGGGGAAAAAGCGGGGGGAAATCTGGACCATCGGAAGAAAAAAAGCGGAAAACAAAATGTGGCACGCTGAACAAAAAAGCGGAAATCGGCTAAATAGCGGAGATTTCACACCCCTGTTTAACCCTAACCTTCCAAAATACTCCAAAATCCTCTTTGCAAAATGGAGGATTTTGCAGGATTGAGGTAACATGGTAAAAATGTGTGGCTGATTTTGAAGGATGCACTGTGCCAAGGTCTTGGGCTGGACCTTGTATTGTTTATGCTCAGCGGTGCATAAGATTAGGCCTAGATTATGCTTGAAATCCCTGCACTGCTCCAGGATGACACTGGCTCTGCCTCAACATATTGACAGTGATTGCTGGAGGATTTTACAGGATTGAGGCAGTGGTCACCCCTCCAAGGACCACATTCAAGAAATAACAGAGGATTTTGGAGGATTGTGGCTGTATGCAGTTCTTACATACACGCAATTGGAGGATTTTGCAGGATTGAGGTTGCATCCTAGTAAAAATGCCTAGAGAGTTTAAGGTTAATGCAGGACCTACCCTCATTCAGTCCCATGCAGGTACCCCACTCAACGATAGAGATCAAGTCATCGTCATTGGTATCGCAGCTTGCGATGAATGCATCAGTGCAAGGTTCCATGGGAAGAAGCTGGGCACGCATTGGCATCAACTCGGACTCACTTAGGTGACTGCGGAAAAACAACGAGCAATCGTCACAATCAACGATTCAATAGGAAGCAAACGTCATGTGGAGATACTCATTACTGCAACAATTTGTAACTCGTTATTGCAAAAAGTTATTGTAACTACTTAATGCAACTACCAGTTATTTTTTACTGGTTAAATATAAACTTCAATGATGACCTACTTCAATGAATAATCCATTATAATTACCATCTCGAAAGGAATGATACATCATGTGGAGATAAGTAACTAATAAATGTAATTTAGTGGTTATTTTTTAACCAGTTCAAATTTATGCTATTAGTTTTGCAACACAATTTGGGAATGTTTACAGTTGCATACCCTGTGCTTTTAAGAAAATTGGATCTAGTTTATCCAAACAAATTTTCAATTTTCATGTTTTGTTTTAAGGAAAAACTGCTACCGATCTTGGGTGTCCTTGAACCTTTGAGAATAGTCTGGTTCCCTGACCCCATTGTCCTTTGGACTTCAAAAATGGGGTCCGTTAACTAGCGGTGAATCTTCAATGCATAACACGGAGATCTGTTTAATGTATGCAAATTATATGCATGACATCAATAGGTCTGCATCCCGCCTCCTGCATTCAAGATCACAACAGCAATGTTTGCCCGCAACCAGCCTATTGCAAAATGGCAATAGTCTACTTTGAGAAAGAGCTTTCATGTTGTTTACAAATGAACCAGCCTTGCAAGAGCAGAATTATTGGCAGCCAATGAATGGAATTTTGTGTAGAAATATTTAATATTAACTACACGTTGGATTTTTTGGTTCGATGAATCATTCAAAAGTGAATAACTTTTATATTGGTAGGAAAATAGCAATTGTGTACACACTGATCTCAAACATTCATATGACAAACTCACGTACATGGGCGTCGCCAGGATTTTTTCTAGAGGGGGCAAACAAATTTTTTGCCAAAACTGCTTGCAGTTCTCAACATATTCTCGATTTATCAGTTTTAGAGGGGGGCAGAGACATTTTGCCCCCCCCAAACTCATTAAATTTACACCACTTTGTCTTCGCGCCTCTTTTTCTTTTCTTTTTTCCCTTTTTCTTCTTCTTCTTCTTCTTCTTTTTTTTTTTTTGCTTTTGCCCCCTCCTTGCTACGCCCATGCTCACGTATATTGGAATATCTAATGAAAGTCTTATATGACACCATCAACTTTTTAGGCTTTACACTCTAAACTGCATTACACACCACGAAAAAAAAATAAATTATGAACTAAGAAACCACGAAAATAACTGCAAAGTTTTGCTGTCACTTACAAATCGTTGGGCGCAATGTCCATGTTGAAAAACTTCCAGTGCAGTGGGCGTCGCCATGGCTTAGTCTCTGCTTCAGCCAGTTTCTCAAACTCGCGTTCTTCTTCGTCCAAGCCTCCTTGCTCCTCTGTCAGACCAGACAGCTCCTTCATGACTTCCAAAAACCAGGTACGCATGCGCTGAGGGAAAGTAGCTAGATCAGCTGGGTTGCACTGTTCCATAACTGCGGCAAGATTAGAAAATATCACCACTGTTAAAACAAGTATTATGCAGAGTCAGTGGTGGATCCAGGTTTTGATAAAAAGGGGGTGGGGGAAGGGGAGGGGGGTTGAACTCCAGGTTCTTTTAAAGAGCAGGGTGGTTGTAGTCACACCATATACAGGCTTAATTATGGGCAATGAATCAAGATTTTGGATTAAAGGGAAACAACATTTTAGGTTTTCTCCATTTACAGACAAGAGTAGACTTGTATGACTTGTGACTTGGACTCGAGTCCCATTTTCCGCGACTCGGACTTGAGTCATGATGACAAATGACTGGAACTTGACCCTGAGGACTCGACCTGCATGACTCGGGACTTGACAAAAAAAATCCCAAAATCGCTTATTTTTTCCCAACAGTATAATAATAAATTATTTGAACACGATTGTCTTCTGAGCAAGTAATACACTCTGTGCAATATGCAGAAAAACGCAGCTAACAACTGTGCATACACAGTGCGTGCGGCTGGCTTGTTTTGGGAAATCAATGTATCAAAACATGTACCCTGCTTCGACACTTGATATGGTGTACATGCAAGCTTGATAGTGTTTGGTACCAGATTATCTTTTCCAGACACTGGTTCCTTGCCTTATTACATACCTCTGCCAAGGAGGTTGTGATCGGCATTAGTTTGTTGGATAGTTGGTTTGTTTGACTGTGAACAGGATCACTCCAAAAAGTTATGGACGGATTTTCATGAAATATTTTTTATGGGTGGTCCTTGGTACAAGAACAATGTAGCAATTGATTTGATTATTTTTTGCAGTGATCCGGATCTGGTCTGGATGCAGGTTTGAGGTTTAGCAGTATACCTGAACATTTACTTCCAATGTACAGGACGAGTAGAAAATAAAACGCATCGCAAATGGCAGGACCAATTTTTGAATGAAGTAGGCCTACCGTTAGCACTTTCAAAATCCAGGATATGAAAACCCAGTCCTTAACCCCAACCCCATCCTGAATCTGCCAAAATCCACCAATTTTGTTATCCAAAAAAATGTTGGTGTCCTGAGTCCATCAGAATCCACCAGTGAATCCATTAAAATCCACCAGTGTAGTACATATACCTCGTACACACCAAACATATACATGTAGCTAACTGTTGAGATCCTGAATCCATCAAAGTCCCCCTACTGCTCAATATGGACACACATGATGAAGGTATCCTGAATCCATCAAAATCCTGCAGTACTGTTAGGCTTACTGTCCTGAATCCATCAAAATCCCCAAACTTTTTCAATATGAAGGTATCCTGAATCCGCCGAAATCCACCAAAACAGGGGTGTGGATTTTGATGGATTCAGGTATGTTAGGGTTAAGCCTTCTGTTTAGTACAAGAATCATTCAGATCACTCAAATACTTTCAAGTTGCAGCATTTTGAACACAAACACTGTTATAAAAGTTCTATCCATGGATCACAAAAAAGTAAGTGTTCTTTCAACAAAATGAAAACAATTCACATAGGGATGTATGAGAATTGTTTTCATTTTGCTGAAAGTTTTTTTTTTAATCATACACCCTGTATAAATTATTTGTGAAGGTGACTCGTGACTCAGACTCAGGAGACGTGACGAGTACGAGTACGGGCAACTGTTTTCTTGTGAGAACGAGTTCGGAAAAAAGTACTGGAGTACGCGTACTACTTTGTACCCCCATGTTGGTGTTATTAAAGGGAAAATACAACATTTGCAAACATCAAAAAATAAAACTACCAAATTATTTTGAAATACCTTGCTGGACTGTTAGTGAATGACAGTGTAAAGCATCCTGTAAAATCATGGCACCTGGTATACTGTCATTTTCAAGATAGTGGTATTTCTGTAACAATTTCCAACGCTGATCGGCCGACCAGCGTTGGAAAAAACTGGCTTTTTTTCAAATACTGGCCCCAGTTGACCATCGCACTTGTTTGCAATCGATTACACACCTATGAACGGGTACAAGCCAGCTAGACTGGTTCCCTGACCTTACAATTCCCCAATGTATGTAAACTGCTCTGTTTCTTCTTAAATGGAGTCAGGGAACCAGACTACAGGAAAATGATTGTTTTTCTGGGTTTTTATAGCATTACAGCAGTGTAACTATATTTGCTATATATTTCCAACCCCCCAATTCCATCCATTTCTGAAAATTACAGCAAAAGCAAATGATGTATATTCCCTTTGAAGTGCCCCCTTCAAATATTGTAATTGAAAACATATACAGAGGGTTTCTTACTTTTACAGGGGCCAAAATAGTCCAAGTGTTCAGCATCCATCTCCCGAGGATTGACACACCGGAGCCTGTACAGCTCACACTGACTGCGGTAAGTCACATTGCCAGTGCTGCAGACTTGAATGAATGGGTCGCCGTCTTCTTCAATGCAGAACTCGACGCAGTCGCAGTACGGCGCACCATCCCTGTCAATGTAGCAGGTTTCACCAGGCGGGCACGGCAAGGTGTTGCACTTGTCTGTGGAGGTTAGGAGGAAATACATGAAATATGTAATATTCTTAAGAAAACAGCAAGATGTGAACTGGGTGTTATGCATGAAATTTGTTCGGAGGAAAAAAGAAAAGAAACTTGTTAAGAGAACGGGAGAGAGTACCGGTACATATAAGGCCCCCCCCAAAAAGTCTCCGGTTTCTGGTATGCGCGCGTGTCGCCGTAGCCATGCGCGTCGTTTTTTTTCAATAAAAGATGATGTCTCAAAACTGCCAAACTCACTGGTTTGACTGGAATCCTGCTGCTGCAAAATTTTAACGTGTTTTTAGATGGGGTTATGATCGAGAATAAGCTTTATATGGCCTTTCTGGACTCCCATATATTTGCACTAAGTTTAGTCGGGCACCATTTGCAGTCATCAGCATACATTTGAAGCAAAAAAAACAGGTAAAAAAAAAAAAAAAAAAGCCGCGTCGCCGCACCACTTTTTGGGCAAGTTCCATACCAGAAAATGGAGACTTTTTTTTTGTGGCCTAAATAACCTACAATAGATCTATTTTTTGGGAGGACAATTTTTTTTGGGGAGGGGGTACGTGTCATTATGTGCCATCTTTGCAAATTGTAGTGTTTATTTTAACAAAAAATATTTTTATTTAGACTGTCTGAAACCGTCTGGAGATGGCTTTTATTTCATTTAAAAAGATCTGCATGAAATGTCAGGCCATTTTAAAGTTATTGTCCAGTAACTTTCGACTGATCCCGTTAGCTTGGTGGTCGAGTGGTAGGACATCTGCACTAGAAAGCAGGAGGTCGTGGGTTTGAGTCTCACCCGAGTGATTTTTTCCCAACTTTCACCCGGGAGGTAACACACTGAGTATACAGTGTTTATACGTCGGTGAAGGGCAAAACCTAATTTGATTTACATCACCCTGATGCAAAATTCCATCTTATGAACTTTCATTCAGTTATTTTTTTATCCAAAGCAAAGAACTTTAAATTGCTAAAAAATAGTGATTTATCAAAAACGAATCTATTGCTTTATGTGGAAAATAGCACAGGAGATTAAATTTAAGACTAGATCTTTGCCTATAACCCTAACTTCCTAGGCATTTTTGTCAGGATGCAACCTCAATCCTGCAAAATCATCCAACTGCCTCCATGTAAAAATTGCACAGCCGCAACCCTGCAAAAGCCTCCGTTATTTCTTTAATGTGGTCCTTGAAGAGGTGACCACTGCCTCAATCCAACACAATCCACCAGCAATCACTGTCAATGTAATGAGGCAGAGCCAGTGACATCCTGGAGCAGTGCAGAGGATTTCAAGTTTAGGCCTATAGGCTTAAATTTATGCACAGCTGATCATAAACAACACAAGGTTCGTCCCAAGACCTTAACACAGCGCGTCCTCCGAAATCAACCACACATTTTTGCCATAGCCTCAATGCTGCAAAATCCTCCATTTTGCAAAGAGGATTTGGGAAGGTTAGGGTTATATTGATGGCAATGGTGGAGGCTTGTACAGTATAAGAGCCATGTTGCAATCACAAGTTCATCACAGGAGTCTCATCACAATAGGGCTAGTGAACTTTTTTTTAAATGGTTGTATTTGTTTAAGAGATTGCTTTCATTGTAAAGCCCACCCAAAAAGAAAACAAATGATGGTAAAATTGCAAAAATTGACCCATGCAATCCAAAGTTATGGCCAAATATGTGTCGATCAAATGACGTTATTTTGTATAGGAAATGTGTACGAAAATGGTGTATTTTTGTGAAATTGAATAAAAAGGCATATTTGAACATCTGTTGTGGTGTAAATAAACACTTTGGTAAACTTTAACTTGTTTTTGTCCATTGTTTATCACAAATACTATTGGTTTCAGTTGGTTTTGAGTTGATAAAAAACTTGATATGCAATAAAATGAATGTTAAAAATGTACTTTTACACTAAAAATCATGAACGGCAAGGTTGAAAAATGACTAAGTCCTACCCAAAAGGCACTAAAAGTAACAAAACTTCCATTCACTAGAACATATTTTCACCAAATTTGGATGACACAAGGATTGTGTGTAGATACAGCATGTGGACCCAAAATAGACTACAAAAAAATCTAAAATCAAAAAAAAAACCCTACTTTTTTTGCTAATTTTTGGCCAAAATGGAGAAATTTCAGTCTGGCATGCGTAAACGTGTAGCCTAAACTGGCCCAAGCCGAAGTCCAATTCTCAATGCCCAAAATCCCCAAATTTGACAAAAATTTAAACAAAGATATAAAACTTGGGTATCCCATTTAGGTTATAAAACGAAGTTTCTCTCATATTTGGGTTATTTTATCCCATTTTGGTGCAAATCTCATAAGCCTAGTAATTTAGTAAAAAAGTATGCGCTGTGCGTAATGATTTTCCTGCGTAATTCCAATGGCCTAACGTTACATCAGTGCCCATCACATTTGTACACAAAAATCGTACATGCTATAGCCACCCAACAAACTGTAAAAACATCAGATTTCACTCTCAAAAACGGCCACAAAGTTATTAGATATGCTACCTGAGATACAAGGAGAGATCGATTATTAAGATCGAGGAACTACGATGTGGGCAAAAAGTGAAATGATCGCCGGTACTGCGGTAGCAAAAACACTCCGAGTTCCATTTCGTTTACACCACGTGCGATGGAGTCTGGACGGTTTCCGAAAACGAAGAACTTACACTGGTATCCACTGACATATTCTGACCGTACGGGCCATGAAGGGAACCAGTGTAGAATATGCATTACGCGACGCATCACGTGACAATGTTTTGGCTGCACTCGATCTCAAAGGTGATAATTTTCTGTTGCGTTTACATTATCGCGTGCCGGGAACGAAACAGTGATGCTCACACGACGCGCGCTGTCAAACAGAAGGCGCCATGATGAAAATACATCGCGACACAAATGTGTCTATAACTCTAAAATACAATAATATTTTGAAGGTTTTAAAAAAAGCATTTCAAGCTTCGATATCACTAATTACAATTTTCAAGGTTCCATTATTATTTTCAATGTATTTCGTGATGAAAAAGTTTTGGGAAAAACAAAAAGAATCGTAACTTTGCAACGCGTAGGCCGATTATCATGGAACGTGGATGGTTGAATGGCATTTTCAATAAGCTTTCGACTGACGTATGGTTTCTTGACGTCTGCTATGCTACACTACTGTCAAGACCGAGTTAAACACAGTCACCAGGGCAGACAATTCTTGCCGTGGATCTTGAACGCATGGACCGGTCTGTGCGCGCCGCATGGCCCGTGAACGTAACATGTCATGCGCGCAGCATTTTTCGTACTCGGAGTTAAAATGAGACTTTTCAAACAGCAAAAACAAGTGTAATTTCGACTCAAATCACAATCACAATGGGAAAATATGTAAGTTTATTACATCATTGAACTATCATCATAAATTACGAGGAATATTTCAAAATTTTAACTTATAAATGGGGAATGAAAACATCCGGCTTTTTGAAACAAAATCACCGGGCGTGTGTATGTTGCGCGCATTCGTTTTGTACACAAGTGATCACCGGCAGCAAACAGCGAGTGCGCGAGCCCTAATCACAAGTCGAGTCACAAGTAATAATAATAATAATAATAATTTGGGAGGCTAATCATCCTTACTCGCAGCTGGTATGCTGAATTGCGAAGGACGCGGCTACAACGTGGTCGGGCCGCTGGCACGTAAAGGCGCCTATGGCTGCCGGCCACATCGACCCATATATGACCACGGAGCACAGCCTGAGATCGAAAGTGTTTGATTTTTCCGGAGGGAGGAAAACCGGAGGGCCCGGAGAAAAACCCTCGTGGCACAGGAGAGAACCAACGCACAACTCTACTCACATGCAATCCGTGGCCAGGATTCGAACCGTGGTCACCTTGGTGAGAGGCGAGCGCTTTACGCACAAGCCACCCATGCCATAAAGTAACAGGGGACTGAACGATGATAAAGGAATTTCTTTGTTGCAGCTCATTTGAATAGCCGGTGAGGATGTAGGTCTCGAGACCGGTCTTGAGACCACTTTTTGCTGATCTCAGTCTCGGTTTTACTAAATACAACATGTACATGTACCGGTACCCTGTGGTCTCGGTCTGAGTCTCCATACCCTGTGGTCTAGACATTTTTGACGGTCTCGAGTCGAGACCTGCAATATGCACGGTTTATCGCTCATAATTTCAATCACATTGCATTTGTTGTTTTAGTTCAGTATCGTTGGTTATCATGACCAACTTTTTTTAAATTGTTCATCTCGTTTTCGACCTAGTTATAAATTACTGCAGTGTGACAGACCTGTATATTTTGTTCGCTTACCTAATTTGCTTTTTGCTATATTCTGACGTCAATAAAAAATTAAATGTCCAAGTAAATGTCTACATGCAATGAACTGTTTATTTGTTAATTTATTATTATTTTTTACATTCATTCTCTGAACTATACGCGGTCTCGATCTCGGACCATCTTGGTATCAGTCGCTCTTGAAGGTCTTGGTCTCGATCTCGGAACTCCAGGTCTCGGTCGAGGGCCCAATTTTATAGCGCTGCTTAACAACCAACTTTGTGCTTACCGAGCCTCCATCTATTTCATAGGGACTGTTCAGCAGTAAGCACAGCAAAAGCACGCTTAACCCAAGAAGAAAACTTTGCTTAAATCAGTGACGTAACAATAGAAATCTCCATGCGCGCGCAACCGTTAGCATGAAATAGTGCTTAAGCAGCAGCATGATTTTCTGCTATAGTAAGCACAACTTTTCTGCGTACTGTTAAGCAGTGCTATGAAATTGGGCCCTGGTCTTGAACTATCCGGTCTCGGATTATCCAGTCTCAACTACAACACTGATGATGTCAGACTGGAGTTTTTACTTGGACTGTTCGGCTCAGAACAGCATTACCGACAACCGATCCAGTTATCGTGGCACTCTTCTACCATGTCTACTGGTTAGCACTGACTAGTTCAAATTGATAAGGTACATTGTAAAATGGCTCCAATGTCTCTATTATCTTCTTTGACATATCCTCATTAAAATTAGCGAGATGAAACTGAACGTTCTTTACTGTCGCTGTCCGAAAAATGTTGATGCTGGGACAACTTTTTCCAGAGTCGAACATCTTGGCGTCTATGCTACAGTTCAGCTGCAGTCCTGCAGTAATCAGTCGTTGGAATCTCGACTCCTGGCTGTTACATCACAAAACTTAGGAATGGCCAAATGAAATCGACGATTGTCGCTTTCATTTTTATGTCCGCCGGACAAGAAACATCCCTAAGAATTGCCTCATTTATGAGCTGAAGCGCTCAATATAAAAAAAATGGGACCGTGTCTCTGTGATATATTTATTTATGGTTGTACTCTAGAATTTAAAAGATACTTCATATAAATATCGCTCACTGCTGAACTTCCCCTTTAACTTGTGATGACATTTGACAACTTGTGGTGACCTACGGTACACTGAACATGCTGAATGAATTACAACTCTGGATGAGAACTGGAGGATGTTTACTCCTTCTTACCAGTGACATCATTGATACTTTCTTCCGGTTCCTCCTTGTAGCCATCAATACTGTAAATCTGTTCCTCTTTGGTGTAAGACAGTGATTCCAATGCCTTCTTCGCACCTCTCATCTCATGCCTTGAGGCTTTCATTTGCTGATGCTGAAAACAAATAAACAACGATGTCATCATTATCATTTCTCGTCCTTTGGATCTTAAATTCAAGCTTTATACTTGCATTGCATTAAACCCTCCTCAGTCCTCCAAACTCATCCGGGTGCTTTGGAAGGATTTTGAAGAATTGAGGCAGTGATTTTTGAGAGTCAAAATTTTGACTCTCTAAATTAGTTCTCAACACAAAAACGCCCAGTTTTTAAAGGATGGTTGTGTGGACGTTTCTATCCTACTTTTAAATGCCCTTTCCGATTAACATCATTTCATTTGAAATGCGTTTTGTAGCCCAATTAATTGGGTGCATACCAGGGCATTATGTCCCTGGAATATTGGTATAATTTTTAAGTTATACATTTTTTTAAAGTTTTAAACATATCTTTAAGTAGGAAAGTTTAAGTTTAAGAGGTAGAAATATATTTTAAGGATTCCATAAGAAATGCTAAAGAGTTGCCGTTAGAGGCATTGAAAATTGTCAGATCAGCCACTTCCCAACATTGCACTTAGATCAAGTCTAATATAAACTTGACCTTTTGGTTTGACCCCTGCAAGCTGCCTGCTGGTAGCAAGTTTGCATTTCCCTCGTATCCCACAGTGCCCGAGACGGAATAACGTGTTGTCATGGCAACAGACATTTCTGGACTGCAACAGCCACTGCGTTGCATGAATGCGATTCTCCCATGAACTATATTTTTTTGTGATATTTTCTTTAGATTCCTTGATTCGGGCTTTTATGTTTTGTATTGTTTAGTCATAATTATGCCTTCCCAACTCCATCAAAATCCATCCAAATGTATACCAAGTCCATCAAAATCCACCTACATGTATAGTAGTAGTGGTCCTATAGTGGATTTCAGCGGATTCGGTCCTAAAGTTATGTGAAGCAGGGTCATTGATGGATTTTTGCAGACTTTTAAGACGAGCATATTTTGTCAGTCCTGACTGAAGTGTGCATATTACTATGAGGGAAAATGCTTATAATGAGCTTGGGTGATACAAGATGACGGTTAAGACGAGCACTTTTTGCGGTCTGGCAAGTGCCAGTCTACAGTTAAATAACTACATTATGCATAAATTACATTACAAATGATAAGGAAATACATTTATGTTGAATGTTTAATTCGTACAAGTTTGCCCCCAGTATTCAAAATCTTCCAGAATCGAAAAGTTTTGATCTTGAAACTGAATCAAGCCCAAGATTCACATATGTTGAGGGGGTCGGGGGGGGGGGGGGGGGCGGAGAGGAGTTTAGAACAACCCCGTAGTGATAGACCAAACTCATTTTGCTGGCCTTGCAAGTTAATAACAAAATTACTCTCAAAACTTAAACAGTTATTTGGGAATGTACAACATTTGCTTTTGCTGAAATTTTCCGACATGGATTTGGAGGATTAGTATGTGATAGAAATATTGTTAAACTGACTTGTTTCACGTTTTGGGCTCGTAGATGCTGGAAAAACCAGGAAAACCAATCATGTTCATGTAGCCTGGTTCCCTGACCCCACTTAAGATGAAACAAAGCAATTTATAGACTTTGGGGAATTGTAGGCCCTAAGGTCAGATAATCAATCTAGCAGGCTTGTACCCTTTTCACAGGTGTGTAATCAATTGCAAAGAAAATGCGAAATAACTAAAAATGAAAATTTAGAAGCAGTTTTTGAAAAAAAGCCAGTTTTCTCCAACGATGGTCGGCCCACCAGCGTTGGAAAAATACAGTTTTTCTTGAAAATGTGAGCACACCAGGAGCCACGATTTTACAGGATGCTTTAGACTGTCATTCCCTAACAATCCAGTAAGGTATTTCGTGATAATTTGATCATTTCGTTTTTCGATATTTGCAAATGTTGTATCTTCCCTTTAAAACCAACAGGAAGTCTTTGATTTCGAGTCCTAAGATTTAGGAACGCGAGTTTCAAAACAAAGTTGTGAAAGAAAGGAAAATACAGCAATATCAATAAGGACGTGGCCATGACCTCTCAGTGTGGTGTACATGGCTAATTAGGATAAACAAGGACCATGTGTCAAGCAGCTGCCACTGACAAGAATTTGCATTGAGAAAGAAATTCTCCATGTAACCTCTGCCATTGAGCAGGGCCCATCCAAAATATGTCCAATAGTTTGTCAAATGGTTGTGAAAAGGAACATTCTGGGGCCAATTTTATTGAGGGGTTTGGGCACAGAAGTGTTTTAAGCATGAAACGTATTCGCTCTGCAAAAACACATTACCTAACGCGTATTTTATTGAATTACTGCTGCTTGTGAATGCTTCCCAGGTAATTCATGCTTAGCACACATTTATTTGCTAAGCTACCGGTATACATCCTGTTTGTGATGGCAACTCCATCACAAGGACCCCAAAATATCCACTTCAAACAACAGCCTTTCCCATTTTGCTATAGAAAAAAAGCCAATCAGTGGGGTCTGCATGTGGCTTGCTGACCAAAAATTGTGGACTTTTTTTTCAGGGGGGGGGGGAGGGGGTTATAATCTGCAGCTTACACCTATTGTGTTTCCCATAATGAGCCATACCCACTTTTCAGGGAGTAAGCTAGCAAGGCTTTCAACAGAAATTCAGCAAGCATTTAAGACTGTGGTTCTTTTGTTTGGCAAAGTACATGTAGGGGCATAATCATGGCCAATTACTATGTAGACAGCCTAATTGACTCACAAAGACCACTTAATCTTTTCTTTGGTTCAGTCATAAGTCACATCATTGTGTATATTACAGGTATTAGGGCCTATAGCAAGTCAGGACAGAGTACTTGGAATGAATGAGTTGGGTTTGAAGCTTTGCAACATGCAGCTTTAGCTCCATGCACTAATGAATGAAAGCTTTGCGGAAACACCAGCACGACAAGTAGTAGCCCAGTAACACAGGACATTATAGGAAGGGGAATTTCATTCTAGAACAAGGTCCCAGAAGTCAGGGAAAGGGGGGGGGGACACTGAAAACCAAACATGATAAATTATAAACAAACTCATGAGTCATGACTGTTAATTATCAATGTCAACAATTAAATGTTGATACATGAATGAATTATACACGATTTAAATAAGTTTGAACTCAGCACAAAAGAGTTTAAACAAACTTTTTGATTCACGTTATTAGGACTACCACAAAGTATCAGTACCAATGAATTTCCTTGATAATTAAAAGTATTTTGGGGCAAGTAGGCCCTATGACTTGTAGAACTTAAAGAATCTAACCTACAGTAAAGAGATATCCTACCTCTAGGCTAGCCCCACTTGTGTGGCCTCAGTATTGCTGCGCTGTACATTAGGCCACACGTCTGGTTTCCCAACTTACTGAGGAGTTTAGTCCAAACACTGGCGCATATGAACTCCAGAAAGATTTCTCAAAAAATTTGAAGAAAGATATACAGCGCAGCAATAACACGGCCACACTAGTGGGGCTACCTGCTGTAGGCTAGCTCTAGGTTTTATGATGAGTATGCTCCGAATCCAACATAACAGAATAAAAAACATCAACAATCATGACAATTATGATGATTCATCAAAGACGATATTCAACTTTTCAAGCAATTTTAAATGCAACAAGGCTTAGGATTCTTGGATATTTCAGAAAGGCCAAAATGCAGTGAAATACACTTGTTGATGTATACATGACTACAGATATTGTAGCTTGGGAAACATTAGCTTTATGATGATGAATGATAATAATGCCATGCACATCGAACTTGTAATCGTGACACTCATGACACTTGTTGTTTCATGACGCTTACCTTGCTTTTGTGTTTGCTGGCCAACACAACCGCAACAACGCACAGCAGAATCACCACTCTAGAAAATGACATGTCGACTTCAACTCCTCCGAGTCACAAGACTTCGGGTAAATATCTGAAGAAGTAGGGGGGCCTAACCAAGTAACTCGGTAGTCGGGATGCGACACTTGACGATCAAACAATCTGCCTTTTTACGGGACTAAGGACAAATTGTGTTTTACACTGACTGCCTGATCGACAACAAACTATACACCACCGGCCCACACCACGAGTGAACGTCTTAAGCTAGACGTCTTACATGTCTTATCGTCTGGGTCAAGACCCCCTCTGGCGAGGCTAAACAAACAAGGCTCTAGACTGGTACAACTGTTTGGTTGAGACTAAAGCGGTTTTTCAAACTTCGGTTTTGTTCCGGGTGGGGCTTCGTGTTGCGTTGGGACTTGCGTGAAGATAGACAATTTAATTTTGATTCAAAGTTTCAGTTCTGTTTGCGAAAATATAATGGGTCTAAATAAATTGGGCCAACGAAAAAGTGCGGCCCGAACAGCAACCAAGAATTGTCTTTTGTCTTTGGGATAATGCATGTATTTGCTGGTGTAGGCCTATAGTTCCAGAAAGAAAAAAAACCCCGACAAATCGTATATTAGGATCAGCAGCAGCCGATTTCACGAAAGTAGAGCGTAACTTGCGCCATGTCGTAAAGTTTCGTGAAATCGGCTGCAGACCTGTAAATTGACTCCCCAATAATTACATACACGTACCTCCACATTTTCTTTTGAATACTCACCACTCTAGATCTCCCAGGCGTTTGAAATTTTAATGTTAATACATCTGTAGTATAGGTTTTCCCCGGTCAATTTCTTAACGTTCATTTACCTCTGAAAATCGGTCATTCGTTTTCGTCTTAATTTGAGAATCGCTCTGAGGCATGTTTCATTTTCGCTACCAGAGCATTCGATTCCATTTCAGTTCAATCAATTAAGTGATTGAGCAGCACCTTTCGTTTCTGGTCATTCAGATTCGTTTAGCCTAGACTTCTTTTTCGCTTTTCGAGGGCAATTTCAAACATTGACCATTCTATTTCACTTTTAGTTAAATGTTCTGTGATGTAATCTGCTAATTGGAATTAGGATAATGTAATTTTGATTGCACATTCACGAACTTGTATTTCAGAACTCTGCACGAAAAGGTATGCTTGCGTAAATGAATGCACAGGTAAAATAATTGGCCGTCTGTTTCTCAAAACCGAATGCACAGACAATGAAAACGTTTGAACTTTCGTTGAATTTAAATGGGATTGAAGACGTGCATTCAAATTCAGACGAAAAAGAATGACGGATTTTCAGAAGTGAATGAACGTTTCAGGAAATTGGCCGGGAAAACCTATATTTCTTGAGTTGTTGCCCCTTAAACGAGTTTGTTCTGTATTTCAAAATTGAAATGTCGTCCAGTGATTGGTCATGATGACTGTGTAATATGATGAGATTTAATTTTATGGGAAACCTTCAAACAATAACAAATAATATGACCGAAACAAATAAAGTATTTTAAACGCGAAAAATATAGGTTTTCTCGGTCAATTTCGGCAAATGAGCAGCCAATTTAATTTTCGTGCGTTCGAATTGAAGCTATTTTGCCTCTCCAGTTGTTACTGCGTTTCAAGTTCAGAATTTGGCCATTCAATTTCGTTTTGAGGCATTCAAATTCCTTTAGCACTGTGTTCAATTTAGCATATCGTCATTCTTTTTCGTGACACACAATCATCATTAAATTTAGCAAAGCTGGTTCGACTGGAGATTTTACTGATTTAATTTTTTTCAATTTCGTAAAGAGGCAATCCATTTCGCTTAAAGAGAATTCAAATAAGTACGACTAAAGAAATACGAATAAACAGATAAACTGTACTAGGCAACCGTTTCGTATCTTCACTTTAATTCAGGCAAACCTTGTTTTCTTTATTTATGCTTCCAGTAGACTTTACATGGGGCCAATGAGGTTTTTTCTTCTTCTTTGTTTTCTTCTTCATTCTTTTTTTTTTGGGGGGGATCTTTATTGGTTAACTGATCAAGACCTAATTTTGTATTGTGTTTGATTGGGGTGTTTCTTTATGTTTTTCCTGGTTTCTTATTGTTTATGTTGTTTCTTCCTCAACCATCAATCTGTTAGCGTGCCAGACATCTTAATTGGCATATATGTTTGGGTATGGTTGTACCACTGCATGCACCTCACTTGGGTGATGACATCAACGCTCTGGATGGCTGCTTGTTGAATGAGATCGCACCTCCACTGCTGCATGTTCATTCCTGCTTGCTGGGCAGCCTGTCTGTCTCCGACACGTTGTTGCCACTCAGGTAACCCAAGGATGCGTTTAACTGCAGCCTTGAATGCAGAGTGTGCCATCTCCGTGCTGTTCAGGAATGGGGAGTAGGGAGGGGAGCGCTTCAGCTGGATCATTGGGTTGGCACCTTCAGGGAGTTGGGCTCGCACGTGAGGCCTCGCATTGTCGTATATGAGGTAAATGGGTTCGTCGTCTGGGAAAACTGCATAACACTCTTGAATTGTGTCCGCAAGAAACTCCTCGAATCTCTCTCGCGTCACAGTTTCGAATGCGATTCGGTGGTGCACCAAGCCTACTTCACTAGAAACAGCGAAAGTGGCATTGCAATTTCTCCCTCGTTGTCTGTCGACGACTCGTCTTGCAGCGATCCCTCGTGGAGCTCTACTCTGGGAGCGTCGAGTCCAGACGTTATAACCTGTCTCGTCAATGAAGACTAGATGCGCCAGAACACCATGCTGCAGGAACCACTCACCATACTGGACGCGTTGATCAAGGACTTCAGGGGAATTTCTTGCATCAGGGACGTCCCCCACTAGTTTCAGTGTAATCATCATCCCATCCAAGGCCCTGGCTATTGTGGCAGTAGAAACCTGTGGCTTCTCTGGCAGATGCTCACTCAAACTAGCCTTCATTTGTTGAAGTGTCAAGACGGGATTAGCGTCAAGGATGCCTTGCAGATGGTTTCGCATGTCATCATCCATCTTGCTGTGGGTTGCTCCTCCTCTTGCCAGCGTCTCTCGCCTTCCAGTCCTTAAATATGTTGCAACAATTGATCTGGCTGTGGACTTGTTGATGTTGAAATTGACCGCAAGCTGAAGGTAGTCTTGCTCGTTTCCCTCGAAGGCCTCAATCAACCTTTCTCGATCCACCTGGGCCATTCTAGCGTAGCGACCACGAGCTGCCATTTCTAGAAATATGCGTGTAAAACTGTAGCGAAAGCTCGTCTTCGAAGTACATCGGCAAAGTGACTCAAGTGCCAAAAAGTGAACCGTATTTATGCCTTCAACATTCTTAAGGAAACACAAATTTAACAAAGCGTTTTTTAGATTGCACAAATTCCAGAAATGACTGCCCAAAAATGAATTTGAATGACTAAACACACGCCTCAAAAAGCTCCTGCGAATTTGAATGCTGCTTTGTTAAATTGTTAAATTGCATGATTATTTTGTTAAATCGAATGACGCAACAGTACATTTGACTGGTCATTAAACGAAATCGAATGACCCTTTTCAGTAGCATTTGATTTCGCGCGAAATAGAATAGCGTAGTGGTTAAATTGGCTGCTCATTTGCCGAAATTGACCGAGAAAACCTATATAAACCGAATGAAAAAAAGAAAGTTAACGCCCGCGGACAAAATAACACACTCGTTGTTTGGGCAATAACCCGAGCCTATGCAGGCCCAGCCGTATTAAGTTGTAAATTCGGCAAGTGATCGGTCTTGATGTGTTACATAATGAGATTCAATTTCGTGAGAAATCGTCAAACAACAACTGAAAGTTTCTTTCGAGAAAGGGCGCGCTAAATAAAACTAGTGGTCTCGCACCAAGACAAACGTGCGCACGTGCCTATACTTAAGCTAGTTTCGTTCAATAGAGGGCGCACCACATAAATAGTGGTCTCCACAAAGCATCAACACGGACGTTGTACTTTTGTTAAACATAGACGAAAATTCGATAATACATCTTGTATTTCTTGAGTTGTTGCCTCCCAAAAAGAGTTTGGTGGTGGATATCGAGAACACTACTTTTTTGGCGCGCCCTCTATTGAAAGATTATTCAAGTAGGTATTGGTGCTAGACCAGTAGGGGTGCACCCAATCAAATAAATTCCCACAGACAACAGTGATAAAAAGCCCATGCTTCAAAATTCTTATAAATAATACTCAAAACTCTCACGGGTGTTCAGGCTGCACAGAAAAATGATGAGCAACATGTCATCTTTCATTTTCCTTTCAATTTTTGGTGGATTGACATATGAATTTTTCGAAACATTCAAACCCAAAGAAGACGACCCCCAAAACAAGTGATTCTTCCCAGCCCAAAGTGGAAAGGTAGCCATTTTGAAAACAGATCCATCCACAACATGGCTAAATAGCGCCAATTTCGGGCCCGATTGTATCCCACATGCTCTGAATTGGAAGCCCCAAGTCTGGGCCAGAGGTGTATTGACATATCTCTTCAATCTCTAAATTCCATGGCACTCAGAACTCTCTAATATTTTAGAAGAATTTGAGTGTATAACTTTTATTCATGAGCTCGGCGGACGGAATGTTGGCCTATTAACACGGGTGCCCTTTTAGGGTTTCAGACCTGCAAATCGACTCCCAAAGTGATAATTACCCTTTCCTCCACATTTTTGTTTAAATATTTACCACTCTAGATTTCCAAGGCGTTTGCCAATTTCAATTTTAACACATCTAGTATTTCTTGAGTTGTTGCCCCTAAAGAATTTGTTCTGTATTGCAAAATTAAAAATTCGTTAAGTGCTTTCTCATGATGACTGTGTGTGGAATTTTTATGGGAAACCGTTGAACAATAACAAATAATATGACCGAAACAAATACAGTATTTTAAACGCGGAAAATACAAACCGAATGAAAAGAAAGTCACCGCCCATGGACACATTTTATAACACACTCGTTGTTTGGGCAATAACCCGAGCTAAGCCAACCAGGCCCAGGACATTCAATTTCGTGAGAAACCGTCAAACAACTGAAAGTTTCTTTTGAGAGAGGGCGCGCTAAACAAAACTAGTGGTCTTGCACCAAGACAAACGTGCTAAACTACTTAATTTTCGTTCAATAGAGGGCGCGCCACATAAATAGTGGTCTCCACAAAGCATCAACACGGATGCTGCACTATTGAACCAAAACGAACAACTCGTTTTACACGCGAAAATCCACGGTGACTTGAATTCATTCCGATTGTATTTGTCGCGCTTAAAACACTGTATTATTACGGTCATAATAGCTTCATTGTTTGACGGTTTTTTATGAAATTAAATCGAGTTAATTTTCGTTGATGTTTTGCAAAACATAATGACAAATCAGTAGACGAAAATTCCATTTAATACATCTTGTATTTCCGGAGTTGTTGCCCCCCCCCCCCAACTCGAGTTTTGGTGGTGGATATTGAGACCACTATTTATGTGGCGCGCCCTCTATTGAAAGAATATTAAATTAGGCATTGGTGCGAGACCACTGGTGCACCCAATCAAATCAATTTCCATAGACAACCGTGATAAATGCCATACTTCAAAATTCTTTTAACAAAAATACTCAAAACTCTCACAGGTGTTCAGGCTGCACAGAAAAATGTTGAACCACATGTCATCTTTCATTTTCTTTTAAATTTTTGGTGGGTTGACCGATGACTTTTCGAGAAATTCTAACCCAAAGAAGACGACTCTTAAACGAGTGATGTTTCCCAAAGTGGAAAGGTAGCCATCTTGAATACAGATCCATCCACAACATGGATAAATAGTGCCATTTTCGGGCCCTATTGCATCCAAAATGCTCTGAATTGAAAGCCCCAAGTCCGGGCCAGAGATGCATTGCCATATCTCCTCAATTTCCTAATTCCATAGCTCTTAGAACTCTCTGATAGAATAGTTTACGTCCAATATTTTGCCATGGTATTTGACACAAGAATCTCGAAATTTGACAGGAACCGCGAAAGAATGTATATTAAGTTTAAGGAAATTGCATTTTTAGGCCAATTCGCCTCATTTTATCCTCATCATTTTTTTTCCCAAAGAGGTCGTGCTTTATAAACACTGCTCACCGCACGCTGACTTCTGCCCATTTGCGATATACACAAAGCTATTGTAATGACAAAATTTCACTTTGCATAAAAATGAAATCTCGTCCAATATTATGTCATGATTTTTGACAAAAGAATCTCGAATATTGACGGGAACCATGAGAGACAGTCAGTCAGGTCAGGTCAGGTCAGGTCAGGTCAGTCAGGTCAGGTCATGTCAGGTCAGTTAGGTCAGGTCAGTCAGATCGGGTCGGGCTTATTCAAGTCTAAATCACTAGAGACAGTCAGGCAAGCTACTTCTGATCAGGTCAGGTCGTTCAGGTTAGGTAAGGTCGGGTCAGGTCAGGTCAATCAGGTCGGGCCAGCCAATCAGGTCAGGTCAGTTCGGGTTGGGTCTCAATCTTAGACAGTCAGTGAGGTCAGTTAGGTCAGGTCGGTTCAGGTTAGTTCAATTCAGATCAGGTCAGGTCAAATCAGGTCAGTCAGGTTGGGTCGGGAAGGGCTTAATATTCTAGTCGAAATCACAATAGACAGTCCGGTCCGGTCCGGTCGGTCGGTGCGTGCCAGTGTGCTAGATAAGTGCTAAGAGTATAGGCTTGCCCTCTGGGACCAGCACAACTTTAGTCTCGACAGATACACGTAAGGCCATGAGGCACTTTAAAAGATCACTGACAGTAATAAATGATATCTAGAAACAACACAACGCTGCAGGTGCACGCTTACACTCTATCTAAAGTGCTTTTATTGAATAAATGTCAATTAAACACAGAAAAGAGACGTGGAAGAAAAAGCCTTGTGTCGTGATATGCCAAACTTTCTCCATCATGTCTCTGACTAAATAATCAATTAGTGTAATTGGCTTTAAAGTCACCATTTGCAGATTAAGTTTGTTTTTGCCATTTCAAGAAACAAATACCAATAACTCTGAAGCAGGTTATTAATAAAGAAAATGTCGAAATAATGCGCAGTAGATGTCATACTTTTGAGAAACTGTAACAATGCATGCTTATTTTTTTCACGGAAAGCATGTTTTTGTTGACTGTTTGAAGGTTAGGTCCTAACCATCGTGAGGTAATGATGGTTTTTCTTTTTGCCTGGAAAAAGACAGAATATTGGGCGAAAATTATTTAACAGGATGCTTTTTATCCTTTTATTTTCTGAAAATTAAGAAGGATAATTCATGATATTTTGATAGTTTTATGTTTGAATGTTTGCAAATGGTGCCGATTACTTTCATCCACTTTAAACATTAAACAAGGGGGAAAAATGAAAAAAAGGAAGGAAAAACAATTTGCTAAGGAATATTTACAGTAACAATTTTTTAAATCTATTTCCACCAGTTACTGAGATTCATGCTTAACCGTGAATGCGGGAAGGACAATTAATAAAGAGTAATAATCTACATGTATATATAATAATGCTCATTTCTAATAAGGAAATAGTGTATACCAGATTTGCCAAGATAATTAAGTAAGGTATATTGGATATTTGAAAAGTTTCATGCAATATTTATTATAATTTTATATAGTGCTGTAGAACAAACTTGTCGGCAGTGCATACTGAATAATATTCATTCCATGGGTTTACGAAGTGATTTTGAGTGGGTAAACTATTTTGTATTGACTCAAATTTACACACTTCAAATAGCGCCCTCTTATTGCGTTCACCATACTTCAACAAGTCAAATAGTTTGGGACGCTTAAAGTAATTATTATCAAAGTTTCCGGTGCACTTTCATCCGCAGAATGTCAAAACGTAGTGTTTTCTGGGTCCCAGAGAGTCCTGTGTAAAATGTCTGACAATTGACTTTTAGTTTAAGAATTATTCAAATAATTTATTTGCTTTTCAAGCTACGGAATTGTAAAAACAACCACCGTTTTAAAGTTGTGTGCACGGATCACACAAAAAGTGTGCGTTTTTTTCAGCAAACCGAAATCAATTCACATACATCCCTATGTAATTTATTTCGTTTTGCTGAAAGAACACTTACCCTTTTGTGATTTGAATGATTCTTGTACTAAAAAAAGCTCATGAATTCAGCTTTCATATTCCAGATTTTGAAAGTGCTGCATGCAGAACTTCACTAAAACAATGGTCCCGACATTTGGGTTTAGTCTTTTTTTTACTCATCCTGTTATCTTCAGTCATGGAAACTTCAGTCTGGCAACTTGTTTTGGGCTTTATATTTATCGGATCCTTCCTCAAAATACAATAAGACGTGACATACCCATGCTGCTTGATGTTGCGGGGAATTTAGTTATCCATCCATTTATAAGAATGTCAATCTGCTGTAATATTACGAGAGTCAATCGTTCGCCGCACACAAATAGATACGCCGCCATGTTTGTTTGTGTTATGCCTTGATTTGATGTTCAAGATGGCGTACCATTGATAAAGGTCTTTTGACTTATACATTGGCTAATACAAACAGCTTCACGGGCGGATCTACCATTCAGAAAACATGGGGTGGGTAATGTTAAGGGGGGGGGGGTGTGAAGAGGCTGTGACTGCTTGGGGCCCGGGCATGCCCCCCCCCCCCCCCCCGCCCTGACAATTGTGAAATCTACGATGCTTTTTCCGCCAGTCTATAGCACTATTTGGGAATATAGGAACTTTAGAATTCCTTTGCTTTTCTTTGGGCCCCATTTTACTAGTATCATAAATAAATCAGCAGCTCAGGGGTTGCATTAAGCCACAGATTTGGGCTTAATATGAAATAAATAGAGCGAGTATTTCTCAAATGCTTTTTTGTCCAAATTACTAAATTTCAGGATAATAATTTCTCCCATACTAATCCTTTGTAGACACACCGTACCTTCTAGCAACTAACACATAATAATTCTACATTTCTCATAACAAGGAAATTTCTTTCTTAAATTCGTACATAACATTTCTCGTACTCGTTGTCATGTTCTTAAGTTATTAAGTCCTTACAGTACACAGGAAAAAGCAAGCTTGCTGTACGACTGTCCAGATTTCTCTGGAGATTTGCCTTTCTTACCAATCGGCTAATTATCTATACGTACACCCTGACTAACGATTTCAGCAGTATGCATTTTAAATGCATCAGAAATATAGATTCACAAATTTTAAGGGAAAAAAAGCTAATAATATTCATCAAATTTCATCCAAACTACAGAATAATTTTGAGTAGAGCCGGTATTTACAAGCATGAATATTTTGCTTTTGTTCTACGACAGAGCTACCTTTTGACGTTGAAATCACTTGACTCACTCGTCGGCAATGTAATGAGTCTGACTTAATAGCAGCCAATCACTTCAAACCTCATGCAGCAAGACCAATGCCATTCAGTGGGGTGAATGCGCAGGATTCTGGTGCGCAAGGCAAACGGCAGGCTAGTAGTTACAAGGGTGTTACTGTCCTTGTTACCAGGGAACTGTTCAAACAAGAAGATTGGTGTGTTCAGGTTGAAGACATTCCAATGGATTCATTATGTCCAGTGGCATATCGGGGGGGGGGGGGGCAGGGGCAGGGGCACCGTGCCCCCGATGATTTTTTGAAAGATATTTTGCTCAGTAAGTATTTCCATAAGTGTTCAGAGAGTTCTGACATCAACCCAAAAAAGAATACCAGCCAAAAAAGGCATTACTATGCGCCGTGAAAATCGGCACATAATTTATTTTCCAGTATGCATAATAATGGTTTTGAAGAGCGCCCCTATTTGGAAGATGCTCCTCCCCCGGCTTATTGATTTTATGGAGGCCAAGTGTCGGAAAAAAAAACATGTCCACATTTCGCTGTGGATGTGAGGTTGCCTCCCCCCCCTCACATCAAAAGCTGGATACGCTACTGATTATGTCGTAACAATAGTAAGCAAAACGACTTTTGACATTTTGATATATATATTAAACATTTCTATTAGTCAGAAGGATAAGACCCAATTTTAGACAAGATCGTGACCGACTGGTCCAAAGCACCAAACCTGGCAGATATTCTGGTATATCCACAGAGAAGATGTTTAGAAGGGGC
This sequence comes from Patiria miniata, assembly GCF_015706575.1. Classification (NCBI taxonomy): domain Eukaryota; kingdom Metazoa; phylum Echinodermata; class Asteroidea; order Valvatida; family Asterinidae; genus Patiria; species Patiria miniata. The sequence continues at coordinate 2,113,759 of NW_024037062.1, forward strand.
GGTACCTGAAATTCTTTTGGAAAGGGTGCCTAATTTGCATAAATCGTTAATCCCTACCGTGAATTACATTTATTCCCATATTAGAGTACATTTTTGATTTTGTTTATTGAAAAGTATACTTTGGGATTCCACTTACACATCCTTACTTCAATGTCATTTTCTAAAGCATTTAAGACTGACTGGATAATTATGAGGACATAGTAACGATAAAAAATGGCTACTATTATACCCTCGCTCATTAACCTTGTCTCCAGAACTGATATCATCAGTAGACTTGCCAAATAGTATCGATGAGCTTCAAATTCACCAAGTTGCTTACTGGCACAGTTACTCGTTTAAAACTTCATGGAAAATCATGTGGACAATGATAACATTGTGATATTTAGCCCAGAAAACAGAACCGGGGAGCTTGATCAAATCCCCCACGATAGGCTTCGCGTAATTTTAAGCCCAATTTACGGACACCTCATTTTCCCCCTTTTTGTTTTTCGTGGGCTAAATATCAAGATGATTAATTTTTCACATGATTTCTCATTTATTTTTGTTAGGATAACTGTGTCATTAAGTAACATTGTGAATTAGAAGCTCATCAATACTGAGATTTGGCAAGACTACTTGATGATATCTGAGGGAAAAGCAAATGCACGCAACTTTAAGGTATACTGGTAGCCATTTTGGATCTTTATTATGTCCTCATAATCTTCAAGTCTCCGAAATTCTTTAGAAAATATTATTTAAGTAAGGATATGTAAGTAAAATCCCCAAAATATACTTTTCAAAAATAACAAAAATAAAGATCTACCCAAATATGGGAATAAATATTACACAACAGGAATTAACGCTTTATGCAAATTAGGCACTCTTCCCAAAATAATTTCAGGAGTCACCCCTTCTAAATATCTTCTTAAGGGCTATAATAATCTATCTGCCAAATTTGGTGCTTTGGACCAGTCGGTCAAGATTCCAACCGTACGCAACCTGACTATATACCTTTATTGGTGTGCCGTCTGCATCAGTCACGTTATTCCAGGACTGACCGTCATCGCTGTACGTCACTTGGTACTCCGTCACCCAAAAGTTGGCATCTCCGCGCCCCTGGGTGATCAGACCAGTGATGGTGACTATGCCAACAAAGTCAACCTGTATCCATGGACTATTATCAGTGCTGTCATCGTAACACCACCCTTCAGCGTATCCTGTACAACAACAACAAAACCTAAGATTTTTTACTGCATTCAACGATTTAGCCATATTGCAGGAGATCTGGCTCAAATTGGGACTTCGAGGTATGTTTAACAATCTTTGCCAATAATCTTTGTCTGCCACAACGCTAGACGACTAAGTTGACTAGCGTATCGTCCATGGGCGTTTTTGGCCATTTTGAAAGGGGGGGGGGTCGAATCACGAAATTTGCCGACGGACCGTCACACAAAATATTTGATAATTTCCGCCCTAAAATATCCCTTCAATCCATTTCTAATTCCACCACATCATGTATCATAATGGTTTATTATGTTGATTTCTTTGAATGGAATCAATTTTTCAGTGGGATAAGTTCAACTTCAAACGAAAGAAAATCTTAAAAATTGGCCCTATCATATTGAAAACGTTTTGGACATGCTCGTCGCAAAACTGCGTGTACACGCCCACAGTACCTGTGGGCATACCTTGTTCAGGCCCATTCCCTGATCCCAGCCTGGGGGTTCCTTAAATCCTAAAGTAGATTGCTTTTTATATGCGAGCGGGGAGCGCGAAGCCCTGAAGGCGTGGGGTCCGGGGCCGCCTGAGGGCCCCGAAAAAGTTTGGGATTTTAGATGTTCTGTGGTGCAATGTGAAGGATTTTCTGACCTCTTTCCCCTGACTTTTTATGATGTACTGGCTCGTGTTTAGGGAGATGAGGGAGGGGGGGGGGTTGGGGGTCATCAAGATTGATGTATTACATCAAACTGAAGCTTGACACTCTGTCGAGTTTTGCCCTCTTTAGCTTGAGCCATGGATTTGAGTCGTCACCAAGGGGGGGGGGGGGAGCAGAGGGGCCCCGAGAAAATCATGAACGATGGTCTGTGTGCCTCTTCCATTCGTAAAAAAAGAGTTGTGTAAAATGGGGATAATAGAAATATCCCTTTTCAAGTCGTTATTTCTACGCTTTCTTTTTTTGGCAGTCTTAATTCAAACACTTGTTCCATACCAAATGTGCATATTAGTCTAGTATTGAAAGGCAAATTATATAAAAGAGTCTGTATTTGCTTCGTTCTGCCATGCAGCGAGTCCTGTACGACGACACGTGGTCCATGCACTTACAGTGTATCGTACAAACTTCATGACGCCCCTATAATTCCTGCTTAAAAATGATATGTTTTGTGGAAATGCTTTTTTAACATTTCGTTTTTATTTCCAAAAAAGATCATCTTTACTCCGTAGTCGTTTAAAGAAAATCTCTGAGTTCAATATGACCGTTTTTAAATCAAATTTATGAACATGACGTAAATAAAAAGGGTTCATCTCCACAGTACTTTTGCTGCGTTTCAGTGTGGCGTGATGACTGTGTGTGGGTCAGCGCACGGCCGTTGGGCGCTAGTCTGATTCCCAGACCTGACAATTATTCCCCACGCTCACGTCTAAAATTGTATCTCAGGCAGCCTCTGTGGCTAAAAGTAAACATGACGACATTGATGGCCTTTTTAAAGCTCGGCTTCGTTTCCGACTTCACCTAATCACTAATAGCTTTTAATGTTCTGATCAAATATTTAAATAAATCAATTGCTTCGTATAAACACACGGTCGTCAAATTCAAAAAAGTACATGACGCTGGAAAGTTCGCCCGTACGATCCGAGTATACTTGATGCACAAAATCGTCGTTGAATTTCAAGTCTTCTAAATGAAAGAAATGAATATTAATTATCAACTCATTTAAAAGTTTTTAATAAGCAATTAGCAGTTAATTAAACATATATTGTACTCAAAAAAAAAAAATACTAGGGCGCTTATTGCATAATGCGGACGTGCGGGAAACAACATTTATGTTGGTGTTGTGTGCATTATGTGACGCTCACACGACGTGTAATGTACATTGAATGGAAACGGCGGGAAATACGTATATGTATGCCACAAAAGTCCACCGCGTGCGATGTAAACATCTATTCATCCGTTTTTTTCTCAGAAACGGTAAGACATTAGGTTAGTTTCCTTTTAAGACATTTGAAAGAGTATAAAGAAACAACCCTAACAACATACTAATTTCGTGAATTTTAGGCCGAATAATATCCCTTAGTTAAAAGGGCCAGTACCCGATTTAACTAAACGATGCGACGCGTCGCAACTCAAGTTACGTTGTGTAACACGTCGCAACTCGCGATGCGTCGTATCATCCATTAAACGAAACTTGCGATGTGTTGAATGCGTTGTATTCAAGTGGTCATTGCCAAATAAGAAGAGCCAGTTTTATGCCGTAATCATCACATAAACGAGATTATAATACCGAGGCAGTGTGTGTAAAGTTGTAAATAGAAAATTCATTGAATAGTTATGAAATAACCTATAATATTGCAGTTACAATTTCAAAGTAGCTATACAGTCCAATGAGAGCTTGTTTTCCTTAAAAATTGCATCACACGGCCGCCATTTTATTTGACGTTTTAACAAATTTTGGGCGGAGATCCGACGACCTATTGTTGAATATCAGATGACTATTTACTGTACGCTGACTAAAGACTTCAAACAGTCATCAAGTTGTGCTATAAATACACCTACGACGCGTCGCACATACGACGTAGAGATACAACGCGTCGCAGCGCTGTGATACATCGTAAGTTACGAAGAGTTTGATGAAATCGGGTGCAGGTTTATATTTTGACCATCTCTCAGCCGGGGGGGGGGGGGCTAAGATGTCGGCCATCGAGTGACCAAAAACTTTGAAACTCAGTACATGCATAGAACAAGTAATACCATGAACATACCCAAGAAATTTCAGGACTATATGTCAAAGGATTTTGGAATTATGGCTAATTAATTATTCATCCACGAATGCTTTGTGTACACTGCGTTCATTGGGAAATTCAGTTTGCGTCGGAATTTTGTTTAAATGTTTTTGGTATTAAAAGATGCGCAAGGCTCGTAGCTGAACAGTCAGAACAGCTCGGGTCGCGATTTTTTTTTCCAATGGCTGTACGAAGTATAATGTGGTTAGTCTCAAATACAAATGCTTACCTTGAATATTAAGCCTGGCCCTGGGTGGGGCGTGGCTAGCGCTGTTACGAAAAAAAGACGAAGCTGTGATGCGTTCATCCGGGATGCAACCATCTTCCATCCCGAGAGGTCCCTCCACAGAGCAAGAAGAGTCTCCTGAGGAAAAATGTGCGATTGTTTTGAGAACAGGTTTTGTACCGAATCCCGTTACAGGGACGCATTTGAGTCCCCCATTTGCATGTCGCCGCCGCGTTATTATCGATCGGTACTACTGATGGCGGGTGCATTCATGATCGCAAAACAAATTGAATGAAGTAGCACACGATTAACTTCAAAATTATTTATTTTAGTCTAAACTATTTTCTTTATTTTGATCTCTCATATCATATTTGTGGTGTGATTGTTTAACTTCAAGAAGCTATCTCGATAAATAAAGAAAAACATCCCAGACATGTCAAAAATACTATTTAACGCACACAATTTTGATAGTCAAGACATCGTGCATGAGCTGCTACGCTGGTCATAAGTCTGCTTGCGCTAATTAAAAAAAAAACGTTGACATGTTCCAGATACATGACCATCACTCCCTAAGTCTGGCTGCCGGACGCACAATTACAAAATTACAACAACGTCTGCATAGGGTGCCCGACTAAATTGAGTACAAAACGTAAGGGAGCACAGAGAGGCCACATAAAGCTTATACTTGATTGTAACCTCATGCCTGCCTCGTCTCCTTCCTAAATGTCAATTGCGTTTGCACGAGTCGAGATGATAATTCTTCCAAATTTGCATATTACAACTCGCGACACAAAGGTCAGGTCATCCACACCAGATGCGTGATGTGAGATGGCAGATGGGGAACACCTTAGTAGCGCGAATTTCACTTTAATATTGCGCCTAGGCTCGTTTGAACGAGAGACAAATAAGTCATTTATAAGATAAATAAGTCGTTTTAACCAGATAAAAAAGTCGTTTAAACCAGATAAAATCCGTCGTTTAAACTAGATAAACAAGTCGTTTTGCGCAACTCTGTGAAATGTTAAACCAAACATTTGACAACCCTTTTTGGGTTAATCTTATTGCAAATGTGCACTTCTTTAAGTATTTAATAGTTTCCATGTTTTCCGGACTAACGCTGTTGCTGTGATGTCATTTCAGAAAGACACTGTTCAGTTTAGGGTTTTATCTTTCAAATTATTCATCCAAAATTTGCTAATTGAAAACATTTGTGGGAAAGGAATGGTCATTGGCTTACTGCCATGTACTGACACATCATACAATCACCAAATAAGAGAAATTTATGACAGCAAAATATCCAAAATTCTAGCAACTTTTTTTGCTGAAATAGCCGTGTAACATTAATCATGCTCGGAATGCCATCACGGGTTTTCTATTGAATGTGAAACTTTGCAATAGCATAAAAACGGAGAAAGCACCAAAACACCCCTCAAAATGTAAAATAAAACTTGCAAATAAGGTTAAATGTTACACAAAGATGTATTGCATTGAAAACCTTACATAGGCCTTATGAATATGGTAAGTGTTCGGTCAGACATAAGCAAGAAAACACTTAAGAATTAACGCAAGAGATGTGTTCCCGCATTTCCAAACATATTACGTGTCCTGATGTAGAAATCGTCAACGTAAAAAAAAACTTGATCAAACGTTTAAACAAGTAGAAAAGATCAACAGTGAAAACAAAATTATCTTAGTCCCGTTCAATTCATTATTTCGTTGCATCTTGTTTCCCTCATATCAGTTGATTTGTAGCATTGTAAATTTTACAGTCATCAAGATTTTTTTTTGAGGGGGGGGGGAAATGAACCTATGAGAAAAATAGGACAAAATATCGATTAAAATATCTTACTAATTTTAATTGACCAAACGATGAAAGCGATTGCCCATAAGCGAATAAGAAACGAAAACCATGGTTAAACGTTATAAGCGCACAGATGTTCGCTAATTTGAATGCGTCAACCGTCAAAATGTTTGCAAAGACTTAATTTCAGACTGCTACGAGTTAAGTCTTGAATGCACCAAAACGAAATAGGGTGCCCGAAAACGAACATTCACAGCAAAATCTTGGCTGCCTAAAAATGAAATTGAATGAAACCCAAATGAAAAAGAGACCCCAATTGGCCCACATGTGCAAAACTCACGCAAAATTGAATGACTGATATTGAAACTGATTAGAAAAATTCGGAAATTCGCCGGGAAAACCTATAGTTTCCTTTCAACCAGACCTTTGAAATAGGATAAGTATTAATCAATCCAAAACATGACATTTTCGGGGATTTTAGGCCGCAATTCCCATTAAAAACGTTAAAATCCGTGGATACACGAGAATGTTGCATGCCTTATTTCAATAATTTTGACTCGCCAGGGGGACTTTAATAGTTCTGATTGATTGATTGATTGATTGATTTGGTTGATTGCCATTTATATACAGCGGTGTACAATAGAAGGTGTCGTGGTTTTTGTGCTCAAAACATTAAAATACATTCAACTTTACACGCCGCTGTGCCCTCCAAATCCTGACTAGAAATCGCCGCCATTGGTGCGTATCCGATGGGTTACCCCAAGGGGTTACCAAAACTCTGTGATGAAAAAACATAAGTTCATGGAGTAATCCGCTTTCAGTTTTTTTTTTATGTTGCTCTACTTTTTAGTGAACCACACAATTGAAATAATTTGACTTTATTTGTTTATTTTTATCGATGCCTAATTGACATTTGGGGGAGAAGGCGAGGGAGAAAGCTAGCAATTATTGGTTGTGCCTCTTTTGTGTATTTTCCCGGAGTAACTGCATCATAAATGAACGAGGCTTACTTTATAATCAAATTGATGAGAGGAAAAATATTACCAGAAAGGCCTGGGCAATGTAATACGTTTTAGGATACTATAGGTTTTCCGGGCTATTTAAAAACATTTTCATTCAAATACACCAATTCTAACATTCAATTTCGTCCGAGACAAATTCAGAATGCTTAAAGAAAACCACTTAAATGAGTCATTTACCATTCAATTTCCAAGCTTTGTCACCCTCTTTAGTCACCGGGTCGAGAATATTCGACATTACAAATTAAATTCGTCTAAGCTGTTTCCGAATGTCAGCATTCAGAGATCGAATTCGTCTTATATAAATCAATTAGACGAATTTGAAAAGGTTGGCGTAGACGAGACGAGATAGAATACTCCCGGACGAAAAGGTGTAATCATTGTTTGAATTTACTTGTACGAACTGAATTTGAAATTGTCTGACAAAAGACAAAATTAAACATTGGAAGTGCACTAAATGGATGTTGATGGACGAATTTGAATATTAGAAACAGTGAATTCGAATGAAGAACGTTTTGAAATAGCCAGGAAAACCTATAATAAAAAAGTGACAACCGTGGCCCAATTTTTTAATTTTAATTTTAATCGACATTGGTATTTGTCTTATTTTAGGTTTTCCCGGCCAATTTTACTAAGTTTTTATTCATTTAAACGCTTAGCTCATTCGATTTAGATTGACATTGAAAGATCACGCAGATCGACATTTCACAATCAAAAAGAATCATTCAATTTCACTATCGTCCCCATCAAAAATGCGATCATTTTAAAGGTTTCGCGTTGTTCATTCAGTTTCGTCTAAACCAGCAGTAAAGGGTTGATCGGGCATTTGTTTTCATTAATGGGCAAGCATAAGTTACATTTTGTCAAACATCTTTTAAGACTTCATACGTGTCCGTATGAAGTCTTAAAAGTCTAAATCATTTTGATGACTTCAAACCGTAGATTGACTTTCTTTCTTAGTTAAAGGGTATGTGCAATGAATCTTTCTCAGGAATTCTTTTACGCAACTCTGTGAAGTGTAAGAAAACTACACATTTGGCAACACTTTTCGGGTTAATCTTATTTCAAATGTGCACCTCTTTAAGCATTTAAAAGTTTCCATGCTTTCCCAGCATAACGCTGTCACTACTGTGATGTCATTTCAAGAAGACACTGTTCAGTTTAGGGTTTTTTCTTTCAAATTATTTATCCAGAATTTGCTAATTGAAAACATTTTTGGGAAAGGGTTGGTCATTGGCTTACTGCCATGTACTGACACATCATATAATCACCCCCAAAATCAAATTTATTACAGCAAAATATCCAAAATTCTACCAATTTTTTTTTTGCTGAAATAGCCGTGTCACATTAATCATGCTTGGAATGCCATCACATGTTTTCTAATGAATATGAAACTTTGCATTAGCATAAAAACGAGAAGGGCACCAAAACACCCCTAAAAAAGGAAAAATATAGGTTTTCCCCGCGAATTTCCAAATTGTTTCAATCAGTTTCATTATCAGCCATTCAATTTCCTGTGAGTTTTGCACCATTGGTCAAATTGGGTTTCTCTTTCGTTTTGGGTTCGTTCAATTTCATATTTAGGCAGCCAAGATTTTGCTCTGAAGTTCGGTTTCATTTTTGGGCATCCTATTTCGTTTTAGTGCATTCAGGACTTAACTTGTAGCAGTCTTAAATTAAGTCTTTGCAACCTTTTGACGGTTGACGCGTTCAAATTAGCAAACATCTGTGCGCTTGTAAAGTATAACCATGCTTTTCGTTTCTTATTCGTTTATGGGCAATCGCTTTCATCGTTTGGTCATTTAAATAAGTAGAAAATTGTAATCGATACATTTCCTATTTTTCTCCGAGGTTCATTTCCTTCCAAGACTTGATAATTGTAAAACGTACAATGTTACAAATTAAATGATAGGCCCTATGAGGGAAACAAGATGTAATTATGGATTTATTAATTGAAGGGACTAAGATAATTTTTTTTTCACTGTTTATCTTTTCTACTTGTTTAAACGTTTGAGCAAAGGGCATCTTAACGTTGACGATTTCTTGACGTGCAAGACATCGTAACACCTATGTTTGGCAATGGATTTACCATCGGGAACATTTCTCTTGAGTTATTTCTTCAATGTTTTCTTGCGCATGTCTGACCGAACACTTACTGCATTCACAGGGCCAATGCAAAGTTAGTTTGCAATGCAAACCTTGAAAATACATCTTTGTGTCACATTTAACCTTATTTGCAATTTTTTTTTTTTTTCATTTTTGAAGGATGTTTTTGGTGCTTCCCTGTTTTTATGCTAATGCAAAGTTTCATATTCATTTGAATACCTGTGATGGCATTCCGGGCATGATAAATGTTACATGGCTATTTAAGCACAAAAAAGTTCTTAGAATTTTGGATATTTTGCTGTTATGAATGTCTTTCATTTGGTGAATATTTGATGTGTCAGTATGCATGGCAGTAAGCCAGTGAGCAACCCTTTCCCACAAATGTTTTCAATCAGCAAATTTAGGATAAATAATTTGAAAGAAAACCCCCAAAACTGAACAGTGTCTTCCAGAAATGACATGACAGTAACAGCGCGCTCATACGTAGTCCGGAAAAGCATGGAAACTTTAAGTGTTTAACCTTAAAAGGGCTGGGTTATTTTGACCATTCCGCCCCGAACCCTTAAGGGTAAAAGAAGTGCACTTTTGCGATAGGATTAACCCCAAAATGTTGTCAAGGGGGTAGTTTTCTTACATTTCACAGTGGTAAAGAGTTGCACAAAAAGAATTCCTGAGAAAAAAATCATGATTTACGCTAAGGAATACGGACACGTATGAAGTCTTAAAAGAGGTTTGACAAAATGTGAAATATGTTTGCCCATTAATGAAAACGAATGCCCGATCAACCCTTTACTGCTGGTTTAGACGAAATTGAATGAACAACGCGATACTTTTAATATGAATGCATCTTTGAAAGGGACGAGTCAAGCTAAAAGAAGATAATTTGCTCGGATAGTGAAATTGAATTATTCTTTTTGATTGTCGAATGCCGATCTGCGTGCTCTTTCAATTTCAATCTTAATCGAATGAGCCAGGCGTTAAATTGAATGACAACTTGGTGAAATTGTCCGGGAAAACCTATAAAACTTGCAAATAAGGTCAAGGGTGACGCAAAGATGTGTTTTTAAGGTTTGCATTGAAAACTGTGCATGGGCCCTGTGAATACGGTAAGTGTTCGGTCAGACATACGCAAGAAAACATTTAAGAAAAAACGCAAGATAAGTGTTCCCAACTGTACAACTACTGCCAAACATACGTGTCCCGATGTCTTGCAAGTGGGCCTATATAGAAAAGATCAACTAAAAAAGAAATTATCTTAATCCCTTTCAATTTATTATTTCGTTGCATCTTGTTTCCTTCATATCAGTTGATTTGTATTATTGTAAATTTTTCATTCACCAACACTTTTGGGGGGAAATGAACCTCGGAGAAAAAAAGTAAGAAAAATAACAATTAAAAAATCTTACCTATTGAAATGACCAAACGATGAAAGTGATTCCCATAAACGAATAAGAAACGAAAAGCATGGTTATACGTTATAAGCGCACAAATGTTCGCTAATTTGAATGCGTCAACTGTCAAAAGGTTGCAAAGACTTACATTTAGACTGCTACAAGTTAAGTCTTGAATGTACCAAAACGAAATGGATTGCCCGAAAACGAAAATGAACATTCACAGCAAAATCTTGGCTGCCTAAAAATGAAATTGATTGAACCCCAATTGAAAAAGAAGCCCAAATTGGACCCCATGTGAAGAACTCACGCGAAATTGAATGGCTGATAATGAAACTGATTAGAAAAATTCGTAAATTCGCCGGGAAAACCTATAATATATGTTTCTCCGGCCAATATTACCAATTTTTCATTCACTTTAACACCTATTGTTAATTCATTTTAGATTAAAATGAAAAGATCACGCATACCGTCATTCGACCATCAAAAAGATTAATTTCATTTAATTATTCTAACATTCTGAAAGTATCGTCTTGTTCTTTGAATTTTGTCTGAACCAACAGTAAGGGTTGATCGGACATTTGTTTTAATTAATGAGCAAACAAAATATTTAACATTTTGTCAAGCATATTTTAACTTCCTGCATGTCTGTATTCCTATCAAATTCGTAGTTATCTCAGCGTAAATCATATAATAGTTTTTTACTCAAATGATACTTATTGAATCCGAGCGAAAGACATTATCAGTGTGCAAGATATGCATCTTTCAGACATTTCATAAACTGAATATTTGAAAATTTGGTCAGGTGCAACTTGGAATAAATTATTACGTTATTGCATGCATTCTAAACGATCTGTGTTGCGATCTTAGGCAATTTTTAACAATTTAACCACATTTTTGTGAGCAAAAGATCATCTTTTAAGCATTGTTTGTTCGAATTTGAAGTCATTGGCTCAGCCTTTCTATGCTTAATTTGGCTACAATTTTCATACGGGGATGAAAAAAGTATGTAGGGGGACATATATCCCCCACCCATCTGGGAAATATCACCCCATTATCAGTTGTAACTTTACAAAAAGTCATGCAATTGTGCCATCGGCTGTATGGGGGCGCCTTTGTAAGAATTGTTTGCATGTATCTTCCCGAAAAGCACTACACATCCGTTATGCTAGTGCGCATACAATTTTCGGTTAGAACAGCACCCCATCGACAGATGGTACCAGCCCCCCCCCCCCCACACACACTCTAAATTTGATTTTACGGAGACCAATTGTACTGAGAAAAAATGTGTCTGTATATACATTTGAGCCTGTATGTGGAAGTGCCCTTTTCAAGACATTGTTACCCCCCCCCCCCCATATACATGTAAATGCCCTTGCTATGCTTCTGTTGCCTCTTTCAGGGGTTAAACTTTCAAGGCAGCACCTCAAGCTAAGCATCTTACTGAGTTCTTTCCATATGCTGTTGTGCCTGACTGTTTCCAATTTGAAATAATAAGTCTTTATTCATCGTTACTACAACATGACTAGTCGGGGTATGAACAGCAGAATACTCAAATAGCCAGAAAAAAAGCCATTTTGGGGTTAATTTGGAATTTCAAGGGGTGGGGGTATTTAAGAGATACAGCATTAGTTTTGGTGTCAACAGTCTTGTATTGATGGTGTTAACCATTTCCCAGATGGGCGTCTCATATTTTGACATTGGACTTTACCACCCCCCTCTATTAGTACTCGACCGCTATATTGCAACACTTTAATCATACATGTGCGACACCAAAGATGAATAAAAAAAATATATATCATCTAGAATTGTATTGTTTTTTTTTTTCCTTTGTAAAAAGCCCTAATGACGGATGGAGGTGGCAATGCACATTTTGATGATTTTAGTTTGTGTTGGTAATTAGCCCCAGTGGCGGATGGTGACAGTGTACATTTGAGTAATTATTTATTATCTAGAATATTATATTTGTTTCTACTGTAAATAGCTATAAAGGCGGATGGAGGTGACAGTGCACATTTTGATGATTTTAGAGTTGTTTTTTTTGTAAATAGCCCTAATGGCGGATAGTGGCATTGTACACTCTAGGGATTATTCATTATTATTTTAGCGATTATTTATCATCTAGAATTTTATATTTTTTCATTTGTAAATAGCCCTAATGCCGGATAGTGGCAGTGTACATTTGAGTGAACGCGCCGCCTCGCCTACGTACGTAGCTAGCCCTGCGCGACGTGAACTCGTACGGTCCATATTGTGTTATACGCATACTGTCTGTGCTCGGTGTAGGCACCGACGTCCGCGCCGCGAGTGCCTGTTCAGTTTCTTGATGAAAGACTCGCTAACGACACCATAGAACCAGACTAATGAGACTGTGCCTAATAACTGGCACGTTCACTGGCCTGGTGGCTTGCATGACATGATTAAATGTTAAATTTCTATATTGTAGAGCATTTTTTTTTTAATTTGTACACTCTGCGAACATTCTCATGCATTTATCTGCTAAAATATTGCGTGCGCTAGAATTTAAATGAAAATCCTTTGCAAAACGATGTGTCAATTAGCAACAGTTCGAGGTTTGGACGCACGCAGTGCCTACGCAGCATGCACGGCACATACTGAGCAGTCCATCCGATCATCCCGCAGATCGTTGGCAACACGTGTTCAACTTCTTGTCGACTGCCGATGAGGCTGACTTAATTACAGCAATGAAAAGCAGTATACTCAACACATCCATGCAGTTTCTGATAATTAGAAATTTTCAGCTGTATAAATGATATATAGTTTTGTATTGTTGCCTCAGTATTGCTCAGCTTTTCTACCAGTAATTTCAACCAAATTCTGAATGTAGGACCCCAACGTGTTTTGCATGGAAATTTCCAGCAGCAACTGACATTTAAAACGAACACGAAATGAAAGAGGCTTACTGTTTAGGGATGGATTTCGCATATGCGACATTCAACAGAGGGCGCTAGATACCCGAAAGTAAAAGGGATCGCGAAAACCACGTTTGTCAGTTTCGTAGAACTCACTAGAAGAAATCATTTAGTTTGTCAAGGTTTATAGGACCCTGGATCCCAAACCAGTGGTAAGGAGTTTTCCTTGTTTTTCTAAATGCTCTGCATAGTGGACATTTGTAGTGCGGTAGATTTAGAAGGGAAATTTGGGAGGTAAAATTAGCTATGTTTTGTTGTGGGATGGGTTTATTGTCAGTTATAAAACTAGTGCATTTATTGTATGCTTGTATCGTGACACTTGTTAGACTCTGGTATAATTTCTGTCCTCATCGGGGCCTCACTTATTCTTTATCTAATTATTCCAACTCATAGACCGAGCATCTGTAGTAAATTTGTAGTGATTTCGGCTAGATTTAATTATCATGGGGCTCAGTTCGTAACGTACGTTGCCGTTTTAGGCAACAGCGCCCTCTTGGGGTGGAGTTCCATACTTCCTTGTTTTGGGGAGCTTGTTCCTTGTTCTATGTTATATTAATTTTGGCTGTTCAATATACACTTATTGTTTACTTCTTTTCTGTATTTTGATTATAGTCGACGTGGCATCAGGCAGCTGTAGTGGCATTAAAGGGCAGTTGTATGTCGGTACCCAGCGAGAGAATAAACAAGTATTTTCATTTAAACCGACGTTACACTTACCCTACTCAGTTGAATGCACAAAGCAAACAAAGTCAGGGATTGTTAGTAGATTGTGTCCCTGGCAATGCTGCTTTGGCTATTGTCTAATTTAAACTAGCGATCAAACTAATTGGTACTGATCAATCAATGGCTGACAACCTGTATAAATCTCTGATGCTGTACGTGGCTGAAATGATTCGGTCAGATGAAACTCGCCCTTTGTATGAAAAATGTACTAGAAGTGCAGGGAGTTATCATCTTTTACAGCGGAGGATTAGGACGTTATAGCGGTATACCAACACATTTGTCCCTTCAGCTGTTCCGATTTTGTTCTTTTTCCTTTTCTACTTATTCCTCTTCTTCTTCCTTTTCTTTTTGTTGTATCTCAAATCCCATAGACTTTGTACGCGTCTTTTCTGGAGGCAACTTTTGACTTTCATCTTTGTCATACATCATTCAAAGTTAGCACAGACATAGCCCCTACTGCAAAGTTGTGTCTCGACAAGTGATGTCATGATGACATCATCATTTGCCAAGTGACATCACCACAGGTGCATTTATTAATGGCCTTTATCTAGATAACTACAAGGCAGATTTGGTCGACATTTTCTTTATACACATATCGGGATGTGCTGTAACTGAAGCTGACATTAAAATGATGTCATATGATTTTATATGGATTTTGTACATGTTGAAGTTCATTGCCATATCTAATGAACGCAACATAGTAAATTCAAAATTCTTTCTGTAATTGGTTTGTTAGGTCATAAATATGTGAAAAGTGAGTGACCTCATGATGACGTCATCAAAAATGCAATTGTTACAGCACCTAAGGGAAGGTCCTGTCGTCATGAAACTTGAAGGGAAAGTACATAATATGTTTTGCAAAATCCGAAATGACGTCACGATGGCATTGTTTTTTTCTTATTGTAGAACCACAATGTGTTTTGAATGGAAATTTCCAACAGCGACTGACAGTTAATAACGAACGCGAAATGAAAGAAGCTTACCCTTCTCAGTCGAATGCACAAAGCAATCAAAGTGGAGGATTGTTAAAGTTTGTTTCCCTGACAACGCTGCTTTGGGCGTTGTGTAGTTAGAGTTGAGTACACTGTTAGGAATATTGCATTTTTCGACAATTATTCCACATTAATTAACAGCTAAAAATAGCCGATGACTTTCACGGTGGATCTTTGTTATTATAGAAGCTTTTTTCTTTAAAATGAGACAAAAAGGCCCATATATCCCGCACATGCATTGTACACTGTTTTCTGTATATTGTCACTTCCCCATTCTTTCATATCTTAATGAAACTTGGTGTGGACAGAGACCCTATGCTAAAACAGTATGTGTGTATGGTACCTCAAACACTGATGTCATATTGACCACATGTCACGTCCTTTCAGTGTAAAGAATATTATTTAGTGGATAACTAAATAACTGATGGTGCATGACTAGGATATAAATGCTGAACAACATCAAAGTATCTTTTGCGAAGAAGATTTTCAATTTTTTTCAACCCTATATATTCTTCACACAAATAATGTTGTGGCAGCATTGGCATTGATGAAGATGTGCATTAAAAAACTGATGTCATAATGAAGTGATCCATTGCATGTGTAATTCTATATTACCCAAAAGTTGATGTCATGATGATCTCATTTGATGTTTCAGACTTTGATTAAAAAAAAATCATAGCCAAATATTTGCTTCCCAAATTTTTAAAATGAACTATTTACAGACAATTGATCACCTTCAGTGCATTAATTATAGGTAGCATTACTGTAACAACATTAAACCCAAATATAGTTATTTCTTCTGTAGGTTTCTGTCTTCCAAACAGCTAAATGTGCAAAGTAAAAACTGAGTGCTGATAATTTGTTTGTCATGTTGTTCCTTACACACAACATTTTCTAAACTGTTCCAAATCGCAATTGTTGATGTGGATTGTTTCGAGACATCATCTTTCATTGAAAAAAAAAACGTTTTAATTTTGCCGACGCGCATGGCTACGGCGACGCGCGCGCATACCAGAAACTGGAGACTTTTTTTTTGGCCTAATGCATTCTAAAGGATATGTTTCACATCCGAGTTTGCTTCATGCAACCAGTTTCTACAGATCTAGGCCGTAGCAGTTCTCAATTTCCACCACATCTTCATCAGCCGCATTTTGAAGGGCGAGATCATTCAGCTGGCACACCATCTTGCCCTGGCCTTGGTCCTTCAGATAGAAGGAGCTACATTTGGGATGAGAGAGGCAGGCCATGCCACAAGACTCCAGACCCTGATTAAACTCCATCAAGACATGATTATCAGTGAGACAAGGGGAGATGATATGACCATTGGGTGCCGATCTGAAGGCAGAATAGAGGGTCGTAGTAGATGATAGCAAGCTCACATGTTGCATATCTTGGATTGGTGCATAACTTGTTACCCCATTTGCCACCCGCTGAATTGCCCATCAATGCACAATCAGCCCCACCGCACTGATTGTCAGGCTTTCCTTCCCTCCAGCTCTGGTACGCGTTGGTATCATCACCTCTCAGAGGACAATTCTGCCAATCACCTTCCCGGTCGATGCCATCGCAGCCGATCCAGGCTCCAGTCCCTGGACCATCAGGATAAAACTCCCGTTGGAGTAATTCCCATATAAATGTCTGTTATTCCAATGAGTTGGGAACTGCAAGGCTTGCTTGAGAAGCAGCACAGATGTTTTTTTGCTATGTGCCAGCCTCTCATTTCATTGATTACAAAATAGCAAGCATTTCCATATCGGTGCCAGCCAACAGGGCAAACAGTCGCCACAATGGCCTCAAATCCAGCCATAAGAAGCAGAACATTCAACACATCCATGTTGTTTCTGATAATTAGTGATTTTCGGCTGAAAGCATGTAGTTTTGTACGGTTTCGCATTTCAATTTCAACCAGTATTTTCAAAATGACTTCTTAGTGAAGGCGCAGACCTCACTGTGTTTTACAGGAAAATTTCCAACTGGCATCTCCAACTTGCCAAGGACAGTTAATACAGATCACAAATGAAAGAGTTGTACCGCGCTCAGTTGAATGCGTGAAGCAGGGAAAGTCACAAATCAATAGTAATACGGCTTTAATTGTTGACAAGAGAGAGAGACTTGTATTTTGACCTGAGAAAAAGGCATATTTTTTACCTTCCCAATCTCAATAGGAAACAGCTATTGTTTTTGTTACAATTTCTTTTTTTCCTGAAAAGGTGTGATATACTGCGAGTTTATTGCAGATTGCATCATATTGGTACTGAAAATGTGCCTGCTGAATTCTCAAGGTCTTGTGAGTGACTCTTACTTCCGGTGCTGAAGTGTTAATTTCAGACTATATTTTTCTCATAAATAGCATACAGCAATTTTCAAATTCAAATATATTAATAAGAGAGTTTCAGCTGAAAGCATACATGACTTTTTATGTAGTTTTGTATGATTTGGCTTTTCAACCAGTACATAGAAAATGACTTTTTAGTCAGGAAATTTCAAACTTGCATCTCCAACTGGTCAAGGACAGTTAATAAAGAACACAAATAAAAGAGGTGTGCCTCACACAATGGAATGCATGAAGCAGGGAAAGTCATGAATCAATAGTAATTTGGCTTTTATTGTTGACAAGAGAGAAAGGCTGGTATTTGCACTGCGAGAAGAACCATAATTTTACCATCTCAATCTGAATTGGAAACAGGTATTGTTTTTGTTCAAATTTCTTTTTTTTTTCCCCGATAAGATATGATACCAGTTCTTTTCAGATTGCATCATGTTGGTGCTGAAAATCTGCCTGCTGAGTCCTGAAGTTTTTTTTTTTTTACTACTTGCTAAATCGTAACAAAATGATTCTTTAAACAACCACGACTACTTAACGAAGTTCTAGAATGATGACACCATTTATTTACGTTAGGCATCCTAATGGTTTGACGTCATCAAACCGGACGATAGGCGTAATATAAACATACACATACACGTCCTTGTTATTGTTGTATTTTGAGAAGTTCTGTTCATTTGATCGTGCATATGTATTCCTTCTTAAGTAAATCAACAATCATTATGCACATTTTCTTGACTGTCGACATTGCACGCATGCTTTGCAGAATGTCCGCGCATTATTATACAGCACTGAAGTGGCACGCGTGTTAATGTGGCGTTTGTACTTCTAGAAAGATGTTAGTGATGGAATGCAGATGGTCACTGGCAGCGGTTGTTTTGGATATCGACTTATATAAAGTCCGACTTGAGTCAAGTCTACATCAGGCATGTAGTTTGCACCAGGAGAAGTTGAGACGAAACACTCAGTAGGGAGTTTATTGGTTTTGGGCCGAGTAACTGTAACCACGCAAAAAAATCAAATAGAAGCTTTCCGCACCTTTCCGCAAAGCATTTTAAAGGCCAGTTACAGAGGCAAAACGAGAAAATTTAGTAAAAACGGTCGCGATACTAATTGTGTAGCGGCAACCAGACTTATCATCTACTACCGCCAGGGGCGGCGGAACGCTTTTCAAAGTGGGGGGGGGGGGGGGGGGCACACACCAAAAGGGGGCACTTATCCAGAAACAGGGGCACCTTCCGTCGGATGAAAGTGAGAGCCCTTCGGCCTCCGCAATAGCGGATCCAGAACACAATTTGTTTTGAAGGGGAGGGGGAATTGGTCCCAAAAGTGGGTTCACAGGTTCACGGCGTCGGGGTCGGGGCCCGCTTACGGGCCCCGGAAAAATATGGATTCTAGATGCTCTGTGGTGCGATCTGAGGCAATTTCTGACCACTTTAACCAATTTTATTGTAGGAAAAGATGGAAAAGCTTTTGATGCCAGCTCAGCGGGGCACCACTAAAATTGTGCTTTCGAGGGGTAGTTTTCCATCTGGAGAAGGTGCACAATCTTGTTAATGCGAGGGGCACTTGTGTTTTTGAGGGGCAGTTTTCCATTACAAGAGAGGAAACAATTTAGTTTGTACTTGTTTTCATCTCGAGGGGCACATTTATATCCGCGAGAGGGAAACTTTTGTTGGCCTTGGAAAATTGTTATTGTACGCGGATAGCGTTGGTCCATTGCCAGACTTATACGTAGTCTCGCACGCGGTAACAGTAATAACCCGTGCACACTTTATTCCGTGTTGCTGCGTTGTGTGGAGCGGGATGGGAACTATACTTGGGGGGGGGGGGGGGGGGGGGTCGTTACTTGTTTGTTATCAGTGGTAAAAACCTGATTCAAAAATCAAGTTATTGTTTGTTTAATGGGGATCCTATGATATCAAACATTTAGATAGGTTTGAAAAATTTAGATTTATAAAACATGTTGAAAGTAAATAACGTAAATCTTACAGAATTGAAACTCCAATTTTGGCCATTTAAATTGTTGTATCTCCAAAATGGAAATATTGTATATAATGCCGATTCAAACGCCATTGATTTTGTTGTGTAATGTGGTTTCTAGTGATTCTAAAAATGTATGAGATTTCTTAAAAAAAAAAAAATTCAATGGACTCCCTACACTCAGGAAGGGCTACATTAAAATGTTGAGAGGGCGGAAGCACGAGGCGATGCACAACGCGGTGACAGACGCGACACACGACGGTGCGACGCGACTGGCGACGGAAAGAGCGACTTTCAGGCACGAAAATCTACAAGATGAAAGGACGGTACGACGCGACGGGCACGACGTGATGATGCAACGGTGCCATCGTGCCGTCGCCTTGAAGAGGCGATGCACTGTGTTGTCAACAGTACACCATAGGTTATAATCTCCATGATTCTTCAAACGTTCGATTTGTTTTCCGAACGCAGTTTCAAAGAATATGATGTCCTTTTAGGAATATAAAATGCTTTATAGCACTGAGTGGCAATATTCCTTAACAAAAACCTTTTGTGTTGCGCTTGTTTCATGTAAACAAAGCGTGATGTCATTAGGTCTTAGGTATATTACAATAGGCCTATACTCACCATGACAGTTGAAGTAATCATGGATGTCCTCCGGGTCGTTGGTAAAGATGGGAGTGTCTGTGTAGAACGGTGGATGAGACCAACGGAGTGGTTGCGCGTAGACGGGACCTGGTCTGGTACTGGTACAGGCGCAACGATCTTCCTTACTCCCCGGCATAAACCAGCGAAGACGGCCTGACTGTCTTGCATCAGGCTCCTGGCTGAAGTAGCAGACCCTCTCAGCCAAAACCATGCCCACAAGGGTCACTAAAATGAAGAAAATTTCATGCAATAAAAAATACATTGCCGGTATGTTTTCGGTATCGATTGTATCCGCTAAGATAAACAAAACAAAGGCAAAACCCATCCTTAAAAAAAAAAAAAAATAAATAAATAAATCTAAAATTTTGCACATGCAAATGATCCAATAACAGAGTAAGAGAGCAGATAGTGGTGGGCGCGTACTCTCGACACCCTGCAGAGGGCGAGGTTGCGTGGTAATGTGTTTAATATCCTTCATTTATGACAATGAAGGGCAAACGGTTGCCATATTTCACAGCATAACCGGCTAACTCTGCAAGATTACATTTGCCTGGAAGTTGCGCGAAGGAACGTTTTTCCTTTGGAATGTTGTCAGACTTTCTCATTTTTTTTACAAAACCCGAAAACTATGATTTTGCCGAATTGGGGACGTGTTGCACACCGCCAAGCGAGTGTTCGGTTTGGAGTCGGTCGACGGTTTAGGTATTTGCATCTTTTTATCAATAATGGACTAACGTGTTTTTTTGTTAAGAATTTCAGTTATATTCTCGATGGGGCTACACTGCTTAATAATCACGCACTGGATGTTCAGTCGATACCGATCCGTCAAGCTTTCTCTGCTAATTAACAGATGGCCCCATGGTCAAAGCTGGTTAAGCACTATATGCAATGAAATATCCTGCAAAACCAATCCATATTTGTTTTGGTCCCAGAACGGGCCAGTCTCAACCTCTGTACCTGACGGTCTCACTGACCGTCACTGCATGGTGATCGAGCCAGGCAGGCAGTGCAAACATTTAATACAAATTCCCAAGTGCCGTAACAATTTACCCAGGGCCTTGAACAATGCCAGTTGATACAGACACCGTGATGGTGTCGCAAGCTCCTAATACGAGTCAAAATTCCCAAAAACTTTCTTCTCTTTATTCAATATACCCATCATTGATTTAAAGTATACTTTCCTCTTCGATGATAGAAACCCAAAAAAATAACATGTTGAAAGAGAGTATTTTGTTCACTTGGCATTAACAGTCTGTGATACCTTCCTATTTTTCAAGAAATTAAGACCATAAGTGGTAGAAAGCTTTAGAAACGAAATGTCAATATAATGTCAGCCATTTTTTTTTATTTCCACACATTTGTTTTTTAAGTTATTGTAATTTGTTTTAAACTATCCTTCATTTTAGTACCATGCATATGCAGACGGTGCCCATATTTCACAGCACTGCACGGCAAACTATACAAGATGGTATATTTGTGTCACAATTCCAAAGTTTTCCCTTTGGAATTGTGTTTGTCAGTCTCTCTTTTTCAAAAGACGAACATTTGGCCGAAGTAACATGATGTAAACCGCCATGCGAGTGATCGGTTCGGAATACCGGGAATAGAGGTTACTGACGAGGCTACCCTGGTCACAACGCTGCGCTATTCAGCTTATACCGATACCCGAGACTTTCTAGCGGCTTCTCCATTGATTATAATGGCCGTATAATAGGCCTACGCATGATCACACCAACAGTACCTTTTCATTGAAAACAACTCTAATGATATCATTATTCGTCCTTCTTTGCACCGCTGTCCGCTGCACAAGATACACAACCATTAATCGCCTCTGCCAGCCGCATTTTGATAAATCGTCATTTTCAGTCTCGGTGTCGGGTATTAGTGTTTAGCAATGATATTCAATAAATTAGATATTAATAAGTCATTTTGCAAAGTTTAATCTCAATTTACCCATTTCAAGGACATATCTAAGATGGCCCTATAGATTATCTTTTTTTAACCTTGCGCAGAGTGATCTGCTGCCCTTTGGGCCCCATGTAACCGAATTGTTTGAATAATTGTTTTTTTTTTTAGGGCCAACAACGTTCACCTGCTATCTAATCCTCATTCAACCCTTGCCAAATCAGCTGGTTCAATGAACTTTGCAGCCAGGGCAACACCCAGGCCGTGTCAACAAACTTTCGACCAGGCCTCCTGCCAAGTCTCATTGAAACATCAACAAAGACCTGTAACTTGACACAGCCATCTTCCTTCATAACTGCATACCACAGCCGCCAGTCAATTATCTTTCCAGCGCACTGTCTGGATACTGTCTGGCACGTGGCTTTTTGTTGTATTGCTATGAATAGGGTCTTGCGTAGTGCGGGAAAGTACCTTTGGGCAACAGTTGACGAGTTGTTGCAAAGTTTGTTTGTAAACGCTGCGCAGGGTTAAAGATAGGCTCTGACTGTGTGCCAAATGCTATGCCTGAAAAATCCCCAAAATATTTACCCTATGTTCCCAACATCTATAAAATAAAACAAATTATGTTAAAGGTCTAACAGATTTCATTTTGTTTGAAATTAAGTGTTGCATGAAGAGCCTTCTTACGTGATCATTGAATATTTCATGCTGTTTTTTTTCTACCAATTGACGAGGAGTCTCTGTTCAAAAAAATGATTGGTCTAATTTAATGAACACTTCTTTTTCAGTCAAACAGCTCATCTGCCTCGAAATAAATGGTATAATTAATGAGTGACCAAATACCGGATAAGCGACACCCCGAATATGAGGCTTAAGTGACATTGAACAACCATCTTACTGAAAATTATCCTATTGAGTGGTCGGTTTATATGGCTTGGCGAGGACGTCGTATATTAACATCGTTCACATCGCGAAGAAGCATGGTTCAACAATAATATCAAGAAGATGCAAGGTGGAACGTTAACAATACAAATGTACATGGTTCATATTGCAAAGAAACAAGGTGCAGCATTTACATCAAGCATGATTCGTGGTGTACGTTAGCAAGATCGAACGTTAACATTAACAGAATAGATCGTTCGCAATGACACGGATCAAGTTCCACATTGCGAAATTAAGCAACGAACAACGTGCATATTGCGAAGGTTAAACGTTCATATTGCGAAGTTTCAACGTTAATATTGAAAAGGTTAACATTGAAGTGTCGTTACAGGGCTACCGTATCCACCTTACAAGTATTGAGGCTTCTTCAAACAAGTTCATGACGTTTGTCTATCCCACTTGTTTTATATTATTTGGTTCAATTTTATCTGCCTTTTGTGCTTTCAGTTAAATCAATCAAACTCGCCGTTTCATTTTATTCGTGGGGAAAAAAAGGTGAGTTGAAGGCCCAGGTTTGGCTGATTTTAAATCACGTTGATTTAAATCACTGATATATATCGCAAATTCAATCAAACTATTTTTTTTAATCACTAATATAAATCACTTTTTTTGTACAAATCTTATTTTTGGCAAAATTAATTGATTGAGGGTCATTTTAATCGTTTAAATCAACTGATGCCACCTTATTACAAAGTGTAAGAAATTGTTAATAAATTGAAACACCTCTTCAAACCCATCAGCATCGACTCAACTTACATTTAGGTATTGCATAAATACCTTAAGTCATTGTTTTGATTAAACTCAAGATCTGAGTTTTAAAAGTTCGTCTTCGAAGTTTTAAAGTTGTATAGAGAACCATCAATCAAACACTATTTGTTACACAAGGATCAGTGCTGCCAGTTTTGAAATTAGAAGCATTTTAATGAAATCAACATGCCCATGGAGAACTGTACTCATATTTGTTTTGGGTATACCATGTACACGTACCATAATTTATGTTTTTTATTAATATTATGTTTTTCATTCATATCCACACACAACGTATCTCAGCTGTATCAATCAAGTCATGCACCTTTAAAGTGTCTTCATTCAATGTACCATTGAACCAATAAGGTAGACTAGGCTACATGTATATGAAATCAAGAGATTGGTTTTTTTGTTTATCTCTATTTTTTTTCAAAAGCATTTATCAATTGAGTTTTTTAGATGATGGGTATTATAGGAACCTGTAAACTCCTTAGTGATGGGTGTAAGGGTGCATGGGGAGTTTTTAGAAACATTTTTAGACATACCAATATTTTGAAAAAAAAAACCAATCTGATTTAAATTTAATCCCTTTTTTTCCTCCATTGTCTTCTGTTACAGATAATTCATCTGGTCTTCCTTGTTTGTGTTTACCCATCTTCCCCCATCTTTCATCCCTTTCCACCTCCATACTGTTCCCCCCCCCGCATCATCCCTTCACTCTCACACTCTTTTGTTCGTTCCCACTCCCTGTGACCTTTGATCCTTCCCCTTTCTGGTCCCTCCCCTGTTCACACCAGACCCCTTGTGGTTTGCCATCTCCCTTTGTTTCTTTGTTCTCTCATCCACCCTCTCCTGCATCTTTCTACACCTTTCCCACTTAATCCTCCTTTTGTGTTTCTTCTTTCAGCCCTGCATGTTTGTGTGCACCCCCATGTTAATGTATGTACCTCTGTCATTTCTGTTTTAGCCTCTGAAGAAGAACTTGCTAAGTTCGCAACGTCAGGCCACATTAATTTTAAGATTTATATATTTCAGGTCCATCCAGTCAGTAAGCAGTTTGCAGCAGTTTTACTTTTTTTCATGTTTCAACTTCTCTGTTGCAGTATCCCTTCGTGGTGATCCTCCTTGCTGACATGTAAGTTTCATTGTGTTTTGTTTTGTTCCTTCTTTTGATCGTTTTATACCATGTACTAATCAAACTGTTCTCTCCACACTACAGGTACCTACAATTTTGTTTTGCTCTGCCCCCAATTGTATTAACCATTTATTCTCTCCCTTTCTACAGATATGAGTGACACCATTTGCACTTTCCAACAGCTCAGAAAGGCAAAGGAAAAGGCCTTACGCTTTTCCTACCATCAGGATAACTACAGTTTTTACTCCCTCTCTCGATTTATCCCCAAAGGTTTGCAACTGTCTCACACTCCCTGCTTAGGAAACCTCCCACCACACCTTCAAAGGAGATGGAATCAAGTTATACATGGTGCCTCTATTAAACTCATCAATATTCTCTCTCAGCAGTGTCAATTTACACGTGAGGACCTCCATCAGAATATTTCCCACCTTGACTCCCAACTCAAATCCAGTTGTTCTGACTCCACGTACAGGAATTTCCATGATGAGATTGAAAGGGTTTGTCTAACCTTGACTCTGTCCTACTCAACAGGAGAAACAAGAAGATTGGTGGCTTGCTTGCCAAGCAACAGCAACGCAGACACAGACGTTTCAGACGTCCTAGGTCCCCATCTACCTCGCCTACGCCAGAACCCCCTGTCAACACTGTAGTTAATCTTTCTTCCTCATCAATATCTGACGCAGAGCACAAACTTCTCTCCAAGGGTCTCAATTTTTGTCCCGCTCCCCGTTCTGTGAACCAGGTTCAGCTCAGCCAAGATCTCACGGAATACTACCGTAGAATCCGTCTGCGTGAGTTTTTCCTGGACAGTGAACCGTGTGAGCCAGAGCCTTTTCGAGTCAAGAGTTCATGGGTACCCCCCAAGAATCGTGTGCCAGCCATAGAGACATACGTTCAAGTTATCAATTCCCAAGTCACTAACCTGGACAACTTCCCCCACAGGACTCATGATAATCTCCCCAGAGAGGAGCGCCTGGCTCTCAACTCCTTGCGCTCTCGCACCGACATCATCATCAAGCCAGCAGATAAAGGTTCAGCTGTGGTCATCATGGATCGTCAGCAGTACATTGATGAGGCCCACCGCCAGTTGGATAATCGCACTAACTATACCCGCCTTGACTCTGACCCCACAGGTACTTTCTGTCGAGATATACAACAGGTACTTGACGATATGCGATCACGTGACCAGTTGTCCAAGAAAGCTCACAAATTTCTTTCTCCCTGTGATTGTAGGACTGCCAGATTTTACCTTCTACCCAAGATTCACAAGGCTGGCAACCCCGGTAGACCCATCATCTCCGGTAATGGCTCACCCACGGAACGCATCTCCCTGTTCATTGACAGTTTTCTCAAACCCCTTGTCCCACAGATTTCGTCATACATTCACGACACCCCAGACTTCCTACGCAAGCTTGAAGGAATCAAGGACCAGATTCCCAGCACAGCCATCATTGGGACTTTCGACGTCTCATCTCTGTACACCAACATCCCACATGAGGAGGGTGTTCGTGCTTGCTCCTTGGCTCTGGCCAAGGCAGGACACACGACTCCTCCCATCAGTGATGTTGGCACCCTCATGAGACTTATACTAACGAAGAACAATTTTTCCTTCCTTGGTGAACACTATCTACAGGTACACGGCACTGCAATGGGCACTCGCATGGCTCCGTCGATGGCTTGCCTCTTCATGGGTGACCTCGAAGAACGCATTCTTGCCTCGGCCCCATGTCGCCCTTGGATCTGGTGGAGATATATTGATGATGTTTTTTTCATCTGGACCAGTGATAAGGACAGTCTCTTGACCTTCACTAACCACATCAATTCCTTCCACAGAACCATCAAATTCACATCGGAGTTCTCGGCTCACCAAACCCACTTTCTGGATGTCACCGTCCGCAAGCAAGGCAACTCACTAACCACTGACCTGTATTCCAAACCCACAGACACCCACCAGTACCTCCACTCCTCCAGCTGTCACCCCAGGCACTGCAAAACTGGCATAGCGTTTAGCCAGGCACTCAGACTCAGAAGAATTTGTTCTAATGATTCCGATTTCTCCCGCCATACACAGATACTGTGGAACAACTTGGTGGCCAGGGGTCACAGCTCTCGCCAAGTTCATCGTGCCATTGCCAGAGCTAAAGCTATCCCCAGAAATCTAGCTCTCACGGGAAAGGCCCCTGATGCCATGGCCAAACCCATGATTCCCTTGGTTACCACGTTTCACCCCAATCTCCCTCCCCTTCGCAAAATCACTAATGACAATCATCATATCCTCCATACTTCAGATCGCCTTGCCCGCGCCATCCCCAACGGCCCCACATTGGCTTACAGGCGTCCTCGAAATCTACGGGACTTGATTGTTCGAGCTGAAGTCCCATCCTTAGATGCATCCCCTCCCACCCAGCATGGTACTTTCAAGTGCAGTTCCAGATGTGTTGTCTGTCAGATTCATATCCAGGAGTCTGACTCCTTTTCTGGCCACTCTTCTGTCACTACCCACAGAACCATTGGTAACATCACTTGTAACACCTCTAATGTTATATATCTCATTTCTTGCAGGGTCTGTGGAGTGCAGTATGTAGGTGAGACTAAGAATACGCTCAAGAAGCGTTTCTATGCCCACCGGTCAACGGTCAACACCAAGAAACTAGACACCCCTGTTGGTCATCACTTCAACCTGCCTAACCACTCCATTTCTGATATGATTTTGCAGGGCATTGAATCTCTTGGCCATCGCAAGGACTCAGTTCGCCTCAGCAGAGAGAAAGTGTGGATGAATCGTCTTCGAACTATTCAACCACATGGTCTCAACATCCAACTTGGAAATGACTAATCCCTTTTTTTCCTCCATTGTCTTCTGTTACAGATAATTCATCTGGTCTTCCTTGTTTGTGTTTACCCATCTTCCCCCATCTTTCATCCCTTTCCACCTCCATACTGTCCCCCCCCCCCCCGCATCATCCCTTCACTCTCACACTCTTTTGTCCGTTCCCACTCCCTGTGACCTTTGATCCTTCCCCTTTCTGGTCCCTCCCCTGTTCACACCAGACCCCTTGTGGTTTGCCATCTCCCTTTGTTTCTTTGTTCTCTCATCCACCCTCTCCTGCATCTTTCTACACCTTTCCCACTTAATCCTCCTTTTGTGTTTCTTCTTTCAGCCCTGCATGTTTGTGTGCACCCCCATGTTAATGTATGTACCTCTGTCATTTCTGTTTTAGCCTCTGAAGAAGAACTTGCTAAGTTCGCAACGTCAGGCCACATTAATTTTAAGATTTAAATTTAAGAAATCTGCATTTCAATCAAATAAATCCAATTTGTTTTAATTTTAATGCCATTCAAGAATCGGCCTAATTTCAAGCAAAAAAAATAAAACAGAAAAATCATAAGCAGTTTGTGGACTTAATATTCTAAATATTTAATGTACTGAAGTATAAGTATAAAGTCTAAAAAGGACAGTAACGTAATGAAGTACGGAGAGATTGTAGTATCATGATGCCTATGGGATTGGAGTCGTCAAACAAATCACCAATTTTTGACATTTAATATGTTAACGTACGTTCAATGAATGATCATTATTGAGGTTAATGTGTCGTCGAGAAAAAATGTCTTGGTGCTGCACTTTGCCAAAAGCAGCTTCAGCGCAGTGTAAGATTTGAGGCTTTGCATGGTGGAGATACTTACGAATTAAAGGTTTGCGGAAACACCATGTGGGAAAAATTTCTCAACTAAGAGAATGGTTCTGAAGAGAACCAGAGATATAACTCGAAGTTCAGGTCAGGAGAGTGATTATTACTGGCATTATGGTTAATCTAATTGCAATTTAACGGCCCGTAATGAACGAATTGAAATTAAAGGCTTACTAAACACAAACGAATTGAGGGGGTCGTGTCGCTGCCCATAGAATCAAATGTTTGGAAAAAAAGATTGAAGTAAAGTAAATGCGACTTACCAAAGACGCAAGCAGCAAGTGCCGCCAGGGCAAGACGCCGCATCCTGATGACAGGTTCGGATACTTCCTCCCGATAGAATTTAGTCCGGTTTGGTTTTTTACTGGATTCAAAATCCAACTTGACGATGTTTCAAAATGTAGAAATTTACCACCAGAACACACGTTTTGCCAGGTTACATGCAACGCACTAATCATAGGCCTATCGAGTGCGATTCAGCATAACGTCCGCGCCGGGGCTCAGGCAGGCTCATTGATGCACGATCATTGGCTACGATTAATATTAACGCCACTGCATATTCATGGCACAGGAGCCTTGCGGTGAGGGAGAACCATCATGGGAAGACAAGACTGGTTCCCGCTTCCATAATATGGGGACCGGTAGCTAGTTCCCATTAAAGCCATAGATTGGATTACCTCTGCGCGTGCGCAGCATGATTATTTATTTTCGGAAAAATGATGTTTACATCATGGACGACAGTTGAACACATGGCTTATCTAAAAAACCTGACTCTTATCATAACCAGTAGGCAAAATCGCCAGTGTCTCCACAAAGGCAATTCTCCACAAAGGTGCATTGCCATATTATTTTCCAATTCGATGGCTCTCAGAACCCTGTATTAAATATAGAATAATTTGATCGTATAAGGCCTGTTTTAGCAGGCGTGGTTCTAGAGCCATTTTTTGGAGGGGGGGGGGGGTTAGCAGGGTGGATCCAGATTTTTTTTTTCAGGGAGGCGTGCTGAAATGTAGACCGGTTACTTTCTCCAGACACTTAAGCCTCCGAAAATCAATAGGGGGGGGGGGGGGAGGTGGGGGGGGGGGGGGGGCTCGTGCCATATTTTCAATGGCGAGCGCTATAAAATCCTACAATCAGGCACACTATATTAACTAAAAGTGTACAAATGCACACTTCTCATGACTTTTTAGTTTAAGGGGAGACCGTTCACATGTACGACACATTCTTACATTTTGCTTGTGCAATTTTTTTTTATGGATTTTTTTTTTTGGGGGGGGGGGGGCTAGCCATTTTTTTTTGGGGGGGGGGGTACACCCCCCCCCCCCCCCCGGCTACCCGTAGAACCGCCACTGTGTTTCAGACGTCGTGCTTATGCCGTGTCGAATAGAAATAAACTTGAATTTTCTTTATTCGACATGGCACAAGCACGACGTTTGAAACCAATTATTGATTTCGGTTCGGCAGAAGATTTAGCTCGACAGGGTCTGCGGTGCTTATCAATTTAGCACGGCAGTAGCACGGCGCGGTTTCAAACTTCGTTCTACTGCCCTATCGGATAAAATTTCAATTCCGGCCAACTTCGAATTGAATTGTATTCGACAAGGCAGTAGCACGACGTCTGAAACCACGTGCCGTGCTACTGCCGTGAATATCGTTTAAAATTAGGAATGCGCATGCTCGCAACGTGTGTACGAGTTAAGAAATAATCAACTAACAAAGGCATCAACAAATATGGCGACTAACGTGGAAAATTGTCAAGAGTCATAGGGCTGCACTCCTGTAAAAGAGCCTAAACCTATCCGCCGAGCTCATGAATAAAAGTTATACCCTTAAAATCTTCGATAATAGAGATATCTTAGAGCCGTAAAATTTGGGAATTGAAGATCCGGACTTCGGGCTTCCAATTCTGAGCATTTTGAATGCAATTGGACTGGCGCTATTTAAAAATGTTGTGGATGGATCGTTTTTTAAGATTGCAACTTTTCTGCTTTGGCAAAATAGGGGACGTCCTCATTGGATGAGATTTTTTGCAAAAAGTCAATGGTCCACCCATCAAAACTTTAAAAGAAAATGCAGCTTAAATACCTGTGAGAGTTCTGAGTATTTAAAAAAAACAAAAACATTTTGAAGTATGGGCATTTAGCATTGGTGCATGTGGGACTTTTAATACAGGGGTTCATCCATAGGCAAATAAGGAATTAGTGTAACGTTCTCATCGGGCCACGACAACAAAATGACTACAATAAGGGACACCAGTAAAGCTTTCTTCCGGGATGAAGTACTTGATTAAGGATCCTGTTGAAGCAAAATTTGTTTTTATCGTGAAACTCTAATTGATGAAGAGCACAAAATCATATTTGTTGTTGTGACTGTTGGTCCGCCATGTTAGATTTATCATTACGGAAACGGCCCACTACACAGATTCCCTGTAATCCCACTCCCTCTTTGACATGTACTGTACCCATATTTATGTACATGTATGTACATGTGCATGCCTGTGCAGTAAAGTAACGTTTTCATAATAAGATTCAGACATAACTTCCTGTATTACTGAGTCTGGATTCTTTGAGGCTTCAATTATTAATTTTTAGCATATCGTTAACAATCACATGAGCTGTTCTCAAAAAAAATCTGGGGTGTTTTTAAAAACACTAGGAATGCAAAGAGTGTACATTCTAGCGTGCTCGGGGATCACATACGCTCAATTAAAGTGCTTTTTTTCATTATATCAACGTTTAGGAGTTTTTAAAATGCAATACTTTGGAAGAAAGATTTTGTCAGTTCTACTCTAGGAAAAAACAATGAATTTTCTGAAGGACTTAATTTTTTTACTGATGTTACTATATCATCATTATGTTAAGAAAAAGGGCAGGTCACTTTGAATTAGAAATTTCAAAGGGCACTGAGGCCAAGTGAAGGGGCACTGAGGCCAACTTTGAAGAATTTAATCCATAGTTGTTTGCATATAGTGCAATTTATACCTGCAAGATAATGGGACATATATACATGTTACTGTATGAGCCCCATGTGCAGTGGGGCCGAATTTGAGTTTATATTTCCAGACAGAATAATATCTACAGTTTATCTATGCACTTAAAATACAGAAGATGAACATTGCAACAACAAAAAAAACGAAAAACGACTGTTTTGGTTAACATACTTCCGGAACCAGCAGCACTGTTCATGCTAGCCTTGGTCAAGGCGCTAGTTGTTTTTTTTTTTATCCGGCCGTAGCGCGGTAATGCATGCAGTCATAATGTCTATGCGCTATGAATGCAGTACAGTGCATTAAAAATACAGCGCGAACAGCGACCTCACGCGGCCACTATTTTTATGCAAATCAGTTGGACCCAATATAGCGCCTTGGTTCAATCGTCCATGTGAGGTTTTGGGGGTGGTGCTCATTATGTTAATAGCCTTAGCTGACCTTAAATGTCGTATTCTTATCGGTCGATCGTTGTGGG
The DNA here is from genome assembly GCF_015706575.1 of Patiria miniata. Taxonomy (NCBI): domain Eukaryota; kingdom Metazoa; phylum Echinodermata; class Asteroidea; order Valvatida; family Asterinidae; genus Patiria; species Patiria miniata. Next base: position 2,145,764 of record NW_024037062.1, read on the forward strand.
GAAACTTGCTTAGTAAAACGTGGCACCGTACATAATCCATAAATGTACACGTACACGTTATGTACTGCACACGGCACCAATGCACAAAGACTGTGGTTCCTGTCACGTCTGCAAAAGGCGAATAGCTAGCTGCAAACAATTTGATGACGTCCGGATTTACCAAGGTGCGATTGGACACTCCACATATTAGCCCCGCCTACACCCTATCTGTATTCGCATACGAGGTCGTGCGCTAGAAATCCAGCGCAAAATAAAGAAAAACATAGGCTTTTGCCGACGATTGAACCAAGGCGCGATATTGGGTCCATCTAATTTGCATAGAAATGGTGGCCGCTGTATTTTTAATGCACTGCATAATGCATTGCCCTAGCGAGGATATCGTTTACGCGCCACGGCCGGGATGAATAACATTTAGCGACTTGGCCAAGGCTATGTTCATGCAGAATCACTGTGTTGATATAAATGAAAAGCCAAAACGCGCAATATGATTTTCAAAAATAACGTAGATATGTCTTGATATTTATATGTTGCAACCTGACGCCATGTTTTTCTTCTTATGTCATCTCAATAAAGGTCAGTCATCCAAAATGTTGAAAAGACATGAATCAAGTGAGAAACATTTTTAATGTTGTTAGAAAAATACTAAGAAAATGTTCGTGACTCTCCATAGACTTTGTTGAAGTGGCGTCTGGATACTTTATTTTCCCTTTTTTAGGTGTTAGGCCTGAGCCCAACACCTATTGTTATTGTAAGAATTTACTATTATTTTTTTTAGTATTCTTCTAGACACATTCTTCTCCGGAACTGTTTGTCAAACTGAAAACATATATGAACTTCAATTGTCAATACATGAATACACAACCCACTGAAGATGTGCTTTTTTGCAATTATGTCATAATGACGTCATCACGGGTCACTTGACGTCAGTTGCAAAAATAATAAATTTAATCTTTGAAATTCAATATAAAATCAACCGTGAGAGACCGGAACTTGAATTTTGCGGGAATCGACATAATAACGCATGCTCTTCATTTTGTCTTGTGCGCGTCAAATCACATGACCCTTCCTTCCGGTCAAAACCGGAAGTGCCTAATAATTTGAAAGTGGACAAAGATATGAACTTGCTTTCAACGATGTTAGCCTGTGGATGGGTTGATCTTTCCAAAAAAATGATCGGTGACGCTATCAAGTGTTCGAGCGCCCCCTAGTGGCATCAACAATCAACATTAACATCAACAATCAACAATCAACGTCAACATCTACAATGGCCCAACACCGTGTGGCTGTTCCTACAACCTCTAGTTTATTTTGTAATTTTGGTGCGCTGATTTAGTGGAGTATGCACACATTTCCGGCCCATATTATCTTCATTTACGCAATGACAGCTATCAAAATGGGCCCTTAAGTCTTGCCATAATTAAAGAACAAATTTTGAAGGTCGTTGATGTTTCTGTTTCTAACAGATACGGAGTATGAAGTTGTTCACACCATGCGTGTGCATGGCATTAGACCAAGCAAAATAGGGTCGGTAGGCCAGAGAGTTCTTTTGCCAATCTTGTTTGTCTGAAGACGATCTGAGCATGGGTTTGAGTATCCCGATCATATGCGCATTTTCGGCCTGATTCGTTAACATTTACATCATGAAAGCTAACAAATTCAGCCCCCAAAAGTGATGAAAACTTGCCTTAACTAATGCAGAAAATGTTCAAGGTGCATTGGTGATTCCTAAAAACACAGCACAGTGAAAATGCAGTCAAGAGGCGTGCGCTGCACAAATTTGCCAACACCGTCCATATATCGCAGAGGATTAGCGTGCGTAACTGAACTGTGCGCGGCAGACGACAGACCACGAACTAAGGTGGAACATATTAAGGAAACATGCTACGTTGTAGCGATTCAAGTACGAGCAGTACAGTCTTAAAATTAAAACATGAAAACGGAAAATACATTTACAGAAAAAAAAGATATCAAGTTCTTAGAAGAAACTCGCAGATATCTTTTTGGGTATCTATGTTTGCTTACGATTTTTACCTTGTCAATTTCATCCACCGTGATTTACGGTGCTGTGTCGGCCATAGACTGTTCCCGGTACATCAATTATCACTAGCATTTCGTTACAGCACGCGGCAGGAACCAGTCTTTACTGATCGCATGCACAATGTTGCCCGACGTCCATGGGCTGAAGTAACCTTTTTAGTTTTACTTAATACCTTTTCAGGATCATAAATATGTCCAGTTTGTTGTCTCGTGTGATTACCACTAGCCAGGCTGCACTGGTTGACTGGTGGGATAAATACATTGTTTCTAGCTTGTTGTATCGTATCACTGGTGTAAAATATTGTGCTCACTTCACTATTTGGAAACAAAATACAACTTTTTATTTAAAAAGATATGCCTGAATGTTTATGGAGAGTTCACTTAAAAGTGGTATTCTGATCAGATCTCGTTTTTACTTTGGAAATTTAATGTGAATCAATGTTAGTATTTTTGCCCTTCACCCACACAAATTCCATCTTTAAATTATGAATATTTTTAATGTGGACCTGGTGTACAGTGTATCCAGTTAATCAACAAACGTGGCAGGAAATGGGGTCACAACCTGCCATATTAGTTGCCGTCCTGTCCCTTTCTTAAGCTGCTTATTCCTCATCTTGAATATACCGCACCACTCTATCCGGGGGTGGGGGTAGAGGAGGGTTGTTAGGGGGATGTCTAAAATTTAACCAGATTGCTTATTCACAGTCCATGCACACATACATAAAATACGTAAGTAAACAAAGAATCGTAAACACACAATTATGCTTGCCTAATAACGTACATATTCTAGAAAATGGATGAGCACAAATCGCTCATGTCATAACGCGCTAAATTACTCCCATTAATCTCTTCAAATCAAACCACCTCGTCATATCATAGTTACCGATGGCTGTTAGGTTTGTGAAATAAACGGACACAAGAGACGAGCTTACTGTCGTATGACATGTATTGTAATTCAAAAACCAACGTGGATGCCAGATGCGGCAAGGTAAATAGGCCTTTCTTTTGTTTGTATACATTGACGCCATTTAATATGAATTGCTGCAAGCGCATAAGTTGAAGCCGGAGTTGGCAACTATTTTTCCATTGTTTTTCCAGGGAAAAAAGTCCTCATAATGCCTTCAATATATAGTCAAAGGCATGTGTAGAAATTATGTTGTAGGTTTGTTGACGATGTTGTATTTCCAAGTATCAATTAATATTTTGGACATCTGTATAACTCTTCTTCATTGTTTGCAGTTTTGGACCTTCCATAGTTTTGCAACCCGTGGTTGGCAAACAATACAGTTTGCCAACCAAGCGTATAAAGGTCTACAGTGGCAATGAATAGCGCCCTCATGAAAGCACAACTGGTACACGCAAACAAGATGAAAGCAACTTATAAACACAAGAATTGCCATAATGGTGACCAATAGGTAACTCGTACCAGCGAAGGTGCCTATAGGCCTATAATTGAGCACAACTTTACCTAGGAGGGCGGTATCTCCTTTATGTCTTTTGATCGTACATTGTTCTCATGTCCAGTGACAGGTGTAACATAGGATAGTCGGTGAAAAAGGACACGAGGTTTGCTTGTCTACTTATATTTACTATAGTTAAGACATAACAATTTATCTATAATTTTAACAAGATACCCTGCAACCATGGTGTAGTGACATATCTGATATTCGACAGGCAACGGATTCAGGTTGGCTTTAATCGCACAATTACCTTTACAGGTTTGCTCACCACAGAGCGTGCTGGTCACCCACAGTACCATTTTAACGAAATTTGCCAATCGCCACAGTTTGAGGATCGTACGTGTTATTGTCTGCATTTGAACTCGCAAAAGGCTATCTTGTTTTCACGGACAAAAATCATTCAAAGTAAGATTTAAAAGGCCCATGCAATGTCATTTTGTTTTAATGCAATCCTTGAAAGGCACCTTTTTGTCCCATATAACCTTTTTTTTTCAATTTTCGTTTTGCAATTTTTAAGGGTATTTTGGTGCCTTCTTAATCTTGGTTTTAATGCTAATGATAATTTCCATATTCATTAGCAAAAGTGTGATGTCATTTCAGAATGCCGAATATTTTGCTGTTGTAAATGTTATTTTCTGCGGTGATCATTGCAGTAATTTTAGTGATATTGTTTGGTTCACATTTGAATAAAAAAAACCTTAACTGAATAGTGTCTTCCTGAAATGACATCGCAGCAATATCACCCCAAATGTCCGGAAAAGCATGGCACATTCTTAAATGTTTGAAGAAGTGCACTTTTAAATAAAATTAACCAACAAGATTCGTCTCGCCTGCTTTAATTATTATCTTTATAAAGTGACTGATTAGTATGAAGGTTCCCATATTGCAGCTATGACCAAAGTTTGATTCCAGCCTATTTTACAACTTGACCTCAGATGACATTTGACCTTGGTATGTGACCTTTGACATCATTATCATATGAAGGTTGGCATGTTGCATCTTCTACCCAAGTTTGGTTCCTCTTGGTCTTCAATTTGTCAAATGAGACCAATTTTACATTTTGAGCCTATTTTGCAACTTGACCTCAGCTGACCTTTTACCTTGGTATGTGACCTTTGACATCATTATCATATGCAGGTTTCCATGTTGCATCTATGATTCAAGTATGGTTCCAGTTGGACTTCAACTGTGGATATTAGGACAATGTTACGAAACTGTAACCAAAATACCACAGGTATACACATACATTCATACTACATACATACAAACATACATACTACATTCATACGGAAAGACAAAGTGATTGCATAGTCTCTTTCCTGAACTTAGTTCAGGCGGGACAAAAAGGGATTTCAAATAGTTTTCACATATTTAAGAGGAGTGGGAAGTGACACAAAAATGTGTGCCTAAAAAAAAAATAATCTCATGGACCCTTCGATAAGCTTTTTTGTGTGGTGTGGAAGATCGGTAATGAGAACGTTATTAACAATGAAAAGAAAATGCAAACAAAAAATAAGTTATTCGGGGAAGTGCCGTTTCTGCAAAGAACTAAGGGGGAGGTTTAATCGAAAGAGCATCAAATTGAAATAATTCTATGTGGGATGCAGAGTCGACAATGTTACTGGCACTAGACATCAGTCTATCGTGTTTATTATTTTTCAAACCAAAATAATTATGTCCATTACTTGCCTCAAGGACAGAATTGTACTTCATTATTTCAAAACCTACCGACGCAACTGCCGAGAAGTAATAGAGTATTCAAGCAATCTAATTGTGTGGACCGCACAGTGGTAGGGTTCAATGAAGCAACAAGTGACTAATTGCCTTTTGGTTGTTGCTCTTTGATGACAAAGTAACTCAAACAAAGGACCAACTGACCGATGTATAAATGCAGGCAGAGCTTTTATCCAGCCAAAATTAACCGTAATTTAATAAAACTTTCCAGTCGAAATACAGGTTGTATTGTCACAAGGAAAACGTTTTCAAAGAAACTCCTTGTTTTTCAGAGATGTCAAAGGGGAAATGAAAGAGACAATTTGAGCGTCACTGACGTCATTTGTGTCGCCGAGTGAAACTGGTAGCCGATTCGCTGCAGCTCGCGTAATTTAATAGAAATATGCAGTCAAAAAGGAAGGTTATATCGATACGAGGAAAACGTTTCTATGGGAACTGCTGCACTGTTTTCTGGTAGAGACGGGTACATGAAAGAGACAGTTTAAGTGGTATTGATTTCATTTCAATCATCGTCGCGAGTGAAACTGCACGGTTTAGCCAATTTCGCGTCTGTTCGCTTGTTCAGTGGAAGCAGTGTCATTTCAGTGAGTATCGCCCAGTGAAGTTGGAATCCATTTCGCGTCAGCTCGCTTGTTGGAAGCAATGAAAGGACTTACGGGAGGAATCTTTTTATTTTGGATGATTTTTACATGTGTTTTCCTCTCCCTGTTTGCAAAGGAAACTAAAGGTAAGGAAGAATATTTAAAAAGGCTGCAAATTTGACAATATTTATTTCCACCATAAACAGTACTTTGTGTTGCGCCAAATGTTCGGAACGAGATATTTTTTTTTTGTCCGCGCTCTACTAAAAAATACCTGAATTGAATGGATTCATTCTTGTAAACAGGTTAGAAAATGGATTAAAGTTATTTTTTTTTAATGGAAAAATATTAGTTTATTCTATCTGTCCTTTTTATGTATTACATGAGAAAATTGCTGTTCATTCAGGGTATCCGTTTATATCTTAAAGTTTGTTACAATGAACGCACAGAAGGGTATACTCATGTTTATCCAGGAAATACAACAATCGGCCCTTGTCTCCACCTTTACGCATACTATAAGGTATGTACTTGTTCTATTAAATTAGGGGTAATGTTCACCAGTATTGCAGTTGTCGTAGTTTTATGAAATGTACCGAATAGAGGGCCAGTAATTTATAGCAGACATCGTTCCACTGAGCTGTTCAAAGTTTTGTGTCCATAAGTGTTGGAAAAGCACGGAAATACTTTCGACCTCGGAATTTCCCGTGCATAGAACCATAGGTCACATGACATACTTGAATCGTGGGGGGGGGGGGGGAATTCATACATGTATCTATCGTACGCGTAGCGAGCGTGTATGGTCGAATTTAACAAATAGTTGGCTGGCGCCAACGGATGCATATTTGAAAAAAAGCGCTTTTGCACAGTGTTGGTTCGGTGAGAGCCATCGTTAGTACTGATACAAAGTTGCTTTTTTTCTTGCAAATGACAATTTACATTTGTTTCACCAGTTATTTCACCCGGACTCGGACTCGAGTCCTACACGAAAACTCGGACTCGAACGCGACCCTGCGGACTCGGACTCGACCTACGTGATTCATGACACGGCCAAAATAACCTTATTTTTTCAACAATATAATAACAAACTAGAGGTTGTAGGAACAACCACACGGTGTTGGGCCATGGATTACCACAAACTTTGCCACACACATCAACTCACAATATGCATGTTTAAATCCATGTTTGACTTTTCAACATGCCGCCAGAGCCAGAGGGCGCTCTAACATTTGATGACGTCACCTGTAAAATTGTTGTACAGTACTATCTAGGCAGAAACTCGAATCGTTGAAAGCAAGTTCGCATCTTCTGCCAATTTCAATTGACCGGAAGGAAAGGTCACGTGATTTTGCACTTAAAACCAAAAATGAAGACTCCGCAATATTTTATCGATTGCCATAACAAACACAATCAAATCTGTAGCAGTTGATTTCATATTGATTTTCAAAGATTAAAGATGGAAATATTTATTTGCTTGTATTATGACACTTGATGACGTCATTGTGACGTCATCGCCAAAAACCTCAAAAGCTGTATTTACTCTGCTATATATAGCCACATCTTGATTATATCTCTCACGGTTGATTTTTTAGCAATTGTTTAAGGTTTAAAGGTATTTTCTTTATAACTTCCGGTCTGATGACGTCATCCATTTTTTTTCGCGCACAGGTCTTTTCTGCATTAAGTTCATCATGTACATTAATTCTGAAGCGATTACCGCAAACTTCGCCACAGACATCAAGTGAAAATGCGTTTTTGACGTTTTTTTAACTTGCCGCTAGAGGGCGCTCCAACACTTCATGGCGTCACCCATTTTTTTTTTCAAAGGTCAATCCAGGCAGACACTTAAATCGTTAAACGCAAGTTCATATCTTTTTCCACTTTCAAATTATTAGGCACTTCCGGTTTCGACCGGAAGGAAGGGTCACGTGATTTTATGCGCACAAAATAAAATGAAGATCATGTATTACCATGTCGATTCCAGCAAATTTCAGGTTCTGGTCTCCCACGGTTGATTTTATATGGAATTTCAAAGATTAAATTTATTAAACTTTCGAGTGACGTCACGTGACCCATGATGACGTCATGATGACGTAAGTACAAAAAAAGACCATCTGCTGTGGATTGGGCATTCATTTATTGACAAATGAAGTTCATATATGTTTCCATTTCTCTAAACAGTTCCGGAAACAAATTCCTGAGAATATGCTGGGAAGAATACTAACAGTAAAATCTTACAAAAACAATAGGTATTGGGCTCAAGGCCCAACACCTAATAATTTTAAGACTATCCTCTCCTGAGCATGTGATACAGTCTGTGCGGTGCAGAAGAAACGCATCTAAGTGATGTACACCCACAGCCGTGCAAGTGGAATTGCTTCTGTTGTACATGCAAGCGTAAATGCAAGCATGATAGTGTTTTGCAGACTTATATTGGGGTCACAAAACATCGAGTCCGAGTTACGAGTCACAAAGGTCGAATCCGAGTTTGAGTCCGAGTCACGAGTCACCTTCAATCTGAAATATATTTATGTCTTCTTTTTTTACAGCTTTTCTCTAATCTAATTAACTGGAAAAACATGCATAACATGTCAAATAAGGCAAGGCACTATAGTGTCTGGAAAGGATAATTTTGTACTGAAAACTATCCAGCTGGCATTTACGCAATATCAAGTGCTGCGGCACATGTTTCGATACATTGATTTCCGAAATCAATATATCGAAAACAAGCCATTTGCACGTGCTGTGTACGTACAGTATATGCGTTTCTTCTGCACCGCACATACTATATCGCTTGCTCAGGAGAGGATCGCTTCAAAATAAATTGTAATTATATTGTTGAGAAAAAAAATAAGTGCTTTGTGGTAATTTTGGTTGAGTCCCGAGTCACGCCGGTCTGGTGTTTGTTGCCACATTGTGCTTTCCAGACACTGGTGCCTTGCATTATTTGAAATAATATAGGCCTACATGTCAGTGTTGTAGGTCTCGAGACTAGTTTCGGTCTCGGTCTCGTTCTCGAGACCACTTTTTGCCGGTCTCGGTCTCGGTCTCGGTCTCGGTCTTGGTCTTGGGAGGTGTGATCTCGGTCTTCGTCTCGGTCTCGGTCACCTTTGGTCTCGATATTTTGGCTGGTCTCGAGTCGAGACCAGCCAAAAAGTGAGGAGGGCGGATTCCGCCCCCAGCCCTTTTAGGGTTAAGTAAAGAATCAGTTTAGGGCAAATGTGACTGCAGTGTGATGGTAATGGACATGTCTCTCTTCACTTTCTAGTGAGTGAGGCATAGTCCAATAACCATTGCTCCTTTTCTTATTTCTCGTTTTTATTGTGGGATGATCTGTTGAAACAAGCACTTTAATTATAGCCATCCTCATTGATTCCACAAACAACTGAGATTTAAATCTTATGAATCAAGACTGAAACATTATTTTTACCGTCAGATTTTGTATTTTGAATATGGGTAACAATTCAACTCTTTTTCCCTAGAAATATTGGTGAATTTGTTTGTGTATTTTCCTTTTCAATTTTTCCTTTATTCGTGGACGCGGGAAAACTTTTTGTTTTTCCATTATATTTATTAATGGATATTCATCAATTCGTAGACCGTTAATTTGGCATTAGTGGTGGACAGCTGAGTTTTGTGATCTCTTTATTAAAATAGACACGCCTTGGGAATAGAGTATGCAAATTACGTGAAATGTTCACAGTTACTACTCAATAACATGTTCTTTATCCCAATTATATTTGTTTACAAAATGGAGCTTTCCATTTTTTTTATATCATACGGTCACTTTCTTTTTGACTCGCCATGTATTCATCTTTTCATCTGTGATAAACACAATTTGAGCTACTGCCATGGTCACACAGAAATACAGTCTCATTGCCTGCCTCGTCTCCTTCCTAAACGTCAATTGCATTTGCATGAGTCGAGAAGAATTGTGTTCCATTAATCGCTATATGCTGTTTACGGCCTTCACAATAAACTATTAATATATTGGCAATATGTCGTACTTGTTAATCACTAAAATATTCAAGTAAATTGCTCAGCAAAGTAGCCGATGCGGGCGATACGATGGCACGGTACAAAACACAGAGGCGTGCGCACTGAGCCGTGAATCCTAAAAGTACATCGCGCCCACCACATTCAGTTTGTGACAGCGCCCTTCTATTGTGTCAGCCATATTCTCAAATAGGCCAATGGCGATGATGACGGCGGGCAGATTAACAGAAGATAGATCAGGCAAATATGGTTCATCAATCTTCTATAGTATATGTAACGTTATTGACATTAAACAAACATAAAGTGGCATTACATTTCAGCCGTCGCCAGGCCTTCTTCAGAGGTAAATGACAGAGGAACAAGAAACAAACATGTGGGGGACACACAAACATGCAGGGTTGGATGGAGAATCACAAAGAAGGATGGGGGTGGGCAGACCAATCCATATCTGGCTACCATCTCTTAATTTTTTGGTCTACATGTACACATCTATATTCCATGACTGAAATTTAAAAAAAATAAATCAATATTTTCTTGCTCCAAATTTGTTTTGAATCAGGTTTACAAGAAGGTCCAATGTAAAATTAAAGTTGCATTTAAATATCCGTTAGTGGTCATTGCTGAAACCAAGGGGTGGCTGTGGAGTTTTGAGTCCGAGTTCTTATAACAGATGAAACATCCACCTTTAACTTTTTACTTTTGTCAAGTTTCAACATGTTCAAGTTTTACAAAATCTAGTACACATTGTCGTACTCCTAAGTTAGAGTTTCTTCATCAGATTTACACTTTATAGTAGTTAAACAATATTTAAAAATAGAAAAATTAAAAGTGGCACAAATATATGGAGTTCATAAAACAAGGTTTTCCCCTTCTTTAAATAAGGTTGTTTCCAATTGTTTTAATTGATTGTGACAATAACAAATTCTGTTGCCATGTTGTAATTTATTGCATGAAAAAAACACGAAGAGCACTCGCATGACACAATAAGCAGGTACAAGTGATTCCTAACTTTCAATTCACTTTCTTCACATTCCCCTGAACATCAACATCTCAAGGACAGACTGTTCAGCTGTAATTAGTGTCTTGTTGTTTATTTAGATTATTGTTATTTATTATCCGCGGTCTCGGTCTCGGTCTCGGTCTCGGACCATTTCGGTCTCGGTCTCAGTCCGCGTTGAAGGGGCTGGTCTAGGTCTCGGTCTCAGTCTCCCAACTTCAGGTCTCGGTCTTGGTATCGGACTATCCCGTCTGGACTACAACACTGACATGTATTGCACTTCATTAAATTTGGAAACGCTGTAAAGTCGGAAACTTTAACGCTGTGAGGTTTTAGCAGTACCTCACAGTTTATTCAAGTATATATTAAAGGTGACTCGTGACTCGGACTTGGACTTGATCTGTATGACTCGGGACTCGGACACGGGAGAGATGACTCAGGCTCGGACTCAATGCTTGGTGACTCGAATACAAGTCTGCATAACGCAGAAAAATGTGTCTCCCTCGGGGAGCGGGCTGAATTCTTGAAGACTGTGAATTGTTTTGTCAACGTCCTTCCATGTCCAAGCAATGCCGTGCACCATTAGCCAGGAGCCCGACGCACAGACGGGCCGCTACCGCTGGTTGATGCAAGCCGTGGACCCGTGTGAGTGCACGCAGATCGGAATGGGTGGCTTCAGCACCTTCGTACCGTACAGACCCTACGAGTTGACGCACTATGACACCTTTCTGATCAGCAGCGATCTGGAGAAGATACAGCAATGGCTGAACTGCCCTGGTGAGTACACTAGCGGCCCCCATCCCACGGGGCAATCCCTCGATGTTTTAATGATTAAAGAAAAGAAAGAGTGAAGACTGTTTCAGCTCGATACTGTAGTGTGCTCATCCCTTTTTTAATCCTCGGATTCATGTGTAAGATGAGAAAACATAAGAAGCAAGGGCTACAGGAGAGCGCCCCCCATCCGTAAAATGAGATCCAGCCCATCCCCGATTTTAACATTTTACAATTGCCGGCCGGTCTGGCAATTCTAACTACTAATCCTGATTGGTGCGCCACTTCATTCATTCATTCATTTCACATTTATTTCCAACTCTGTATACAAACGCAAGTAATACACATAATATAACGATATGTAATAAAATATAATATAAAAGAAACACGAGATGAAACTTATAATAAGCAATAGGTGTCAATCAATACATGTACATGACCCAGATCCAGTTTCGTTGCTCTCCACACCCCCCCCCCCCCCACGTAATAATGTATACATAAATGAGACAGCTTACCAATTCAATTCGGTTAAAAGCCCGTCACGTGGGAGGTTTTAAATTGCCGGTAAAACACCGCTGCGTTCTGTGCTACATCGCGCAGTACGAGCCGTGCACGCGCCAATTTCCATATAAGGACATAACATTTTTAGTAGAAAGCGTGCGAAGCACATACCATATAGACATGGATCAGAGGGGTTTCTTACAAAACATGAAGTAAAGTGTTCACAAAATCTTTAAAAATTTGTGGATTTTTGACTTGTTTTGACTTTTGGATAGAAAGGTATTTATGAACGGGACTCTTTGCTTGGCCAGTATTGAATAGGTACCTTTTAAACTGGCTATCGTTCTGCGACAAGGCCCCAAGCCGTTTTTAAAAGTTCTTGTTTTAAACTGGTCAAGCATAATTATATTTTTTCCCTTATTTATTAATAATATTTGAGACACTTAGCCCATTCCTATTGGTCGAGAGTCCATCACTTGGGTGGTTTTAAACGGTTGATAAAACACCGATTGGCTGGTTTTAAACACTTTTCTGGTGTTACCCGAAATTAAGACTTCTGTGAAATCTGGTCCCTTTTATCTTTTTATTAGAGAAAGGTTCACAATCTTCAAATATAGGCGTGCGCAATACTACCAAAGAGTCCGTATTTCATAGAGTCCTAAATTCACACTACACTGGCACAGCCACGCTCTGCGCCACATCGTGCAGTACGCGCCACAAGCGCAATCTCCACATCAGGTGATTTTTTAGCACTATTCGCGAGAGCGGCACATACCATAAACATAGCTAGCGGGATGTTTCGTAGAACATGAACATGAACAAAATCGTTTAAAAGTATGCCTTTTGAATTGTTTTGACCTTTTGACAGAAAGGCATTTATAGATGCTAATAAATATGTGCTTGCCCGGTATAAATCAAGTTTGTTTAAAACCGGCTTGGGGCCTGGATGCCGACACCAATCCCTTGAGTAAAAAATAACAAATATAAGTTTTCCCAGTAATTTTCAATGTGTATCATTTAAATTCCATGAAAAGATACTTTAATTTCATCCAAGAACGTCGTTTGGCTTCATTGTTAATTCCGATTCAAATTTTCACACATAAAATCATATGACGACCGGTGTAATTCGTAAATATAGCATTCTGATTCAGTACAGTAATTTCGTATTAATTTTTCCCTGCAGGTAAGCTTTCTTGCTCAGTGGAGGGACCTCTCGGGATGGAAGATGGTCGCATCCCGGATGAACGCATCACAGCTTCGTCTTTTTGGCAAAACCGCGCTGACCACGCCCCACCCAGGGCCAGGCTTAATACTCAAGGTATCTGTTGTATTCAGCTTAATAACGTTATACTTTTCATTTAGAAGCACGTTAATAAGGATTTATTCCTCAACATTTACTGGTTCAACTCAATCGAGTAAGTTTAATCGCATAGACGGACGGTCGACTCTTCGTGCCGTACCTTCACGCCTGCGCAGGCTATTGTTGTAACCGTCTATGCGAGCGACCTCAATAGGCTGGTCCCGATTAGTCGACACAACTAGTGCAACTTTTGTCGGCTAGCTTGGGGTAGGGCGAAAACTGTCGGACTTCAGTAAAAGACTGTCGGACTACAGTTAAACGTATAGTATAACCATAGATTCAGCTTTCCTGTCATTGAGTGAAAGCATTTATAGACACTAAAACCCGTGCTCTTTGGGAGTGGTACTCTTACAAATAAATGTTAAAGTTGAATTGATAATTTTGTTTGCAATAATAAAGTCTACAAAGAGAATTTGAAAATAAAACTCGGTTTATGCTAAGAAATCGAAAGTATTTTTTTTTTTTTAATTAGCTTTTCAATTTAGAGCGGACTGTTTGTGCTTGAAATAAGCGCAATCGAGGCTCTTCTTTAGAAATTATCATGATTGCCTCAATTATTTGAAATATCATTCGTAGGCATACACTAATTTTAAAAAAGTGGAAGTTAAGCAAATGTTGTTCACGTTTAACAGGATACGCTGCAGCGTGGTGTAACGCTGGCAGCACTGATAATATCAGTCCATGGATACAGGTTGACTTCGTTGGCACAGTTACCATTACTGGTCTGATCACCCAGGGGCGTGGAGATAACGACCGCCAAAGGGTGGAGGAGTACCAAGTGACGTACAGCGAGGACGGTCAGGCCTGGAATTACGTGATTGATGCAGACGACACAACAATGAAGGTAGGATTATTCAATACCCAAAAATGTCAAAAGTCGTATGCTAATTAATAGTAACTTAAAATCGAAACTTTAACATATGCATACAATTCCCCTGGTTGTTTTGTTAACAGTTCCCTGGTAACAAGGATAGTAACACCCTGGTAACTACTCGCCTGCCGTTTACCTTGCGCACCAGAATCCTGCGCATTCACCCCACGGATTGGAACGAACATTGCAGCATGAGGTTTGAATTGATTGGCTGCTATTAGTCAGATATTCACAATGTTATTTATCTCATTTAATAACGTTGAGTATAGCTATACCGTTCAAACAAAATGAATGCTTGTAAATATTGGCTCTAAACTAATTAGAATTGTACGATTTTACATTGAACATTTTATCATTTCGTGAGTGTTATTACATTCACGATGAATTTGTTTGAAACGTTTATTGAGGATGTTGGAAGAGACAACTTAATAGGTTTCCCGGTTATTTTAACACTTGTATCACACGAATTCCCCATATTTTTGTTTCAATCTAGTTTTTATTTCATATCTTCATAATGAACACATATAAAGTATGTAACTTAATAGATAAACAAAACATAAAAGTAAATGACAAAGATGAATGAAAAGCAAAGAAGTTATAAGGAAGTTGTAAGAAGTCCGAGGACTTATGAAACACTTCCCTTAATTACCTCCAACCCCCCCATAGAGAAAATCTCAAGTGTTCCCGTTACGCCCAACTACCACACCCCAACCTAAGATGATCCATTAACTTAATAAAGACAAGAAGTATGCATAAAACAATGTACAATGTAAACACGGTGAGAGTGGTAAAGAAGTAATAAACAAAATAAACAAAATCAATTTCCTTGCAGGTAGTTTCTAAACAATGATTTGAAAACAGTTGAAGACTCGACAGTTAAAGACAGTTAAAGACTCGATACTTAAAGATATCGATACTTTAATTTCGTCCCCGAACATCGCCAAGCGCAATTCTCAATTTTAATTTCACTGAAAATTCAGTATAATCCAAATTTGTAGCATACCGTCCCAAATATTCGTCCCACATTTGTGAAATTCGTCTTCTGTAGCAATCGGCGTTGAATTGAAAAAAAAAAAATCGGCATTTTTTTTGGGTTATTACGTTTTAATGCTGTTGTCATTACATTTCGTTTCTGCAAAATTAAAAAGGTTTCAATTAGAACATGTGCCCAATCTTTGGACTTATTTGAAGCATTGTGCGCATTAAGATAATTATAACTTAAACATTTACTTCATTCATTTCATTCTGTAGAATTTATTTCCTCTTCATGGTAAACCAAAAAAAAAAAGAATAGAGAAGAATACAGAAATGAAAATCAAGTCAAGAATAGGTGGCAAAACCTAAACAAACTAAAGTTTGTGTTAGACATGCAATGCATGCACTTCCTTATGTGCATAATGCATAAATAAAAGTAGTTAGCTGTAAGTTTTGAATCTTCTTTTCTGTGTTTTACAATTAACATTACAATCAGTAAAAGGTCTAGTCCTGATTCTTATGTTAATTGTGAAAAAGAAAAGAAAATTCAAAACTTACAGGTAACTAGTTATGTATACATATAAGAACATATACGGTGTCATTATAATTTGACTAATGCGTTCAATTCTTCAAGTAAATTCACAAATTGGGCACATTTTCTTATCGTAACGTTTAAAGTCACCAGAAACGAAATTTAATGACAACAACATTGAAACGAATGGCAAAAAACGAATTTGCTTTTTTTCAATTTAACGCCGATTGCTACACAAATTTTATAAATTTAGGACAAACCGGTATGCTAAAAAAATGAATTATACTGACCTTAAATGAAATCCAGTGGTGGCTTTTTGAAATTCAAACTGAGAATTGAGCTTAGCGATGTTCGGTGACGAAATTTAAGGTGTAAATCGAGGACACGCATATGAAGCATCATCGAATAATTGAGGACAGTAGTTGCAAATCGAGGACGACCTCGATTTGAAAACGGTTTCAAACCAATGGAAGCTGTTGTTTTTATATACAAAATATTGATGGTGACTTACTGTAGAAAACCCTCGAATTACACCATTAAGACACCAGTGTGTGTAGAGTTTGTTTCGGCTGCATTCAATATGGGACGTTGAACTATAGAGGACAATAGGGTCCCGCATTCCTTAAGGTCCCCAAATTGGCGATCGTGTACAAAACATATGGGAAGCCTTCCTAAAAAGTTAGTACAAACAAAAGAGAGCCAATAAGGGGACCCTGATTGCAGGCAAAACACTCTTTTGTGCGTGAGTTGTACACGAGTGCTTCGAGTTCGACCGTAATGCGGTCGACAGTCTGCGTACTGGGTAAACCGAAGCCTTGTATTAAATGATAATGAATATTTAAGTTGTTTTTACACTGTTTATGTTCATAGGTGGCCAAAGTATTATTATTATAATACAGTGTGTTTGCAAAATTACGTTCGTTAATAGCGCATTAGAAAACTGAGCAGCAGAGGATATAGAATGGTTAAGCTCATGCGGATGAAACATGATGCATAAAAAGTCATTAGAGACGCGCACGTGTTGTTGTCCATGTGTGTAGTGGGCTGTGCGTAATGGAACGATCTAATGAGGACAACACCTCCTTTGTATATTACCAATAATTAATGTTTATGGTAAGAATAGTTCCATGACGTGACAGTTGGACTGTTCCATTCCACTAGCCGAAGCGCGAGTGGATTGGAACATTCCATTTGTCATCAAATGCAATTATTCTTTCCTTTGAACGAATATGGATCATTCATTATTGTTTTATACAACGCTTGAATAAATCCTCGTCATCTCACTGGTAACTGGTAAACTGGTACTATGAATGTACAGCATCAGAGCAATCAGAGCTGTGTTATATTTAGCGCAACTAGTAGCATGACCAGGCAATATTACTGCAATGGAACCTCTATTTTGCGGTGTGTGAAGAATAATTGAGACATACGTGATCAACGATCCACCAATCAGATGACGGGGATTTATTAAGGCCTTGTTTAAACTGATTATGTCGTTGGTTGCAATAAAGCACAGTTTATCGAAACAGTTTGGAACTCCGAACCAACTTGAGTCCAAAATCGCAATGGATTTGTCTCTTTGTCAGCTATTGCATTCTCAAGCTACTTGGTGTTTCGCTCTTTTTGTTGTCTGCGTGGTCCAAGACTGGGTTGAAATGTGGGCAGTGTTGAGAGCAATTGAAGACCAGGGAATCAACAACGCTTACATCAAGATCTATAGAGACATACATTCCGGCTGCTTCAACATTGTCAAAATGCACAAAGACAGCGAAAAAAATCATGAGAAAGAAGGGAGTAAGACAGGGAGACACAAGATCACCAAAGCTATTTACAGCTTGCCTAGAGGGAATACTTAAAACACTCAATTGGGTAACTAAAGGAGTCACCATAAACGGGGAAAATCTTAACCATCTCAGATTTGCAGATGGCATAGTCATTATAGCCGACAACCTCAACGATATTGAGACTATGCTGCAAGAAATGGCCCTAGCAAGTAGGTTTACTGGACTCAAAATGAATATGAAAAAGACAAAGGTCATGGCAGGACCAGCAACAAGTCCAAAGCAAGTGATAATTAATGACATATAAATAGAACAGGTTGACGAATACATTTACCTAGGCTGACAGTTCTCCTTTCAAGACAAAAACCAAGACAACAAAATACGAAGAAGAATATCAAAGCTGAAGGGTCAGCCTATGGAAGATACAGCATTATCTTAAAAGGCAACCTCCCAATGTGCCCCAAAAGAAAAGTGTATAACCAGTGCATCCTCCCTGCTATCATACGGAGCTAAAACCCGAACATCAAATATGGACAGAAAACGAGCAGCAGCTCACCACAACATGGAAAGACGTATACTAAAGATCACGCACAATTGGACAAAAAAACAAACAAATAAAGGGGATAGACATAAATTTATGACATCTTAGAACAGTAAAGTACAGAAAATGGAACTAGGCATGCCTGGACACCACATGAGAACAAATGAAATAGAGGGCGCCAGAGAAAAAGATGGAGAGACGAGCTGCAACAATACTGGAGGAAAGCAATTGGTACCATTAAGCACAAAAAGAGACATTTGGAGACATCCTGCTAAGGCCTTCATCCTGCAGTGGATCGACGATGGCTAAAAAATTAAGTAAACTAAGTTTGAAACGAACTACGACGTCTGAAAAATTGAACCACAACGTTTGAAAGTTGAACCACGACGTTTGCCTGTCCGTTATAGAGCACCATACAGAGGTGTCTTCAATTCCCTGAAAACTCTCTGATATAGAATGATTTGAATGTTATAAGTATCATTCATTATCTCGGCGGACGGATTGTTGGCCTATTTACTGGGTTGCGACCATAGACATAAAGAACCTATAGACGGACAACAGGGGGCGCAAGGCCGTAATTTCAGTGAAGCCGCCATTTTTAAAAACCATGGGCAAACTTGTTCGACGCGGTCACACATAAAGCGCACACGATACGCGGCTGTCTGGTGAGGTCCTCCAAGCAGAACGCCACAGTGATGGGTAAGTTGTAGTATTATTGCCTTTTTATGACAGTAGAACAAACCTGACAATGTGTACATATATATCTGGGCATTGAGCAAGGGGGAAAAAAAGGAATTAGGCCCTATTTTAGGAAAATTTCATTGGATATTTTGCAAATAAAAATTGATCCAGACGCCACTTTTCTGGCTGTCATGGTTGTGCATAGCCCCATAAATGTGGCCTATTTACTGGACTGCCTCCGTAAACATAGGCCACAAATCCACATGTACAAAAATCGTGTCGACTTTGCCAAATTTTTGATTTTCACATTTATGCTTAGTTTGTAGGTTTTTTTTGCTTTAGAAGCATACTCACTCTTTTTATAGGCTAATCAGAAAGTGCTGCCTTTTTCAGATGTATATTTTTGTGAAATTTCCAGATTCATTTTTACACGTTTGCGTATCAAAGTTTCAACATGAAATTTCACAAAAATTAGACATCTGAAAAAGGCAGCACTTTCTGACTAGCCTATAAAGAGGGTGAGTATGCTTCTAAAGCAAAACAATCCTAAAAACTAAGCCTAAATGTGAAAATCAAAATTTGGCAAAGTCGACACGATTTCTGTACATGTGGATGTGTGGCCTATGTTTACGGAGGCAGTCCAGTAAATAGGCCACATTTATGGGGCTAGGTTGTGCACGATTCAATTGTAGCACATAATCATCTCGGTGTCAGGTCAACTCGCCCCCAGTCGACTTGCCCCTTACTGACTCGCCCCATACAGACTCGCCCCCTGACATGCCTGACCGACTCGCTCCTTACAAGCTCGCCCCCTGGCCGACTCGCCCCCTAGCCGACTTGCCCCTCACCAACTCGCCTCCTTGCCGACTCGCCCCCTGACCGACTGGCCCTCTGACCGACTCGCCCCCTGGAAAATGATGCACCGTACGGGGACATCGTGAAAAAAAATAAAGACAGTGGAGGGGAACACAGAGGGTCCAGCCAATCAGCTTCGTTATCTGAGTTTCTTTATAAGGCAAAACAAAAAAAAGTCTCCGGTTTCTGGTATGCGCGCGCGTCGCCGTAGCCATGCGCGTCGGCAAAATGAAAAAGATTTTTTTTCAATACAAAATGATGTTTCAAAACCGCCAAACTCACTGGTTTGACTGGAATTCTGCTGCTGCACAATTTTAACGTGTTTTTAGATGGGGTTATGATCGAGAATAAGATTTATGTGGCATCTCTGGACTCCCATATATTTGCACCAAGTTTAGTCGGGCACCATTTGCAGTCATCAGCCGACATTTGAAGCCAAAAAAAAAAAATAAAGTAAAAAAAAAAAAAGCCGCGTCGCCGCACCACTTTTGGGGCAAGCCCCTACCAGAAGCCGGAGACTTTTGGGGGGGGGGGGGGGCCTAAAGGATCAATAGTTTTTCGCATTTGTTTACGGAAATCCTTAAAGCTGACGTTTGAATAATTTGGCTCTATTAAGTTTCACGTTGCGACCGGGCAATGTGCTCCACTGTCTTTATTATTATTATTTTTTTTTACGATGTCCCTGTACGGTGCATAATTTTCAAGGGGGCGAGTTGGTAAGGGAGCGAGTCGGCTAGGAGGCGAGTTAGTGAGGGGGCGAGTCGGCTAGGAGGCGAGTCAGTCAGGGGGCGAGCTTGTAAGGGGCGAGTCGGTCAGGGGAGAGTCGGTCAGGGGGCGAGCTGGAAAGGGGCGAGTCGGTAAGAGGCAAGTCGGTCAGGGGGCGAGTTGACATGCAATCATCATCTCAAAGTCCCTGTCACTCACTCACTCAGGCATGTCAGGAAAGAATGTTGTAATCTGACGCTACTTCAGCGGTTGTGTACAAAGGCTATGGAGAGTCAAGACAATTTTCTAAATATTTCCTAACAAATTTGTGTTTCTCAGTTCCAGATTCATACATGTATCTTATCATCATTTTCGCAATTACTGACATTCATTGAGATAATATATGAAGAAAAAAAAAAGCAGCGTCAGGTTGCAACATTCTTTTCCTCACGGAGTCAGGGCAATGTTGAGCAGATTAATTTAAAACTTGCACAAATTTGCAAGAGTGGACCCTTTCCTTTGTCAGGATTGTAAACAATTTGCATAACAGTCATTGGGAACTTAATAGCAATGTCACAATGTGGCCAACCAGAACATATCAACTGCCAGAAGAGCATAGAATGATCCAAAGAATACAGCATTAGTGTATTCAAATTTTGTTGGAATTCTGTAAAGCTATATATATAGGAGTGTGTCACATGAAACTGTTTGACTCTCGATAGATTTTGTGCACAACTGCTAAAGTAGCGTCAGGTTACATCATTCTTTCTGATCGCGCATAAACATTTTGAATTTGCACGAGTTCTAAATTTGTGTTCAACACCATTAAAAGTCATTCATTCCTTTGCTACTTTCAGTCAAGTCTGAAGTGTGGACAGCTTTTAGTGACATTTTTTTTTCCTATTCCGTGTTCATCCTCAACTTAGCTCTAATTTTGCAAGTGTCTATAATCATTAATAAGGATTACTTTGACCTACACCATGTAACTGACTTGATATTTTTCTTATAATATAAGATCATTTTTAATAAACCTTTGTTTTCTATTGTATTTGTTTTGCAGAATCTAAAGTGATGCACAATGCCTCGAACCTGTGTAGCATGGGGGTTTAAACAGCGTTATTCACAAGAATCAAAGGCGAATGGAATTACATTCCACTATATTCCGAAGGACCTCACCAGATGACACCAGTGGGTGCATGCTATGCGTGTGGATGGCTACAATCCTTCTAGTCAAGATAGCCTCTGCTCGAAGCACTTTGATCCCGAGTCTTTCAAAACGGGCGGTAAAACCAAAATTCTGAAGAGAAATGCTCTGCACACGTTTTTCGAATTTCCCAAACACCTTCAGCCTAGGCATCTTAAGGAGCGTCGAGTGTTGAATGTTGCTGTAGCTCGTGCGACAGCAAATTCTCTTCTTGAACCTGACGAAGACCTGGATATGCGTAGAAAAATAGTGACAGCTGTCCAGAGTGATCATGGATTCTACACATTGCCATCAGAGCTCTATCAGGTCAGAAACTATTTTTTTTTTTAAACCTTGGTCTTGGAGTTAGACAAGGTACTGAATTTGGCAAAGCGTTTTGCTGAAATTGTGTAATATGAAAAACTACAGGTTGCAGTAAGTTTTATGGTATATTTATTGAAGTTAATGCTTTCATTGTGTATAGTTGTACATATATAATTTTACAGTTTGTGTTTGTACCCTTCTGTCTTTTCACAATTATATTTATATCAAGAAAATTTTAATTCCACAATTTTACCTCCAGTTTATTTTTTTTTATGTATATCGAATGAACAGCATATTAATTTTGTACAAAACTGCAAAGTGTAATTAAGAAATTGTGCTTGTATGAGCAAGTGTATGCAATGTTAGAATTCATTTGTGTTAATATATTGTAGATTTCTATTTATTGGACGCTCAAGTGCAAAATGGAAGTAAGAACTTGTACTTGTTTATTAGAATTATTTTGTGTTTATTGTACCGGGGTATATTTCTATTTTTGTGGACACTCATGTGTATTCACATTCTCAAATGCACATAATCTGCAAACGGATCATATGAATGGGAATATATAAATGTAAACAAACAACTTTGCATATTTATTTTAATTGATATTTTTGCTGTGTATAATTGTACACTGACATTTTACTATCTGTGTGTGTATCCTTTATCTTTTAAGAATCATACTTATTTATTTGAAAATTTATTTCCACAGTTTTACCTCCATATATTTTTACAAAGCCAATATTTATTTGAAAACACAAATGAAAAGGTGGTTGATTTTGTGCGAATAATATGCAAGTGGAGTTACATTAAACATTCATTACATCCATTAATTGTGTATTGTGCTCATTGCACAATTCTCAAACTAGTTACATTTGTACATACCTTTGATAATCCAGTAGAAATTTTCTGAACCTAGAAATGTTCTTTCCTATGAACTTTTGTTGTTGATTTGCATTCCCATGGGGTCCTAGAACAAATTCAGCTTGGTTGCCCAAATGGTACGTTTGGGCAACTCTGCTAATTTGCATAAATTCAAAATGGCCGCCGGACGCCATCTTGGAAATTTATCTTTTGAACCACTTGTCCTAGAATGATGTATAATATATCCATTAAGGGGTTTTGTGATGTGTAGAATCTATTTCTGGGGTTATTTTTTTAATTCAAGGTCAAGTTCAGGTGATAATGGCCAGTTCAAGGTCGAATTTGACCTCTTGGTGGACAATGAAAAAAAAATCAACTAAAACTTACACTTTAATAGTTAATGATGCCAAAAATAGATAATCAAACAATATCAGCCCCAATTACCCGTAAAAAATGGTGAGAACTCAAATTTGTGTTATTTTTTTCCATTTCAAGGTCAAGGTCAAGGCTAACTGTCACATTTGTTTTAGATGTTTTGGCACATAAAGGACCCTATACATTGGAGTAAATCTTTGCCGGTGAGTGGGGGAAATTCGACAGGCAGGCTGGAGGGGGGGGGGGGGGGCTGGACACCACATTACACTAGGGGGCGCCCTTCAAAATATAGATGTAACAATATATTAACATGTATACTCACGCTTACGGTACATCAAAACTGCGCATTTTTAAAGCTTTTTTGCTTTTAGTTAAACACATTGGGTTTGTTGGGATATCTTCGAAAAATACCTCAAGATCTGCATTTTGATTTCCTCATCACGAAAAAGAGGGGTGGGGGTTGATTCAATAGCCAATCCCCTCTGGTATACAAGTTGGGGATATATACAATGTACCTCCCATCCCCCTCCCAGGATTTTCGCCCCTGACCCTATTTTTCTATTCTTTTCTTTTTCTTTAGGATTCGAGATGGCTAATGCAGCACTTGATGATGGGAAGTGCCTCCTCTCAACTTGCAGCAGGTCTGGACCCCTCAAAACATTCAAGCTACAAGCCGTGAAGAAAGTGATTGAGTGCGCAATAGAGCGATATGACCACGAGTCTCTTAGCAGAATGCAGACTATTTTGGACTCTCAAGGAGATCAAGCATCGGTGGAACTTCATAAAAACTGTTATTGTTCATTCACCTCAAAGGATCATATCAAAAAACTTGTGGCAAAGAAGAGGAAGGATGGTTCAGTTGATATTGATGAGCCACCAGTTGCCAGAATAAGAAGGTCACAAGTAATAGAGTTTGATTTCAAGAAACAATGCTTGTTTTGTGGTAAAGCTTGTGAAACTGTAAACCCTAAACATCCTGAAAGGTGGGAAAGGGTAGTACAGTGCGAAAGAAAAGGTGTCAAAGATGCTCCACCTTTCAAAGCTGTTGTATTGCAATATTGTAATGACCGTAATGATGTGTGGAGTAGGGAAGTTGCTTTGCGTTGTCATGGTGTACATGATTTATCTGCCGCTGAGGCACAATATCATGTACGCTGTTATGACGAATTTAGGAAAATGCCCGTTTATTCTGAACAGACCCCCACACTGGATGATAAAGCATTGCAATTGCTTGTTGATGAGATGTATATTAATCGAAAGATATATACTTGGACATCCATTGAACTACACGATAAGTATGTGAGTTATGGTGGTCAGTTGACACGAAAGCAAATGTTTACTAAGCTGGTTACGCACTTGGGTGATGATGTTGTAGTACTTTGCATTGAAGGTTGTGCATCCATTGTTGGATTCCGTGAGTATGTTGGTAGAATTTTTAAGGTTTCCAAAGTAGACACTGTGGATGAGGAGAAAGAGGATGCCTTGGTAAGAAAGATCACAACGGAGGCACGTGGTATTCCAGTCAACAACAAAAACTATGATCTTGGTGATTTCACTCATGCCAAGACAAAACAACAAACTAGTACTACACTGCTTAGGTTTATCTCCAAGCTAATATCAAACAGTGAAGTCACAAAAACATCACTGAGTCTTTCGCAATCCATACAATATCAAATTACCAAAACACGTAACCAAACAACACTTGGGTTGGGTGTCAAACTACACCACAAGTTTGGTAGCAGATATCTCATTGACATCTTAAATGAACATGGATGCACTGTGTCTTATGGTGAGGTGCTGCGGTTCCGCAAGTCGGCGGCCAAGTATGTAAGTGACAATTCTGCAACGTTGCATGGAATGATGGGGCTTAGTCGGACAGTCGGACTCGTATTTGGCTGGTATGACAACTTCGACTTGCTGGTGTCAACTCCAAATGGTCGACGTGAGACACACGCCATGGCAACAGAATTTCAGATGCACCCAGCTGGGATTATTGAGACTGGCAGCACTCAGCCTGGTGTCAGTACTCTCATCATTCCTCGCCTCACGACCAAGCAGTCTAAGTCTGTGGGCAATAACAGGGCCATTCCACTTATGCACTATACTGGTCCGAAGAAAGTGAAGCCCCCTGCAGTACCTACTAGCAAGACTGGGATCAGCTACGCCGACGTGTGCGCTCAGCAGGCCAGTCTGGTGGCTGCCCAAGAGAAGGACACGCAGTGGCTCAACAGCCTGAGTCAGGGGCAAGATGCTATGGAGTGGAATGGTTTCAACAATCAGCTAACCAGGAGCCAGAGCGTACTCAAACCTGGGACCACCTATATGTTTGGTCCTCTGATTGATGCACCACCCTCTCACCCAGACACTATCCTCACAACGCTCACTTACATGCAGAGGTCACTGGTTGATATGGGAATGGCATATGTTCATGTTTGCATGGACATGCAGTTGTATGCAGTAACCAAACAGGTGTGCTGGTATCAGCCTATGCAGTTCAAAAATGTCATCACCCATCCTGGTGGGATGCATATTATACAGTCGTTCATTAGCTGCATCGCGAAGCTGATGAAAGGTTCTGCGTTGGAAGTGTATGTTGCCGCAGCATATGGGGGGCTGACAGGTATTTTCAATGGGAAGTCTTGGGTGAAAGCCATGCGGTCATTCCGTGGTGTATCAGCAGCACTCTTGAAGCGCTTTCTGTCAACTGGACAAAAGACATTTGAGCAGATAGAGATGTATCTGGAGAGTGCCCGCCTCCATCCCACTGGCAGACACTGGGTGGACAACTTCCTTCTCCCAATGCTCCTAATTCACCAGTTTGAGCGTGCAGAGAGAGAGGGTGACATCTACTTGAAGCATATGACCATGAAGCGCATGATGAAGTACTTCTTCCTCGCTGGTCATGTGCAGTACGCCCGCTATCTCACGCTATCTCACGCAGTACCTCCTTGTCTGTCGGCACCATGATGGATACTGGAACGCTGTCTCTGCTGACCAGTTTGGTGAGCAGACTGCCATCAAGATCGGTAAGGGAGCTCTCAAGGGCATGACCCTTTCTGCTGAGCTAGTTTGTGAGTGGATCGACGCCTTCCCTATCACTGTTCACGTCGCAGACCGTGTGGACTTTATCTACTATGACTATACTCCAGGCCAATCGGCGCAGAAGCAGCACAAGGAGGAGTTGAAGCACCGGCGCATCATTGATGCACATGATCGGGGTCTCATTGATGCAGAGGTGGAGAAGTACCCACACCCACTGGAAGATCACCGCCCTCATCTATACAATCCCGTCACTGGCCAACGTGCCAGTGGCGGATTCAATTGTGATTGGAGAAAAGATGGAAAGCAAATACATTGCCAGTCTCCCTGACGGGTTCTACAGTGCAATTAGTAGCCCCATCAAGACGATGCATATTCTCAAGAATCAGGGCAAGGGCAACAAGGCCAAGCCAGTAATAGACCTTGAGAACATTTTTCTCCGGCTATTGCTGATTGGTCAGCGGCGGCAGGTGGAGCTTGAGCCTCTGTTTGCCTACGAACTGTGTGCTGTGCCGTCATCGCTCATTGATGGGCATGGTTGTCTCCGTAAAGCCAGTAAGTCTGGTCTGGTCAAACGCCTCGGCGTGCTTGAAGTCTCGCCATCACCTGCTGATATTGTCATCGTGGATGTTTCACAACTGTTCTACCACATTGTGTGGCCACATGGTGGCACTGCCTCAGATCTGATTGCGTCCATCCATGGTCGTTTAAATCGCTATCCAGATGGTACTGAGAAAATTGTTGTCTTTGATAAGTACCAAGATGTCTCTGCCAAAGATCACGAGAGAATGCGGCGAGCTGGTGAAGTTATCATCGACTATGAACTATCCATCACAAGTCCTCTGCCCAAAAGAGATGTAATCCTGCATAGCAAGAATAACAAGCGGATGCTGGCGAGCATCTTGTGTACCTTCAATCTAGGAGATAAGGCGACAATGGAGACCCAGGACGATGGTGTGTTTGGTCATGATGAGGCGGACGTTACCATGATATCATATGTCCTTCAGGCTGCCAACAGCGACAAGGGTGTGATCCGTGTGCTTAGTGACGACACAGACGTATTTGTTCTGCTGGTCTATTGGGTCTATCGGACGAAAATGCAGTGCAAGGTGCAGATGGAGCGATGGGATGGGACAATGCTAGATATCAATGCCACCTGCGCCAACCTAGGACCAAAATGTCTGCAGCTGCTAGGCATGCATGCCCTCAGCGGTTGTGACACAACATCATATCCCTATGGCAAAGGCAAGATCGGTGCACTAAAGACCTTGCTCGCTGGGGACTTCCAAGGTTTGGCTGATGTACTGGGTGAGAAAGGAATCGAACGGG
Source organism: Patiria miniata (assembly GCF_015706575.1). NCBI lineage: Eukaryota > Metazoa > Echinodermata > Asteroidea > Valvatida > Asterinidae > Patiria > Patiria miniata. The sequence continues at coordinate 2,173,250 of NW_024037062.1, forward strand.
CAGATTTGATGGAGGCAGCAGAACCCTTCTTCATTGCTCTGTATGGTCAGCCGCCAGAGACACCTATGGAATCTGCTCGCTTCTCACTTTTCACCAAGAAGAAGAAAACTCCCAAAGTCATGGCCCTTCCTCCAACATCTGCCAACCTGTTGCAGCACGTGCTGCGGGCTCACCTGCAGGTCATGTTGTGGAAAGCAGCAGGACACCAAGCCCCACCAGACGAGTCAGCTGATATCACTCACTTTGGGTGGGAGATGCGGGATGGCATTCCCGCTCCTGCCATTGCTCAGGGTGATCCAGCTCCACCAGAGTTAATTGATGTGATTCAGTGTCAGTGCAAGGCACAGGGCAAGAAGTGCAGCACCAAGGCTTGTGGCTGTCAAAGAGAGCATCTTTCGTGCACATCATACTGTAACTGCTCTGGAAAAGAGGGCTGCTGCAATCCGTACACTAGGAAAGGAGATGCTCAGGCTGGAGACGAGGGACGTGTGGAGACTCGAGAGATCGAGGATGATGAGGGGGAAGATGTTGAGGGAGAGGATTCCGAGGATGGTGTGGAGCAGGACAGTGAAGACCATGAGGATGTTGAGGGCAGTCTTGTTGATCCTGATTACTTAGATGATGAATGGGAGTAAAGGATAAAGATTATAGGCGATACCAGATATATTTTTGCAGCATAGCATGTATATAACTACATGTAGATAACTACCTTTTTATTTATTGTTTAAGAACAATCCTTATAACATGATCCTGACAATGACAAATAATGTGACATATGTGCATGGATACCAATAAATGAGATTGAAAGGTACGTGTTAGTCGAAGTTTTCATTCATTGTCCACCAAGAGGTCAAATTTGACCTTGACCTGACCATTAGCACCTGAATTTGACCTCGAATCTTAAAAATAACCCCAGAAATGGATTCTACATACCACAAAACCTCTTAAAAGAGATATTATACATCATTCTAGGACAAGTGGTTCAAGAGTTAAATTTTCAAGATGGCGTCTGGCGGCCATTTTGGATTTATGCAAATTACCAGAGTTGCCCAAACGTGATATTTGGGCAATCAAGCTGAATTTGTTCTAGGACCCCTTGGGAGTATAAATCAACAAAAAAAGTTCATAGGAAAGAACATTTCTAGGTTGGGTCATTGCGTCTATAGGAATGCCAACTGGACTATGAGTTTCCAAAGATGTTTTAGTATTCATGAATGGAACAAGGTTAACTTAAACATTGAACATATTAGATTTATTTTAGTTTATTTTTTTACCGTGTATATATTTGTACGCAGATAACACAGATGTTGCACATAATTTATAGAAATTATAGCCTTTATAAAATTTATCCTTCTATGAATATTGCTTTGTTTGATTTCAATTGTTACAAATAAATTGAAATTTATTTTGAAAGCTAATTGTGTACAAATAATACATTGTATCACTTACAACCAGCATGGCAGCTATAGTGGACATGCTGTATATGAACAGGCCTTCCTTTTTCATTAATATCTAGGTACATGTACATCACATCTTTGGCTCTCAATTTTTCTTTCATATAAAGTTATTTCATAAAAATAACTATAAATCAGAGATGGGTCTCCAATTAGATCAAAGACATCATGATGTCACGCTTTGTTTACATGTGCGCTTTCCTATTACGTCCCAGCTGGCTCAAATAGGGAAGCATACATGTAAACAGAGCGTGTCGTCATTTTATTTTAGGTCTATTGAAATGATGAACAGAATCTGTTTTTAAAGTAACTGGAGGAATCATGGCTGACAGTAGTAGGCAAATAGGTGGGGTGGGCGTGGACATTGGCTGATGTAGCTCCCTGACCTACAATCAGGCGCGGTTCTAGAACAAATATTTTTTTTGGGGGGGGGGGGGCTAGCACGGTGGATCAAGAATTTTTTCAGGGAGGCGTGCTGAAATGTACACCGGTTATTTTTGCCTGACACTTAGGCCTCCGAAAATCAGTAGGTGTGTGTGGGGGGGGGGGGGGGGGGGGGAGGCCTCATGCCATATTTTCAATGGGGAGCGCCAATAAAATCCTAAAATCATTCACACTATATTAACTAATGCACCCTTGTCAGCGCTATTTCTTCTTTAGGGGGAGACTGTTTGCATGTACATTACAATTTATTTTTGGGGGGCTAGACAAAATCTTGGGGGGGGCTACAGCCCCCCCCTAGCCCCCCCCCCCCCCCGTAGAATACAATACATGTACATTCTACATGTAGATCGCTTGAAAGCTCAATGGTTCTGGACTAGTGCTGAATAGTAACACGTGACGTGGCAACCAGGCGCAGATCCAGAGGGAGGGTTTGGGGGTCAGAAACACCCCCCCCCCCTTGACTGGGCTCCCTTAGTAATAATAAAAAAATACATGTGCCTGATGGGCCCGAACCCCCCCCCCCCCCCCCCCCCAAAAAAAAAATCACCATCCTGGATTTCCCAACACACAGCACATGCTTTTCTGATTAGCTATGACTATGTGAGGTGAGGAAAAGTTTCTAAGAAAAGTTGAAATCAAGAGTTTTTCCACTTGAAAGTCCTACCTAAAGTTACCTGGTTAATATTTTCCAGCATGTCCAGGGAAATTAAATTCTGTTTCTATAGTAGGGCCTATAGATATATCCTGTAAGTTTCAGGCGAAATTTGCAGATTCATTTGCAGATATTTTACTCGCGGATGTACACTCGACCCTTTATTGATTTCCCTTGTTTTTAGGCCCATTTTATACTAACATGATTAACCAAACAAGTATCTGCCGTAGTCAATATCAAGTGAAACAAACAGTCCCGATTTCGATTTCCTCAAAGTCAAAAGACAACTTACCTCGCACTGTATACGCGTACCGCACAAACACATTATAACATTATGACAACTCACGGCTCACGTGTCAGAAATACATGACAAACGCAGCACGCGTTTCGCGGCGGTTGTAGACCTAATTAATTTATTTTGAAATAACACACACACAAATACATAGCTGTACATCATTATGAAGTCAACGTTTCAAAGTGTTTTCAGTCACCATCAATGCGTTTTTAACCGAAATTGTCGATTTGTATCATTCCTTCCGATGTTTTTCCATAGAGTCATGCACATTTATTCAAATCTCCCGCCCATGGTTTCATACCTAGTCGGGCGCCGTCAAAATTACGGTACCCTGACGTTGATTTCCATAGGCGCTGTCGTTCTATAGGTTCTTTATGTCCATGGTTGCGACCTTCGGGGAAGTGCGTGACAGCGCCCCCTAGAGTCAGATGCCGTCCGGCCTTCTTTCTTCGAGTTTAAGTTGCTAATACCTTTTCTTGATACACAAACGCCGCTCCTCTCAATTGACTAATCGCCGTTTGTGATTTAGCCACGCCCCTTAGACAACCCTATGGGGAACTTTGTACGCTAAGTTTGTTTGTCTCAGATTGAGCGCGTTCCGCGTACATTTTTATATCATGTAATTGGATAAGTTGATAAAATAGGCTTTTCAAAATTTCCTCCCTAACATTTCCCAGTTTAACGCGATTGTGGATATTAACTGCGCATGCAGGGAAGTCTCGTTGCAACTATAGCTAATGGGCATTTCTTTATAAAAATAACTTTCAAATGAGCTTGGTCTCGGTATCTTTTCTTTTTTGACTTCAACATTGTTTTGTTTGCCAAATTACGTTCGCGCGTTAGGAAAGTGAGCAGCAGAGGAATGATTAAAGGCAGACGCAAAAATACTGTGTCACGACCTATTTTCTGTTTCACATTACCAAATATCGACTCAGTGGTTTCAAGTAGTATAACCAGACGTGCGTCAATCGCAGCGGAGGCCAAAATCTATTGAAAAAAACGTGAGGAGTTGAGACCGGTTTCAGCCGAGAATAATGCTTATTTAATTATGTAATTCGGTGGGATGAAAGTGAACCAGTTATACTGCCAGCTAATGCAATTGAATGTGAAATTTTCTGCATTCAAACTGCCAGTCCAGCTCCGATGAAGGCCTAGTAGGGCCGAAAACTCAGCTACAATATTCCCGGTGGTCACTGCTTGAACTTATTTTCTTCATATATATTGTTCTGTTTTAACCCGTGTCCAAGGTTGGAAGTTGTCCCATGTAATTCAAGTTATCCCTTGTGGTTTCCCATGAGATTTCCCGTGCTTCTAAATAAGGAATAGAATAAGGAAAGAAAGAAATGGTAATCCTAGTGCACCCAGACATGTGCGTGTTGTGTCCACATTATTTACGATAAAAAAAGGAGGGATCATATGTGATATGCATGTATATGTTCATGGGCATACATGTCTTAAGAGTAACAATAATCACATAAATAATGAGATGAAAAGAGGTATTAGGTGTATATAGCTACATAACTTAATAACTAGTGCACTAATTATGGCCTTACATATGACTGATAACACTTAAACGTTACTGAGTGTGTAAAACTGACCCTTACACTGAATACATGTACATGTATTTATAATTATACACATGTACTCAAAATGCATAATGAAAACAGTTTCAAAACTAGAGTTTCGCGTTTGTTGAGTTACAAACGCAGAGTGGTCGGGCGGACAGCCTTTTCATTATACACTGCCCAGTCAAGTTAGGAATATATGTTTATGTAGAAAAAAAGGATCACGAAATTAAATCCATTCAAGTACAATCAATGTTTCAAAAAGGTATCTTTAATGGTGTGATAAATTTCAGTAAACATTCTATGTGCACAAAAAGTTATTTCTGGTTTGATGACGTCATCAGTCAAAAATGGTTAGTGAATACTGATAAAGTTTGGAGAGGATAATTTTTCATTGTTAAAATAATGTATGAAAATATGGGAAATATAATTGTTTGTATTAATAACACCTAACTTCCGGTTTGATGACGTATTGATAACACCTAACTTCCGGTTTGATGACGTCACAGCATTAGAGATCCAAAGGTGAACATTGTAATGGAAATCATTATTTGGACTTCGAAGATATGACAGGGATCAAATGATAGAATTAAATTAAAACTATGATCTTTTTCAAATTCTCCTTAAAGTAACTTCCGGTCTGATAACGTCATGAATTTGAAACCTTGCCAAGTTATCTGTGGTTAATCAGAGAATGTCACGGGGGCGATTTGGTAAAATTTGGACGGATGGTTTTACAATTAAAGAAGGGAAACTCTATTTTATGTGCCGATAGGGGGCGCCCTTTCGGATGATGACGTCATCACACTGTTTTTGCGTCTTGCATTCCTCACTTAACACTTTCATAATATATATGTCCGTAGTAAAATGCTTCTGCGTTTGAGTTATATTCAGTTTTTATTGCACTTCCGGTAAAACCGGAAGTAAAGGTCAAGCGGTTTTGCGTCCGGAACACGAAATGTTTCTCACGGCATAGTCTACAACCTTACGAAAAAACGAACACGATACTCTATTCAGTTAAAAAGATATAACGCAAACTATTTTGTCAAAATTTGCCCTTAAATCGCTTGTAATTTGATACCCTATGACGTCATGATGACGTAACAAAATTTATAACATCTTCGTATTATGGTACAAGTTCACACAAGGCTTTGTGATCATACCGTGAACCGCTCGGAAGAAATGCTGCTTTGTTTTGATGTCAGGCTAACGTCTTCATTTTAAATTCACCTAACTTTGACCTTCCGGTAGACCCGGAAGTAAAGGTCAAGCGAGTTCACGTACACGACAAAAACTGTTAAGCGATTAATGGTTTTTCTGATTACAGAATACAAACATCATTGATTGTTTAGTTCAAGAGTTATAGGTGAAAGTAATTGGTCACTTGTTCAGATAAAATCACTTGTAATTTGACACCTGATGACGTAATCATGACGTCAGAGTAATATGCACCACTTCGGATGAGGGTCGATATATATTGAAAGTTACAAGTTCATACCATATACCGTTTAAGAGAAAATCCGCGGAGAAGTATCGTCCGGAAAAAAAAAGAAAGAAAGAAAGAAAGAAAGAAAGATTAATCGGAACAGATCCAAAGAGTGGTCGGGTTGTGCCCGACCACTCAATGACTGTAGAAAAATCCCCATAAAACCATCCAAAATATACATGCTATTTAAAATCACGCACATGAAAGATGTTTGATGATTTAAGGATAACTTGGAATGGAATTCTAGTCAACCTGGTTTGTTTGGATTGGAAAATACTGGCACGGAAGCGTGGACAAAATGTGATTGGACACTAAGGATATGATTGAGGGCGCCCTATGTGCTGACCGGTAGTAAGCATAGACATATAATAAAACCTAGACACAGCATTATCTGCTTTTACAGTTATCGTGCGTGGATGCCATATATACAGCACAGTTCAGAAGTTCATGTCAGCATATACCACTATGCTGTTATACTGGAGAGTCGCAATGAATCTTGCTGTTAAATTTTGTCAGCTATGGCATGACCATGTTATTTGGTGTTTTGCTCTGTTGACCGTTTGCGTGGTCCAAAGCGGGGCAGCCTTTAACCCCCCTACCATGACATCTTCGGATTTCACGGTTGTTTCACAGTACAACAGCACCGTACAATTTCGAGTGATTCGGTCAAGCCAACGCGGATGGCATCTTAGATGTGCCGCAGCCTGCCTAAAGGAAGTACACTGCCGATACTTCAGTTATGACAAAACTACCAGACAGTGTGAATTGTGCGATGACTCAATCGTTTCAACCAACGTAGGGAAGTTGAAATACTACAGGAGAAGTGGTGAGACTTTTAACTCTCTTTTACCCAGTCAGCTAAAAACAGCTCTTGTTTTTGTTAATAGTTTGTAGTTCTCAATTTCAATTGGGACGGCTTTCGTTTTCATTCAGATTTTGCTCGTTTTAGCTGTAGCTATAGTTTTAGGCCTCTTTCTAAGAAAACAAACCATAGATCCGATTTGGTTATAATTTGAAAGGTACCTATGCCGGGATGCGCTACAGATAAAGATTTGAATGATGTCATCATGACGTCATCACATGTCATGTGACGCCGCATTAAAGGGGTTATTTTCTTAGGTCTAATCTACAGAACCGTAGGTCCGATTTGGTTGTAACTTGATACGACCCATACCAGGATGTGTTATAGATGAAAATAGAAGTAACTTCAACATAACGATATCACATGTCAAGTGACGTCACATTAAATCTTCATTTTCCTCAGGCCTATATCTAAAAAATCTGTAGGTCCGATTTGGTTGTAACTTCATTTGTCTGTAAACCGGTATGTGTTATAGATAACAATTTATGCGACTTTATCATGACGTCATCACAAGTCATGTAACTTCACATTAAAGGTGCCTTTTCAAATGTCTATATTTAAGGAATCATGGGTCCGATTTGGTTGTAAATTGATATGTACCCATATATGGCCTTTCCGGGATGTGTTAATGATGAAAAGTACAAGTACAAGTGACCTCAACGTGACGTTATCAAATGTCATGTGACGTCTCATTAACGGCGCATTTTTCTAAGTTATATATTTAAAGAAAAAAAAGTCCGATTTGGTCGACACTTGATATGTACTTAAACCGTGATGTGTTTAAACTGAAATTGGAAATGACGTCATCATGTGTTCATCGCGTCACATAGTCATTTCAAACATCCAAAACAGCTGGTATTTGTACGCAAGCACATTTCTAGTTTCCCTTTTTTCAGACTCATCTCTTTATGTTTTGTACACGTTTTTTTCTTCTACCAATACACTTTGGCACTTTCGTCACTCTGAGCGACTTAGGACATAGCATACACTTAGATCATCACCTGAAGATGGTCAAGATCGTCCAAAACGATTTTTGCCACAATGACGTCACCAGGTGTGAAGTTACGTCACATGAAAGATGATTTTTTTTTATCCATAGGTTTTGTACACGTTTTTCTTCACACTATACACTTTCATAAGTTCGATCGACTTTAGACTTGGTCTACACATAGACCACCACCCTCAGATGGTCTCCAAAAATTTCGTCATCATGACGTCATCAGGTGTCAACTGACGTCACATTCAATATGCATTTGTTCTCCATAGCTTTTGGGCACGTTTTTTCTTCCAATCATACATTTTGGGCGATTCCGTATGTCTGATTGACTTTATACTTGGCAGACACTTATTAAAGCTGTATTTTTGAATCACTATTACACTATTACTTTAAAATGTACACACAAAAAAGTGGTAGTAGATAATGTTACTAATATTCAAATTCCAAAGTTACCTCATGAAGTGTTGTAGTCGAGGCCACAACCTCCGAGGCCGAGGCCAAGGCCAAGGCCACAACCTCCGAGGCCAAGGCCGAGGCCACAACCGCGAGGCCAAGGCCAAGGCGAGGCCATTACCTCCGAGGCCAAGGCCGAGGCCGAGGCCAGCTATCAAAACACGTAATAAAATATAAATCACTAAAACAAGGCTAAGATTATGTTGGAGTTTTAACATCTTTTTAGTTGAATTCACTGAGTTTTGGAGTGCCTGGCTTACAAATTTACAGCTTGTAATGGGTTTCCTCTTGTAGGGAGTCCGGCGAATTTTATTTTTTAAAGAAAGAAATCTCAAGTTTTGTATCTCTGAAAGCAAATAACACAACAAAATCAATGGCGTTTGAATCAGGCTCATAGGTGTTTGCCCTTTGGAGATACAACAATTTAAATGGCCAAATTTTGAGTTTCTATTCTGTGAGATTTACATCATTTACTTTTAACATGTTTTATAAATCTTATTTTCAAAACCTATCAAAATGCTTAATATCATAGGAATCCCAATTAAATAAACAACAACTTGATTTTTGAATCAGGTTTTTACCACTCATAACCAAAAAGTAACGACCCCCCCCCGAACTTCGCACTGTCCAGGCGCGCGCCGAGCAAACACCGCGATGCGACCAGACAATGCCAGACGGCCCGCCGTTACGCACGGGCAAAGCATAGTTCCAATCCCGCTCCACACAACGGGATAAGTGTCCACGCATTATCACTGTTAATACCGAGGCACCAGACAAAGTCTGGCAATGGCCAATCCCGCTCCAAACAACACGGCAACACGGAACATGCGTGCATGATATCACTCAGTTCATCAAAATGACCATGAATTCTCGGATCATCCGATTTGAATCCAATGGCTTCGAAGAATTTTAAAATCATGGCAAGAGGTAGGGAGTCCAGAGATTTTGGCCGTATAAATCACGCAGAATTAGTCAATTTCAAACCGTGCTTATACATGTAATAAGTATCAACATGGCTCTAAAAATACAAAAAAAGTAACCTGGTACCACGAGGAATACTGACTCCTATTATTAAAACATTCATTCAGAACTTTGCATTCATTTGGATGGAAAAACGAATTCTGAAATCGCGCATTCCATATCGACCATTTCCGCCAAACATTACCGTGTGAGCCGGAACTTTCATTTAAATCACCGTGTAAAAATAAAATCTACTTAATAAATCGTAATTGTTTTTATCATATCTTTATGAAAAAAAATGGTACAGACTAGTACACTCGATCGTACCCAGAAAGATCAGACTTTTACTGAAACAGTGGCCTATACAAAGAAATGATTAAGCTTGCCGCCCCTTGCCGCAAATCATTTTTAAAGGTCGGGGTACAGAGGCGAAACGAGAAAATTTTGTACAACACTGCAACCAGACTAGTCTACTACCACATGTTATTGTACGCAAATGGGATTGGTGCCAGACTTATGTAGTCTGGCACGCGGTAACAGTTATAACGCTTGCACGCACGTGGAAAGCTGAAGAGCAGGCTAGGCGAAGATGCTACGTACGTGAGTACGCTCAATGCAACCATTTCCAGTTCATTCGTGCGTACATTGTATATGCGTTCGTTTCACGGAACCCACTGCGGCAGAGTCTCGAGGGTTTGATACGGTAAAATATTAAAATTAATTAAAATAGAAAACACATCAAAATGGGCGGCCTCGAGCCGGCCTCGACCGATTCGCCGAGGCCGGAAGGCTCCGAGGCCGAGGCCGAGGCCAAGGCCAAGGCTATGTACCTCCGAGGCCAAGGCCGAGGCCGAGGCCATGAAAATCGGCCTCGAGGCCGAGGCCGGCCTCGAGACCTCCAACACTGACCTCATGATGACTTCATTGGCTGATTTATGTTTTTCTTAACCTAACGTTTTCATTCTCATGTGACATTTTCTTTGATCAGAGCGACTCCAAGATTCGTACTGACCAAGAGCATGGCAATTGAACGCATTGAAATGTGACGTAATGATGACGTTATCACGTAAAAGATGGAATTTTGCGTCGGGGTGATATAAATCAAATTAGGTTTTGCCCTTCACCGACGTCGGTGAAGGGCAAAACAAAATTTGACGTTATCACGTGTTATGAGACGCCATCAAAATGTGCATTTTCCAGTGCCTGATATCGAAAGAAATACAAGTCCGACTCGGTTGGAAATATGAATTTTAATTATATACAGCCACATTTTATAAATGTAATTGAGATGAAATTATGATGACGTCATCATGTGAACATATATGAATGTTTGTCCTTCGCACACGCCCAGACCGTGGCACATGAACCACCGTACCTTCAACGCAACCAATTCGGACTTCACCCTCTTTCTATAAACGTATTTTCCGTTTGTGATTTTTTTCGAGGTCTTAATACTTGTGTTTGTAGCGATCCAGCGAAGGGCGATTTTCATTTAAAATTTGTGTATCTATATTTCTGATGCATTTAAAATGCATACTGCTGAAATCGTTAGTCAGGGTGTACGTATAGATAATTAGCTGATTGGTAAGACTTTTATAGAGTGAAAACAAACCCTGGGAGTACACTTTAAAAAGAAAGGCAAATCTCCAGGGAAATCTGGACAGTCGTACAGCAAGGTTGCTTTTTCCTGTGTACTTTAAGGACTTAATAACTTAAGAACATGACAACGAGTACAAGAAATGTTATGTACAAATTTAAGAAAGAAATTTCCTTGTTATGAAAAATGTAGAATTATTATGTGTTAGTTGCTAGAAGGTACGGTGTGTCTACAAAGAATTAGTATGGGAGAAATTATTATCCTGACATTTTGTAATTTGAAAAAAAAAGCATTTGAGAAACACTCGCTCTATTTATTTCATATTAAGCCCAAATCTGGGGGTGGATGCAGCCCCTGAGCTTCTGATTTATGTTATGATACTAGTAAAATGGGGCCCAAAGAAAAGAAAAGGAATTCTAAAGTTCATTACAAACAGTTTGTACACGGCTAGTCGCAACATGAACAGCGGTGTTAAACTTCATTAAGTCAGTTATTGATTACGTGAAGTGCGTGTGGAACGGTTTTTGTCGCAGCAATAGACCGCTTGCAGACGCGTTCGATAATTGACACGCTAAGGTGAGCGACGCCATGTTATGGGACAAAATGTGCGTGAATTGATATACGCCTGTCCCACAACATGGCGTCGCGCGCCTTCGCGCGTCGATTATCGAACGCGTCTGCAAGCGGTCTATTGCGTTTATCCCTTGCATGTGTGTATACGCCGTGTGTGTGTCAGTACAAGTCTACCATCGCCTGATCGCGCGCGGGCGCGCGCGCGTTGAGTTGTTACTTTGTAACAACACAGTGGTGGAGCGTAGCAAAATGATGTTCGCCGTATTTTATGGCGGCCAAAGGACTGTTTAGTAGACAAATGTGTTTGGTCCTTGGTACGGGGTATTAGTTTTACCAACTGCATTGAATGACCGATCAAAATGAAGCTTACAAAATCCTCTTTAGAGTGCCAAGTGTGCATTTATTACTCGAAGTAACGGCGCGTCATGAATCCTGGATTTTTCAGTGCAGTACGCACACTGCGGTAGTCCGCCGGTCACACTGTCAATTACGTGCAAATCTCCGTTGCTCATTCTGCTGTTAGTCAAAATGTGCGTGTTGTCACAAGTAGGGAAATGTACCAGGTACGGATGTTTAGTTGTTCATTTTGTAAAACTTTGCCTCCAGAATGTTTAAGTAATATATCTTCTAGTTTAAACTCGGTGTGCATTAATCTGAAAGTCTTGGAAACAGCCGTGAGGCCGTCTTTTTCTTTGCTTTGTGTAGAATCGCTATGGAGTAGAGCGCGTCGTGTTCATGCCACTACAAGTACACGCGCGTGGTCGTCTATGGAAGATGCGACTGAACTGTTTGTAATGTCCTATATTCCCAAATAGTGCTATAGACTGGCGGGAAAAGCATCGTAGATTTCACAATTGTCAGGGCGGGGGTGGGGGGGGGGGGCCATGCCCCGGACCCCCAGCAGTCACAACCTCTTCACACCCCCCCCCCTTAACATTACCCACCCCATGTTTTCTGAATGGTAGATCCGCCCGTGAAGCTGTTTGTATTAGCCAATGTATAAGTCAAAAGACCTTTATCAAGGGTACGCCATCTTGAACATCAAAGCGAGGCATAACGCAAACAAACACGGCGGCGTAACTATTGTGTGCGGTGAACGAGTGACTCGCAATATTACAGCAGATTGACATTCTTATAAATGGATGGATAGCTCAATTCCCCGCAACATCAATCAGCATGGGTATGTCACGTCTTATTGTATTTTGAAGAAGGATCCGATAAATATAAAGCCCAAAGCAAGTGGCCAGACTGAAGTTTCCATGTCTGAGTATAATATGTGTATACAGAGTGAGTAAAAAAAACGAAAACCAAATGTCGGGACCATTGTTTTAGTAAAGTTCTGCATGTAGCACTTTCAAAATCAACGATATTAAAGCTCAATTCATGACCTTTCTTTTAGTACAAAAATCATTCAAATCACTTATGTACTTTTTAAGTTACGGAGTTTTCAACACAACCACCGTTTCAAAATTCTGTCCACGGATCACAAAACGGTAAGTGTTCTTTCAGCAAATCGAAAAAAATCACATAAGGACGTATGTGAATTGTTTTCGGTTTGCTGAAAAAAACGCACATTTTTTTGTGATCCGTGGACAGAACTTTAAAACTGTGGTTGTGTTTAAAATTCCGTAACTTGAAAAGCAAATAAATAATTTGAATAATTCTTGTACTAAAAGAAAGCTCATAAATTGAGCTTTTATATCCTAGATTTTGAAAGTGCTACATGCAGAACTTCAATAGAACAATGGTCCCGACATTTGGGTTTCGTTTTTTTTTCTCACCCTGTATAGCACCGGCGTCAGATCAGAGAAACGAAAAAACTTTTTTTTTCACTTTTCTTTCCGTTTTTCATGAAGCAAATTGTGAAAAGGGTATTTTTGGAAGACCAGCTAGAATATGGATTTTTTTAATCAAAATTCAATACTCTTCAAGGGAGACTTTTGGCCGGTTGCGCCCTTTTGGGCTCTAAAGACGCACTTCTCACAAAATAATAATCATTGGAAAGATTAATGACAAGTGGAATATAAACGTGCACACAACTATAATGACGGTTTCATTTGTTTGTTGAATTTCAATGGGTTTTTTTTCACTGCTAGAAATACTTAAAGGAGAGGCAAAAATCGCTGACGCGCAAAAAAGGAAACAAACTGGTGTTTTCAACATTTTCTCTGGAAATGTCAGACATTTTGCACAGGACTTTCTGGGACCCAGAAAACACTACGTTTTGACATTCTGCGGATGAAAGTGCACCTGAAACTTTGATAATAATTTCTTCAAGCGTCCCAAACTATTTTACTTGCTGAAGTATGGTGAACGCAATAAGAGGGCGCTAGCCTATTTGAAGTGGATAAATTTGAGTCAATACAAAAGAGTTTACACACTCAAAATTACTTCTTAAACCCATGGAATGCATATTATTCAGTATGCACTGCCGACAATTTTGTTCTACAGCACTATATAAAATTCCAATAAATATTGCATGAAACTTTTCAAATATCCAATATACCTTACTTAATTATCTTAGCAAATCTGGTATACACTGTTTTCTTATTAGAAATGAGCATTATTATATATACATGTAGATTATTACTCTTTTATCGCCTTTTAGCTTCACTCTTCCCTATCAAAGATGCATTGATATTAAAAGTATCGCGTTGTTCATTCAATTTCGTCTAAACCATTAGTTAGGGGTTGATCGGGCATTCGTTTTCATTAATGGGCAAACATATTTCACATTTTGTCAAACATCTTTTAAGACTTCATACGTGTCCGAATTCCTTAGTGTAAATCACATTTGATGCTTTCAATCCGTAGATGCATTTCTTTCTTAATTAAAGGGTATGTGCAATGAATTTTTCTCAGGGTTTCTTATTGTGCAACTCTTTACTACTGTGAAATGTAAGAAAACTACACGTTTGACATTTTTGGGGGGCTACTCTTGCTGCAAAAGTGCACTTCTTTAAACTTTTGTCCATGCTTTTACGGACTTCGTATGAGCGCGCTGTTACTGTGATGTCATTTCAGGAAGACATTGTTCAGTTAAGGGGTTTTTTTCTTCAAATTATTCATCCAAACTTTGCTAATTGAAAACATTTGTGGGAAAGGGTTGGTCAATGGCTTACTGCCATGTACTGACACATCATATAATCACCAAATAAAAGAAATTTATGACAGCAAAATATCCAAAATTCTAGCACCTTTTTTGCTGAAATAGTCGTGTAACATTAATCATGCCCGGAATGTCTTCACAGGTTTTCTAATGAATATGAAACTTTGCATTAGCATAAAAACGGAGAAGGCACCAAAACACCCCTCAAAATGGAAAATAAAACTTGCAAATAAGGTTAAATGTGACACAAAGATGTATTTTCAAGGTTTGCATTGAAAACTGACTTTGCATGGGCCCTGTGAATACGGTAAGTGTTCGGCCAGACATACGCAAGAAATAATTCAAGAAATAACACAAGAGAAGTGTTCCCGATAGTACAACCATTGCCAAACATTACGTGGCGCCATGTCTTACACGTCAGGAAGTCGTCAACGTAAAGATGCGCCTTTCTCAAACGTTTAAACAAGTCAGAAAAGATCAACAGTGAAAAAGAAATTATCTTAGTCCCCTTCAATTAATTAATTCGTAATTACATCTTGTTTCCCTCATATCGGTTAATTTGTAACATTGTAAATTTTACGGTCATCAAGATTTTTGGTGCAAAATGAACCTCGGAGAAAAATACGAAAATATATCGATTAAAAAATCTTAGTAATTTAAATGACCAAACGATGAAAGCGATTGCCCATAAACGAATAAGAAACGAAAGCATGGTTATACGTTACCAGCGCACAGATGTTCGCTAATTTGAAAGCGTCAATCGTCAAAAGGTTGTCAAGACTTAATTTAAGACTGCTACAAGTTAAGTCTTGAATGCGCCAAAACGAAATCGGCTGCTCGAAAACGAAAACGGACATTCACAGCAAATCTTGGCTGCCTAAAAATGAAATTGAATGAACCTAAAATGATAAAGAAACAGCAATTTGGCCACATGTGCAAAACTCACGCGAAATTGAATGGCTGATAATGAAACTGATTAGAAAAATTCGGAAATTCGCCGGGAAAAACTATACAATCCGAAAGAATTCAAGGCAACATGGATTTTCGTGTCTTTTTAGTTAAATAGTGCAGTATGGAGATATATATATATATATATATATATATATATATATATTGTATGTCTATGCATGGAGACCACTATTTATGTGGCGCGCCCTCTATTGATCGAAACATAAGTAGGCACGTGCGCACGTTCGTCTTGGTGCGAGACCGCTAGTTTTATTTAACGCGCTCTTTCTCGAAAAAAACTTTCAGTTATGGTTTGACAAGTTCTGTTGACAGTTGTTGTTTGACGAAATTGAATCTCCTTATGTATCACATCAAGACCGATCACTGGCCGAACTTTACAACTTAATACCGCTGGGCCTGGTAGGCTCGGGTTATTGCCCAAACAGCGAGTGTGTTATAAAATGTGTCCATGGGAGCTGACTTTTTTTTCATTCGGTTTGTATTTTCCGTGTTGAAATATAGGTTTTCCCGGCCAATTTCACCAAGTTTTCATTCAATTTAACGCCTGGCTCATTCGATTTAGATTAATATTGAAAGATCATGCAGATCGGCATTCGACAATCAAAAAGAATCATTCAATTTCACTATCCGAGCATTCTATCGCCTTTTAGCTTCACTCGTCCCTATCAAAGATGCATTCATATTAAAAGTATCGCGTTGTTCATTCAATTTCGTCTAAACCATTAGTAAGGAGTTGATCGGGCATTCGTGTTTTCATTAATGGGCAAACATGCTTCACATTTTGTCAAACATCTTTTAAGACTTCATATCATATGTGTCCGTATTCCTTAGCTTAAGTAATATTTGATGACTTTAAACCGTACATTGACTTTCTTTCTTAAAGGGTATGTGCAATGAATTTTCTCAGGAATTCTTTTTGCGCAACTCTGTGAAATGTAAGAAAACTACACATTTGACAACACTTTTTGGGTTTAATCTTATTGCAAATGTGCACTTCTTTAAGCATTTAAAAGTTTCCATGTTTTTCCGGACTAACGCTGTTACTGTGATGTCATTTCAGGAAGACACTGTTCAGTTTAGGGTTTTTTTTCTTTCAAATTATTCATCCAAAATTTGCTAATTAAAAACATTTGTGGGAAAGGGATGGTCATTGGCTTACTGCCATGCACTGACACATCATATAATCACCAATTAAAAGAAATTTATGACGGCAAAATATCCAAAATTCTAGCAACTTTTTTTTTTGCTGAAATAGCCGTGTAACATTAATTATGCTCGGAATGCCATCACAGGTTTTCTAATGAATATGAAACTTTGCATTAGCATAAAAACGGAGAAGGCACCAAAACACCCCTCAAAATGGAAAATAAACCTTGCAAATAAGGTTAAATGTGACACAAAGATGTACTGCATTGAAAACTTTGCATGGGCCCTATGATTATGGTAAGTGTTCGGTCAGACATACGCAAGAAAACATTTAAGAAATAACGCAAGAGAAGTGTTCCTGACGGTACAACCATTTCCAAACATATTACATGTCCCGATGTCTTGCACGTCAAGAAATCGTCAACGTAAAAAAGCCCCTTGATCAAACGTTTAAACAAGTAGAAAAATTCAACAGTGAAAAAGAAATTATCTTAGTCCTTTTCAATTCATTCTTTCGTTGCATGTTGTTTCCCTCATATCAGTTGATTTGTAACATTGTAAATTTTACAGTCATCAAGATTTTTTTTTGGGGGGGGGGAATGAACCTCGGAGAAAAATAGGAAAAAATATCTTGGCTGCGCTGCCTAAAAATGAAATTGAATGAAACCCAAATGAAAAAGAAACCCCAATTGGATCACATGTGCAAAACTCACGCGAAATTGAGTGGCTGATAATGAAACTGATTAGAAAAATTCGGTGAAGCTAAAAGGCGATAGATTGCTCGGATAGTGAAATTGAATGATTCTTTTTGATTGTCGAATGCCGATCTGTGTGTTCTTTCAATTTCAATCTAAATCGAATAAGCCAGGCGTTAAATGGAATGAAAACTTGGTGAAATTGGCCGGGAAAACCTATAAATAACGCAAGAGAAGTGTTCCCGATGGTACAACCATTGCCAAACCTATACGTGTCCCGATGTCTTGCACGTCAAGAAATCGTCAGCGTAAGATGTCCCTTGCTCAAACATTTAAACAAGTAGAAAAGATTGACTTACATTGAAAAAGAAATTATCTTAGTCCCTTTCAATTAATTATTTCGTTACATTTTGTTTCCCTCATATCACTTAATTTCCAACATTGTAAATTTTACAGTCATCAAGTTGTTTTGAACCTCGGAGGAAAATAGGAAAATATATCGATTAAAACATCTTACTAATCTAAATGACCAAACGATGAAAGCGATTGCCCATAAACAAATAAGATACGAAAAGGATGGTCATACGTTATCAGCGCACAGATGTTCGCCAATTTGAATGCGTCAACCGTCAACAGGTTGCAAACTCTTAATTCAAGACTGCTACAAATTAAGTCTTGAATGCACAAAAACGAATTAGGATGCCCGGAAACGTAAACGAATATTCAGAGCAAAATCTTGGCTGCCTTAAAATGAATGAACCCAAAATGAAAACGAAACCCCAATTTGACCACATGCGCAAAACTCACGTGAAATTGAATGGCTGATAATGAAACTAATTAGAAAAATTCGGAAATTCGCCGGGAAAACCTATAATATCTTATCAATTGCGTCTTTGCTGTGCCCCCTCCCCTATAGTTTGATTGGCCTACTTCTCTTGGGGGTGCATACCTATGTTCCCTATACCTATGTTCCCCAATACCTGCGTTCCCCAACCCTAACCCTTACCCTCTAAAAAGAAAACTAATCCTAACCCTAACCCTAAGGATTTTGGGTAACATAGGTATTGAGGAACATCGGGTAGACCCCAATCTCTTGAACACTCACGTTAAATGCCCAACCCTATTGGTACGCGGGTAGAAATAAGGTTGACCCCTATGCCATAGGGCAACCTGACAATCGACTGGCTGGCCGGTATCAGCTATTTTCGCGTTGGATTGCTCGTAAGAAGCAAGCAAGGGCATACGCGAGGAATAAGTTTATGTTAGATGACTTTTGCATGCTGTGTTTCCCTCGTCCTCCTGCCTGCAAATTAAGGTACATAAAGATAACGACAAACATTTTAATGGCCTAAAATAGACAATATTTTTAACCATAAACAACAACTATTGTGTTACGCCAAATTCTCGGAACGAGATATTACTTTTGTCTGTGTTTTACTTAAAACTTCCTTTTAATGGATTTAATGAATTCATATTTGTTTACAAATAATAAATGGAAGAAGATTGAATATTTTTATCGAGAAAATATAGTTTTTTCCCCCCGGGTATTTAAAAACGTTTTCGTTTCCAATTCCAAAAAAAATAAAAAATAAAAAATCACCACATACCAGACTAATTTACTTAACATACGTTTTCAATTGATTGATATAAGACGATTAAGATATTTGTATGTTGCCATTCGGCAACAGCCGTATTGACCAATATTCTTGACCAATTGCTTAAATTTAGGTTGACAAAAAGCAACTAGTAACTAAATTAATAAGTCTTAATATAAAAAAATCACGAAAGTAAATTAAAATCGCTACGAAAATGGGGAAAACATACGCCAGATTACTTTTTCACCCTGTAGTTTGAGGCATACTTTCAAATTTTAAAATCAGATGAAAGATCTCCATAAAATTAAGTTATGAAGAAGAAGAAATTGTAAATAAGTAGAATTTATTGATAGAGTGTCGGGTTATTTTACGTCATTGTCGTCGAATTATTCCTATAACATTCTTTTGAGTTGTTGTTTGATCATGTTTGTAGCCTCTTATTGTTTTTTTGGAGCTAATGAAGGCTAGCCGATGAACGAGGAGTAAACTACACTATGATAAAAAACAAACCTAATGATTGAATAATTCAATTTGTGTTAAAACAAACATTACACTAATTTCTATAAAATATGACTGTAATACAAAACAAAAATATATCACATATTAAGAATTTCAGGAATTGCAGAACTACTCTTATTATAATAGGGTGCCTTCGGCACTTTGCACTCTACTTATTTGAAGATCATTTTTGTGGTGTGAAAGAACGGAAATGGTTAACTATTAAAAACATAAACGATGAAAAGAAGACGCAAAAAAAAAGTTATTCGGGGAAGTGTCGCTTCTGCAAGAACCGAGGTCAGGTTTCATCAAAAGAGTATCAACATTTAAATCAATCAATGTGGAAAGAAGAGTCGTTATTTTTTTTCTGGCGCCAGACATCAGCCTATCGTGTTTATTATTTTTCAAACTGATTACTTCTGTCCATAAGGCTCCTCAAGGACAGAATTCACTTCATTATTTCAAAGCTACCGACACACCTGACGAGAAATAAAAGAGTAATAAAGCAATTTAATGTTGTAGACCGCACGGTGGTTGGGTTCAATATTAAGCAATACGTGACTAATTGCCTTTTTTGTTGTTTCTCAGTGATGACAAGGTAATTCGAACAAAAGACCAACTGAACGATGCAAAAGAAAACAGAGCAGAAACTCAGCGTAATCAATAAATATTTCAAGTAATGTCAGGTTGTATTGTTTTGAGGACAAAGAAGTTTCAATGAACCGCTCAACTGGCAGAGACAGTTTTAGTGGTATTAACGTCTTTTGAACGAGTGAAACTATTCATGGTAGTCAATTTTGCTGCTGCTCGCGTAAAGTAATAAAATGTCAAGTCAAAAGAAAACATTCCATGGAAACCGCCTTATTGGTTTCCAGAGATAGCAAACTAGGGGAAAAGAAAGCGGCAGTTTGAGCGGCATTAACGTCATTTCAATGAGTGTCGCCGAGTGAAACTGGAAGCCCATTTTCGCGTCAGCTCGCTTGTTCGAAGCAATGGAAGGACTTACGAAAGGATGATTTTTACATGTGTTTCCCTCGCCATGTTTGCAAAGGAAACTAAAGGTAAGGACTAATATTTAAAAACGCTGCAAATTTGACAATATTTATTTCAACCATAAGGAGTACCTTGTGTTACGCCAAATTCTTAGAACGAGATATTTTTTTTTTGTCAGCGCTCTGCTGAAAAATATGAACTTAGTGGATTCATTCTTTGTGAAAGAGTTAGAAAATGGAAAACATTATGTTGTTAATGAAAAAAACTATTAGTTTATTATATCCGTCCTTTTTTTATGTATTACGTGCAAAAAATGCTATCATTCAGGGTATTTTTTCATACTTTAATTTGTGTTACGATGAAATTCATGCATAGAAGGGTTAACTCATGTATATCATCAGAGGAAAACAAAAATTGCCCTCTGTCTCCACTTTCACGCATGTAAGGTATATACTTGTTCTATTAAATTAGGGGTATATACCATTTGCATTTGTCGTAATTTCCTGAAAAGGACCGATTTGAGGCCTAGTAATTTAAAGCAAACATCGTACTGTTGACATGTATTTTAATATAAAAATAGTCTATTTGCTCTCTAAATCGCCATATCACTTCCCTGTATTGAAAATAATAACACTAATGCAATTTTGTTAAACAAAGTACTGCATTATGTGGACTTTCCGCAAGCCAATATATTTAGTAACCTTAACAATAATACATGTTGAATTATTTGGGAGGGGGAGAGGGAGTTGCCCATATGAGCACTGGAGTAGGAAGAGGGGTGACAGGGGGAAGGGGGCTGTAAGACGGCTGTTGGTGTAAATTATAAAATGTTCACTTGCAAATTGATATCAATTTAGACAAATACATACAGCAATCACAATCTGAAGGCACGTAGGAGTATTTGCATTTAATTTGCCGAGTACCTATCGATTGAACGACACATTCCTTGCTCAAATAAGGTATAGGAACTGCTGGCACCAATACTATGAAACTGTTTCGCCTGAAATTGTTTTATTCAGAAGAAAGCAAACAACGCGCCCTTTTTTCAAATATGCGTCCATTGGCGCGAGTCAACTTTATTTTTTTGAATGTTTTTGACCATGCACGCTCGGTACGCTCGATACATGTGTGTTTCTTCCCCACGATTCAGGTATGCCATGTGACCTATGGGTTTTATGCACGAGAAATTCGGATGTTGAAAGTTTTTCCGTTCTTTTCCAACACTAATGGACACAAAACATTGAACAATTCAACAGTACGATGTTTGCTTTAAATTACTAGGCCTCAAATCGGCCCTTTTCAGGAAATTACGACAAATGCAAATGGTATATACCCCTAATTTAATAGAACAAGTATATACCTTACATGCGTGAAAGTGGAGACAGAGGGCATTTTTTGTTTTCCTCTGATGATATACATGAGTTAACCCTTCTATGCATGAATTTCATCGTAACACAAATTAAAGTATGAAAGAATACCCTGAATGATAGCATTTGTTGCACGTAATACATAAAAAAAAGGAGGGATATAATAAACTAATAGTTTTTTCATTAACAAAATAATGTTTTCCATTTTCTAACTCTTTCATCAGGGATCTTCTAAAAATTCTCGAGGTGTCCGCGCGTCCATGATCTTGATTTAACTGCGCTTAATCACCATATAATTCATATTTTTGTGTGTGAACCTTTTAGTCAGGAGAGCCCCCAGCTCAAAAGAGAGGTTCTTTTTGTTTTCTGTTGTTGCCCTTAAATTTGTTTGTCTTGGTTTTTACTGTTTATCCAGAGAAATAAAGTAAATGTAAATGTAAGTAAATCCCTAAAGACTCAATTCAATTGAAAACAAAATAATAATAATTCATTTATAATAAAGAATTGTAATTTACACAAGAATCAGGTCCATGCGTGTCCGTCTGTGCATGAGCACTTGCGCACAGTCATAGCCTATAAGTTATCTGTATTAGATAGCAAAGCCTCGCTCTTTGGTAGGAACAGTTCTTAAATTAAGAGCAAAGTCTAAATTGCGATATCTGCAATATTTGTGCGAATCGTAACTCTCTTCATATCTGATCGTTTTCTAAAGATCCGTTATTTTCATTATTTATGGAGGCTTGATTGCTGCTGGCGTCTGTGTTTATTAATTGAAGACGGTTCGGTTCGCATGCGGTGCTGCACCGTTTCATCTCGATTTCTGACTGTTTACTTGACTTCCTGGATATTTGCTCTTCGAGACGATCTTTTTGTTCATTCGAAAACTGCACAATCGGCCAATAGTTTTCATTGGTTGATGCGCTACCGCTTTCATGCC
Organism: Patiria miniata; assembly: GCF_015706575.1. Taxonomy (NCBI): domain Eukaryota; kingdom Metazoa; phylum Echinodermata; class Asteroidea; order Valvatida; family Asterinidae; genus Patiria; species Patiria miniata. The sequence continues at coordinate 2,195,897 of NW_024037062.1, forward strand.
CAGCTCACGGTTTTCTGAAATATATTTCTCAAAATGGAGCAGATCAAATTTTATTCGGGCCCAAGTACTAGCAGAATTATTTTAATGAACAGAATAAGTTTCTAATTTTTTTGAACACTTTTAACGGGGCCGTATCATAAGTCCGACGACTCAAAGGTCTCGAAATTTCGGACTTATGAGGCGTCGGACTTATGAGGCATTATTCCGCCTCATCGGTCCGACAATGGACAATCGCTTTTTCGGACTCATGAGACGTCGGAGCTATGATGCGTCCGACTTATGGGGCGTCGGACCTATGAGGCGGAATAAAAAAATTGTAAGTCCGACGATTCTTTTGAAGATTCGTTTGGCAGGCCTTCTTTATATGCACAAACACACAAATGCAACCCTAAAACATTTGCCTTTAAAAAAACAAAGGGATTGTTGGATTTTTATGTTTTGGGGGGTCAGATTAAAGCTGAGAGCTTTTTCTTCCCAATACTGATTTTTTTTTGAAAATAGCACTTTGGGTCGCTGAGAAAATACCAATTTTGTAAAAGTAGTCATTTTTCATCCTGTACACAACAACCACAGTAGAGAATGTTCACTGTACCTATTTGTGCATGCCATATTCCCTTACAAACAACACGGCACATAATATGACAAGAGCACAAATGAATTTGATGGAAATGCCTTTTATTTTTCACCTGAACAGGTATCTCATCCTTTTTAGTCCTATTATAAACCCTTTCAGCATCATAAATATGTCAAAATACCAAAGCTTTTGCACAAATAAGGATAATTGCACGGTAGGCTTACAATAATTTATGTTTCCCTGTTTGAAGTACTTGTGTAAAGGATGAAAAATGACTACTTTCACATAATTGGCATTTTCATGATTATTTTTTTACAGTATTTGAAAGAAAAAGCTCTCAGCCTTAGGCCAAAAACAAAAATAGTCGGTCTCTGGTCAGACCGAAGTTCCGGAATTGATGCTGCGACGCGTTTTTTTTTTTTTTATTGTTGGTGGTTTTTTTTCTTTGTTCAAGCTTTTATTGTACAGACAAGGTGGGTACTTTTTTGCTTTTTTGAGTCCTCATTATACATTGGTGTCCTCCATAATTTGCCTTGGTGCCCTTTATCATTTGCCTTGGTGCAATTTCCTCATTCCTTGGTGCTCCTTGGTACAAAAATTTGAGGAGGCGCGGCAATAGAGGGCGCTGCTGTCGCTTCCGTGTTAATTAGAAAAAACAAGGTTGACGCGCATGATTAAAATCGACGCGCGCGCTGACCAGAGACCGAGTATTTTTTTTTTTGGCTTTAATTTGATACCCAAAACATCAAAATCTACCGATCCCTTTTCTTTATGGCACATGTTTAAGAATTGCATTTTTTGGGTCACCCTGCTTATATAAACATATATCGTCACCGACACCACGAAGTAACACCCATCTACATACCAGTAAAAACTAGCAATCGGAGAAAACGGCAACTAAAGTTGAACGCCTTCTAAAACAACACTTTGCGTCAAAACGACAGAGTATTTTCAGTTGGGTTTCTCGTTGTGGACACTTGATGAATTGAATTTATTAAATCTGCTGTTTTTCACTCGTTTGTGTATTAAATAAACAAGAAATAAGAGACAAAAGATGAGTGTTAGTTCGTGAAACCGACAAAGCTGCGAAACTGTAAATTTTCGTTTTCACGAAGTAACACTCTTCAATGTATTTAACACGAGGAAAGTGCAACTTCAGGTCAGCGCGCGCGCGCTCATACAACTTGTTACAAGAAGAGTGTTACTTCGTGAAAACGTTTTTGCTCACTTATGAGCAGAGTGCGCGCCATGCATTGCAATGGAAAATGGAACTTGAGTGTTACTTCGTGAAAACGAAAATTGTCATTTTACGCAAAAGTTGCCATGGATACTTAGCGTAATTATTAAAGTAAAGCTCTTGAAGCTTTGAAACTTCGTGCAATGGTAGGCCTTGATGAATAATGTTTAAAAATCCAAAAAACTGAAAATCGAAAAAAATATGCTTTAACACGGTAGAGTGTGACTTCGTGGTGTCGGTGACGATATATCTGCTGATGAGTGCCTTATGGTACGAAACAGTCTGTTCAGAAGAGAGATATGCCAAAGTTTGTTTAACTCATTTTCTGAATTTATTGCATGGTTATAGCTCTACAAAGATGTATCGAGCACTGTGAATTGTGATAGAAGACGATTTCATTGGATATACTAGCTCCTATTTTTTATAGTTAAGCACTCTCCTGACGTCGCACTTCAAAATGGAAAGAGTGAACTTTGAATATTCGACGAAGAATATTCCGGTAGCATCGAGAACAACATACCTCAAGCGCCTGATCGAGAAAACGGAAATGTTCATCAAAAGGATTAGATGGAGATCATTCTTCTTTCTGAATCCGGAGCTGAACAAAGACAAGGCGGAGAAGGAGGAAACGTACGGATTTAACTCGCGGAAAACACCACCAGTCATCCCGGAACTGAGAGAATTCGAAGACAATTTGGTGAGTCTGATTCAAAACGTCGAATTTGAGAAGACCACTAGCCAGTTCCAACGCAAATTGAACGAAGACATAAATACGGTTAGGAACGATGATAAGCTTACCGTCAAGGCTGATCAGACTACAAATTATTACAAGATGGAAACAGATGACTATGTAAATCTTGTCAGGGCGAATGTCAGCAAAACATATAGCGGAAATCAATCGCGAAGCGAAAAGAATTGCTAAAAGTCTTGGACTGGGCGACCGCATAGATACATTTGCCGAGAGGGAAGTCTTCATTACTTTGAAGTACCACAAGGACAACATCGGCAACAAACCATCATGTTGACTGATCAGCCCAACCAAATTAGAGATAGGACATATAAGTCAAGTGATCCTCGACAGAATCGTTGGTAAAGTCATAAGCGCGACGGGATTCAACCTGTGGAAAAGCACGGACGCCGTACTGGACTGGTATAAGAAAATCCCAAGCAAGCAAGAATCGAGCTTCATAAATTTCGACATTGTGGAGTTCTACCCTTCGATAACGGAAAAGCTTCTCCTGAAGGCCCTAGGGTTCGCGGAAAACTAAGAGAACATTAGCAGCAAGGAGAAAGTTATCATCATCCACGCGAAACAGACAGCGGTATTCAACGACCAGGTACCGTGGAAAAAGCGTAATGCAGAAGGCAAATTCGATTTCACGATGGGCAGTTTCGACGGCGCGGAGTCATGCGAGCTGGTCGTAGCATATATATGCTGTCGATCCTGAAACCAAAGTACGGAAAGAGAGTAGGACTATACAGGGACGATGACGTCATCGTGGCAATAATCTTTTTGGACAATCTTGACCATCTTCAGGTGATGGTCTAAGTGTATGCCAAGTCCTAAGTCGCTCAGAGTGACGAAAGTGCCAAAGTGTATTGGTAGAAGAAAACACGTGTACAAAACATAAAGAGATGAGTCTGAAAAAAAGGAAACTAGAAATGAGCTTGCGTACAGATACCAGCTGTTTTGGCTGTTTGAAATGACTATGTGACGTGATGAACACATGATGATGTCATTTCAAATTTCAGATTAAACACCTGACGGTTTCAGTACATATCAAGTGTCGACCAAATCGGACATTCTTTTCTTTAAATATATAACTTAGAAAAATGCGCCGTTAATGAGACGTCACATAACATTTGATAACGTCACGTTGAGGTCACTTGTACATGTACTTTTCGTCATTAACACATCCCGGAAAGGCCATATATGGCTACATATCAATTTACAACCAAATCGGACCTGTGTTTCTGTAAATATAGACATTTGAAAATGCACCTTTAATGTGACGTCACATGACTTGTGATGACGTCATGATAATGTCGCATAAATTGTTATCTATAACACATACCGGTTTACAGACAAATCAAGTTACAACCAAATCGGACCTACAGATTTTTAGATATAGGCCTGAGGAAAATGAAGATTTAATGTGACGTCACTTGACATGTGATATCGTTATGTTGAAGTCACTTGAATTTTCATCTATAACACATCCTGGTATGGGTCATATCAAGTTACAACCAAATCGGACCTACGGTTCTGTAGATTATACCTTAGAAAATTACCCCTTTAATGCAGCGTCACATGACACGTGATGACGTCATGATGACATCACTCAAATCTTTATCTGTAGCGCATTCCGGCATAGGTACCTTTCAAATTATAACCAAATCGGATCTATGTTTTTGTTTTTTTAGAAACTAGGCCTAAAACTAAAGCTACAGCTAAAACGAGCATAATCTGAATGAAAACCAAGCTGATTCCAATTGAAATTGAGAACAGCTACAAACCAGAGCTGTTTTTAGCTGACTTGGTAAAAAAAGAGTTTAAAAGTCTCACCGCTTCTCCTGTAGTATTTCAACTTCCCTACGTTGGTTGAAACGATTGAGTCATCGCACAATTCACACTGTCTTGTAGTTTTGTTATAACTGAAGTATCGGCAGTGTACTTCCTTCAGGCAGGCTGCGGCACATCTAAGAAGCGATCTGTGTTGGCTTGACCGAATCATTCGAAATTTCACGGTGCTGTTGTACTGTGAAACAACCGTGAAATCCGAAGATTTCATGGTAGGGGGGTTAAAGGCAGCTCCGCTTTGGACCACGCAAACGGTCAACAGAGCAAGACACCAAATAACATGGTCATGCCACAGCTGACAAAATTTAATAGCTAGATTCATTGCGACTCTCCAGTATAACAGCATAGTGGTATATGCTGACATGAACTTCTGAGCTGTGCTGTATATATGGCATCCACGCACGATAATTATATACAGATGAGATAATGCGCTCATAATTTATTGAGGGGCCCGGGATACACCTGTATTTGACGAATGGGCTGTACAATACCATTGTCTCGCTGTATGGTACAGAGAAAAAAATATAGGTGGTGCGGCAATTATGTTTCGGGTGACTTAAGCCCATAGACATATAATAAATGCTTAAGCCATGCCAGTCTTCTGTTGCTCAGCTTTCTAATGCACGAAAAACGTTATTTGGCAAACAAATGTTGCAGTCCAAAAAAGAAAAGAAATTGAGACCTCAACTGAAACGTTTTACATAAAATGTGGATCTCTAATAGTCTAGTAGGAAAAGAGGGGGTATCGTGCACCCTCGGAAATCAATTTCTAATCAACTTCTCTAGGTCAGAAAAAATGTGTAGAAAACGATTTGCTATGTTAAAAAATTCAAAAAATGTCCCACGTATTGTTTTTATGCAAATTAGTGCCGCCATTACCGAAAAATCTATTTTTCACTATATCTCAGCCAATATTGCAGACAATTGAACGACTTAGGTGTCTAAACCCATGTTTTCAAGGTCAGAGATCACAATAAAACTATTTTGGAAGTGACCACATGTGTCTTTGGCATAAGAATATGCAAATTAGTGCCGCTAATACCGGAAAATCATGTTTTTTGGCATATCTCGGCCAATATAGCACATAACTACACCAGTAAGGTGTCTAAACATGTTTTGGGGGTTAATTATCATAAGAAGACCATTCACGAAGTAACTACGTGTGTCTTTGGCCTGAAAATATGTAAATGATAAAGTGTCGGTTTATTTTTAGCCAGTATCTCGGCCAATATTGCACATAACTACGACGTGAAGGTGTCTAAAACCATGTTTTGAGGGTCAGGTATCATTAGAAGACCATTTACGAAGTAATTATGTGTGTCCTTGGCAGGTAAATATGTAAATTCTACAGTGCCAATTTATCAGAAGTTTGATTTTTAGCCAATATCTCGGCCAATATTGCACATACATTGTAACTACACACATCGGGTGTCTAAACCCATGTTTTGAGGGTCAGGTGCCATAAGAAGACATTCACGAAGAACTGTGTGTCTTTGGCATGAACATATGTAAATTCCAAATTGCCAGTTTGATTTTTAGCCAATATTCTATTCAATTTCAGCCAATATTACAGTTTATTTGTAATACGATGGCTTAAAATCAACTTTGATCATTACCGTTTATCAAAACCCTTCTGTTAACATTAGCTGCAATATTGGCCGAGATATTGGCTAAAAATCAAATTTCTGATAAATCGGCACTTTAGAATTTACATATTTACCTGCCAAAGACACACATAGTTACTTCGTGACCCTCAAAACATTAGTCTAGGCGATATTGAAAATAAAGGCCCATTTAGGGCAAGAAGAAGTTGAGTAGAAGTTGGTAACCCAGCTATTTTTCCTAATTTGAGGGTGCTGAATCCGAAAATGATTGTTACCAAGCTGGATTTTTAGTGGAAATATGCCTAATTTCCATAAATCTTAAATACCTGTTGTGTAATATATTTGTTCCCATATTTGCGCATACTTTTATTATTTTTGGGGGAATAGTTTATGTTTGTTATTCTCCTTACACTTTCTTACTTCAATAACATTTTCTAAAGCGTACAAGCGACTGAATGATTATGAGGACATAGTAACAATCCAAAATGGCTACTATCACACCCTAAAGTTGCGCGCATTTACTTTTCATCATCAAGTAGTCTCGCCAAATATCAGTATTGTTGAGCGTCAAATTCACAAAGGTACTTACTGGCACAGTTACCCTAACCGAAAGAAATGGGAAATCATGTGAAAAATGATAACGTCTTGATTTTTAGGCCAAAAAAAAAGGAGAAAAATGACGAAGTGTGCGTAAATTGGGCTAAAAAAATAGGCGAAGGGTTGCCTAACATGGGGTACTTGAACAACTTCAAGGAAATCCCACACACAAAAATATTAGTGTTGGTTACAATAATTATGTCAAGATCAAAACGTTTTCTTACCAATATTTTTGGGAATTACATTGAACTTGTTCAAGTCTCCCACGTTGACAACCCTTGAACTACTTTATAGCCCAAATTACGGACACCTTGTTTCCCCCCCCCCCGTTTTTGTTTACTTGGGGAATATCAAGATGTTATCATTGTTCACATGATTTTCCAGGTTTTAATAAGGTAACTGTACCAGTAAGTTACATGATGAATTTGAAGTTCATTAATAATGAGGTTTTGCAAGACTACTTGATGATATCTGGAGACAAGGTATTAAAACGCGCACAATTTCGGGGTAAAATAGCAGCCATTTCGGATTGTTACTAGTCTTCATAATCATTAAGTCACTAAGCTTTAGAAAATGTTATTGAAGTAAGGAAGTGTAAGTAGAAACAGCGAAATAAATTTAAAAACATATATATATATATATACCCAAATTTGGGAACACGACAGATTTTAAAGATTTATGGAAATTAGGCATATTTTCACGAAAAATCCAGCTTGGTAACAATCATTTTCGTATTCAGCACCCCACAATTAGGTAACATAGCTATGTTACCTACTTCTACTCCAAAATACCTCTTTATGTATCAATTTTGGAAATAACGCCTAGTCTATCTGTGCTATATGGGCCGAGATATGCCAAAAACATGATTTTCCGGTGTTAGCGGCGCTAATTTGCATATTCCTGCCAAAGACACATGTGGTCAATTCCAGAATAGTTTTATTGTGATCCCTGACCTTGAAAACATGGGTTTAGACACCTAATTCATTCAATTATTTGCAATATTGGCTGAGATATAGTGAAAAATAGATTTTTCGGTAATGGCGGCACTAATTTGCATAAAAACAATACGTGGGACAATTTGGGATTTTTTTAACATAGCAAATCGTTTTCTACGCATTTTTTCTGACCTGGAACCGTTGATTAGAAATTGATTTCCGAGGGTGCATGATACCCCTCTCTATCTCCCCAACTATAAACCTTTATCTAATAGGACAAGGTAAGGGCCCGTGACCATTCAGCCCCGGTATGAAAAGGGCCCCCCAGTAAGCTCGTCCCCTCCCAAGAAGTCTCACTGTGCGAAATGTATGAATTTGCGGAAATTTCTTGGCCCAGGAAATTGATGATGGAGGTGCACACCACATTTCTGAGTACCAATTTACTCACAGAGTCAGCGTTCAAGTAAACGTGGGGCCAAGTTCACGACATTTACATAGAGCACACGACGTCGAAGCGAAACGTCTTGTAGGAATTTTTGTACCGTTTCCAACGTTTTCCGCGCACAGGAAAGACTATTATGAAAACGTATGTCTCATTTGAACCGAGGCGAGCGCGCTAGTACTATTGGCTACAATGACAATGCATATGCATGCTTTGCATGCGCAGTGAGCTTGTCTTACATACGCAGTGTGGACTTCCGAACAAAAGACGTCCACATAATGTAGGTAGCAGCGACGAAGTGTGGACTTGCCCACGTCCACACAGTGTTTCCCCATTTCTGGAAAACAGGTTTAGAGGCATTTTTGGGTTAGGTTTATCTGTAGCAGAATGAAGAGAAACACTAAAGGGAATCATTGAAAAAAAATTGGGTTGTAAGAGTTTTCACAGTTTGAGAAAAATGAGTTTTTCCACTGGTGTTCCTTAACTACACGAAAAGAAAGGAAAGTCCACACTAGGTATGTGAAACAAGTCTGGGTGGTGGTGGCGGTGTGTACTGCTCATGTATGTGAACATAGTTATTGTGTCTAACACGGTCTGCTCGCACACGAGCTGCCACCCACTGTGTGGTGCATCATGTACAGTACATGTACATGTACAGTACATTGGCGTGTACTTTTTGCGGAGAACACAAAAAGGGCATATGGGCGTCCCAGGATTTCTTTCTAGAAGGGGCAATACGCACATTCCGTTGGTCTCCTCCATACTGTCTAGTTAGAGGTTCAGCGGGGACATTTTAATTTGCGATCCCACCCTATCCCATTGACACTCCTGTATTGTGTCCACGTCCACGGGGCATATGCAATGAAAATGCAAATGAGTGACGTGCTTATTTTGTCCCAAAACTGTCATGAAAATTAATTATCAACAGAGTATATTTGTAATAACGATGCATGTGCAAAATAGTGAATGGTTTTCCAAATCTTCCACAGCGGTTTTTACCCATCTATATGCTCGCCTGGTCCTGACAACCCACATCATTATGACTCGGTTATAACTCCCAGCCGGTTGCGCGAGGTCAATCAAAGACACGACCCACACAGTGCCTAAACTTTGGCGGGAGACCTGCAACTGGCATTTTTATCAATGACATCTTTCTCAGGCCTTGGAGTGGACGGAGCTTAAACTACGCGCGTTGTAAAAATGCATTTTGATACGTGCAAACCTTTGTAGTCACAAGAGGTTTTTTTTCAGATAGTGTCTCTCAATTGTTATTATATGGTTCCTATTTCATTGTTAGTCCTACCAATTAATGTTCGGCCTTGCGTCCATAAAATATTAATAAACTTTTATCGAATTGAGTTGAACTGAATTGACTCGTGCTAGCAACCTTTTCACATGTACATTAGTCAGCAATGGCAAGTAAACATTTTTAAAATCCTATAACGATAATAAAATAGGGCCCGTACATAACGCTCAGATCTTTTTACCCAAATTTCTTGTTGATTCCATCATTTAATGTGTATAGTAACTAACTAATATTTTAATGTGAGTACAGTAACTTCAAGTTGTTTTTCATTTTCATCTAAATCATTAAGTTAGATAGTTTGTTATTTTTTTCGTCCTCGTTGCTTTCGTTTCGTCCCATTCCATTTTGACTTCAGTTTATTTTCAATTCAATTTTCATTTTACTACAATTTCTATGACTTAATTAAAGGCAATTAGTAATTGATATGTGCAAATCTTTGTAGTCACAATAGTTTTTTTTTTGCAGATAGTGTCTCTCAATGGTTATATATGGTTCCTATTTCATTGTTAGTCCTACCAATTAATGTTCGACCTTGCGTCCATAAAATATTAATAAACTTTTATCGAATTGAGTTGAACTGAATTGACTCGTGCTAGCAACTTTTTCTTATGTACATTGGTCAGCCATGGCAAGTAAACATTTTTTTAAAATCCTATAACGATATTAATAGGGCCCGTAAATAACGCTCAGATATTTTTTACCCTAATTTCTAGTTAATTTTATTATTTTATTTGTATACCAGACTGGTTCCATCATTCTGTTCTCTCTCGAGGCCATGTGGTCTTATAATGATGCATAGTCGATTCTCGGATTTTTCAAGGCCCTAGACACACTTTTGCCACTGAGGCTGGCATGGGCCTAATGGATGACGGTGTCACGGTCTCACTTCTCCGGCGTGCTAGCTTCTCCGGGTTGATTCGGCGGATAATTGAGCACGTTACAGTGCACGTTACATGAGCACGATTCATGCTCATGTGTCCGCTGTGCTTACTTTTCCTCGGGCTGTTTTCTGAAGTCTACCAAGCCCAATAACACAGTGAGGGACACCCAAGAATGTGTTATGTAACTCTTCCTGTGGGTCAAGTCATTCCATGGTCTTGCAAGCATTCTGATTTGTGTTCCCAGCGTCATGCATGTGTGTGTTCATGGAGGAATAATTAAGAACGAACTCCTTGGTCCGTGTTCCTTGCTCGTTCGTGGTCCATTTTGTCCTTATTTTTGCAACCACGGCTTAAAATAAATGTGCATTTCAATTCAAGTCTTTAATATTGGGAGTTAATAGTGCGCGCCACGAAAATTCTATGCATACAAATATCTTACGTACACAAGTACAGCCCCGAAAAACTCAGCACACTAATACAGTGACGAAAATGTACACTACTGCACAATTTTGTGCATGCGTGTTGAAGCGAAATTTCCCTTTTGGAGAAGCTAGCACGCCGGAGAAGTGAGACCGTGACAACGGGTTGATGAATGCACGACAGGTGCCATGTCTGAGAAGGGCGCGTGATCCCAGCATGGTCTGTCCAGGCCATGAAACATAAATTGCCCACAACTCTTTCGTGCACGAATTGCGCGGAAGAATGCTAACGGCTATATTGAAGAATCTTCTCCTGCATGACTGATGTGTGCCAAAATAGGATCGTGCGCAGATATTCTCGAACGTTTTAGATATTCGGGAAATACTCTTCAGATGCTCGTCCCGGTCACTTTGTCAGCAGGCTGAAAACCTACGGTTTAGTCAATAAAGAGTCTGTCACAGCCGCGTACGGGATTATAAAGCCACGATGCATAGAGCAAGGAACATACGGGTGGAAACCTGCTTAATTGAGAGGCTTGGGTAAGTAACATGTTGTCTGCTTTATAAAAATATCATGTTTGTTTGAATGATATGTTTTAATGTTTGTTTTAATTAATGATATCTGGTGATGCTTCAATACACTGCGTCAGTAGAACCGTAGCGAGGGCCTTTCACGTACTTATCCTTCTGCATAACGACCTTTGTCTAATGCATGCCCCCCCCCCCCTAATCTTCATGTTAAACATAATTAATATGCTTGTTTTGGTTGCCGAAACTCGAATTTACTATAAATTAATTCGTCAAATAATTGCATGGTGAAATGTTTGAATGACATTGCTTTCCACCGAGTGTTGTTTTGATAAACAGCATGAAAAACAAAGCGGACTCTTAATTGTGCTAAATCACCCCGTACCGTGGCCGTATTCACTCCGGTTTTGCGATACCCTAAAATTTGCCTCCTTGCATGACACCCGGGTCAGCACTTACAAGTCATTCAGTAAAACATTTTTCAACTTTTGTTTGCTAGCACATGCAGCCAATTTTTTTTCTTCAAGATTAGCTCTCATTGGTTTTTCTTCGTTTACTCCAGACCTTTTGTTGCTCAAAGTTTTGATTACCGTTAACATTCAAAAATAAGATATACATGGTTCCCCCGTACAGGAAACGGTCAGTATAACTATAGGCCTACATTTAAATATATATCCAACCTTGTGCACTGGGAAATGTTACATTTTTCAGGTTACTTCTTTGCAGTCGTGTTGTTCGAAACTATATCTTAGAAAGTACATTTCACACCTTTTTACAGGATTTGCCAGCGTCGATCTAAACCATCTCATTGTGACGTACGTTGTTGCAACGCCAGTCAGAAGGGTACTTCAAGTACTACATGTACTTACGATATAAAAAGGTCAGTGAATTTGATGTTTAAATCTAAATCCGATCAACTAGGCCAATATTTAACCTTAAACATTTTCGGTAAACCTGCAGAGCGGTTTCAATTTTGTGAGTTGCGACGCATGTCATCGTAAAAAAAATTGTGGAATCATCGTAATATTTTGTACCATATGGTACCTATACATTGTAGTTTGCCACTGACCAATATAGCGCAGCGTGATTTTTCGTCCGGTACCTGCTGGGCCTTTACGCCTCGTATCACAACGTGATCGTCCTTGCACGGTGACGTCGTTTTGTACCGGCACGTACAGGCCTACTTCAGCCATTGTTGATGTGATAACACTACTCTTGTCGATATTATATACTTGTTGCCTTCGGTTTCCATTGCCTTTTGTTTTAAGAGAAGAGGTATCAGGAAAAGGTCATATCATCAGCTTGTAATGTTTGGAAATGAAGGATGAAAATGGTTCAAGATATTTTGTTACAATCTTTATTCAACTATTATTGAAAATCGGGTGTCAATCCACGTTTCTGGAATTCCCTACAGGAGTAGTCACGTGTTAAGGGCAGTTCAAAAGAGGCCGTAATTTATATTCACTGTATCTCTCTTCTATTTTAAACTCGCCTCTTCAATTAGTATCTCTCTTTAACAAATGATTCATTTAGTTTACTGTATTTCATCTCACTGTCCACAGAATAAAAGATCGCATCACTGAATCATTTGGGACAGAATATGAGACAACATTCTCCTGCGGCTTACTGTAGCGGACACACTGCCTGGAGTACAACGGATTCGACTAAACATTCACTTCAGGTCTCCAGACTTCAGAGGTTCAGTTGCAAGGTTTTTAAATACACGTATAATGAGTATAGGTACAAGATCCTCTTATGTTCTATAACTTTGGTACATGTAGTTCCATTAATCCATAGTCCCGATTCAAAGGGACTGATACTTTAGTTTTATCATGAATTCGACTAGGTGTTTAACAATCACACTACGAATCACTCTATATGTTAAACGGTGACATTTTATTGATACAATACAGTGTATGTAACTTTGTGTGCGTATGAATATTTTGAATAGTGCATTCGAAGGATTTTTTCGTGTATTTTTTTTTTGAAAATAATGGCTATTTCAGTGCATTGTTAGTGTTAAGCAATATTTCCCGATCCTGGCGCTCTGTGTACTGGGGATGGGTGATGGCTTCTGTAGTCCGATCCTGGTGTCTCGATGCACAGAGATGGGTGGTGGAAATACAAGATCGAATTATTGCAAGACATATCACATGCAGAGAAACCATGTGATAATTCTGAGCATTTAATTGAAATGGATTGGAGATCTGTGTTGTAAAACAACGGAAACTTTCTTTCAAGCTAACCCTCACTGCACTGTTCAGCATACTCACACGCACAACTGTTCAGCAAATGTTGTTTCCTTGTAGGCCTTTATACAAAAAAATACCCGTAAAGTATAGTTATACCTGAGGGGTTGTTTTACAGGCCCGGGTTAAATACGTATGATTGTACAGTTTATTTCTTCTTTGTCTCTCCATCTAAAACTTCCATATTGCGGTGCGTGCTATATATAATAATACTTGCTCTTTAAAGACGGTGTCTCGTGGAGCTTTTTGGTCTGAAAAGCAGTCAGAGGATTTAGCCTCGAGTAAGGACACACATGCAGACCCAAACCACTGTTTTATCAATCAACGGTCGGATCAGATAATTGACCACAAAGTCCCCAGTGGTCAGCCTGGCTACTGCAAGCCACTGGTCGTAAACTTAATGGTTCCCATATGGATGGGCTGGGAGCTGAGGTTTCTTATATACAGCTTATCCATATAACAATACACGCACTCTGGCACAGCAGAGGTATTTGTGGACGTTCTGAAATGTGATCCATTTCTTTGTGGATTTACTAGTTGGAAAGTTTTTTGGAACACTATAAAGACGGAGAAATAGTTTTTCCTTCCTAGGGTATACCACACTCATCCACAAACTGTCCCTGATTGTGTTTTAAACAATCATGCTCAACAAGGCAAGGGCAAATTCACCAAATTTTTTGGACTGATCGGACTGGGGGTGGACATTTTATCTGCGAATCAAAGAGTCTGGTTTATTTGGTGTGATGAATGTTATTCATATACAAGCTAATAAAAAGCATATATAGGGCCTATGTACATTTCTATTATTTTCTTGTTATAACTGTCCCGATTAATATTGAGCAACATGCAAATGTTAAAGTTGTAATGTAATTTTAGTACTTGCATGATTTCATTGATTTTATCGGTAAGATTGAAATACGAAATCTACACCCACATGAGTGATTTTGTCCATGGGTATGATTTGACCACACTGAAATTAATTCAAGCCATATTTTTATCAACTACATTATATGTGCAACCTCTCCAACTAAAGTGGGATGCATTTTTTTGTTCTGATAAAAAAGATGCAAAATTGAACTGGGATACCAAATATTTCGACCGACTTCTGATACAGTTGATAAAAAACCAAATGGTCGAGGCTAATTGCTTAATGACAGAAATTCCACGTTATAAATTAGGTAGGCCCTATCTTTCATTTGCTTTTTCTGGTACGGTACATGTACTTTTTTAGATTAATACAATCAAAGTCATCCAAACCTAACATATTTTTTTTAAACAAAGGAAAGCAAAAACGGTAAAAGTAAAAGGGTGAAAAAAGAGTAAATGCTACACAAAGGAGAATGACATAAACAATACAGATTTAAATTGTTTATGTTAATTTCATGAATGAAAACTGATGTCAGATCGTTTTAGTCATCATTGCTTTTTGAAATTTGGCAAGATTAATCCTGATGTGGATGAGCTTGTACAAGTTTTGTTAACAATTCATTCAAATTTAAGTTGCATGATTTTTGGAAAGTTGGTAATTTGTACACAATATATATTTACAAAATAACATGTAATGACTTTAGAGAAGTTGTGGATGTAACCGGAAGCTACGTTCTGTTACATCCAAACCTTGTTTTGTTCATAATTAATAATTTTAAATGGTTCAAATTCACACCAAACTTGAGTTTATAATATAGCTTCATTAAATAATATCCATACTTACTTTTAAAGACTGCTAAAATTGTTATTTCCAACAACAACAAAAAATAATGGTTGTGGATAACGGTAACGTGGGACGTGACCACTACATCACAATGCGGTATTCTTCACCTAGATACGAATGGAACTAAATGTTGTTTGTGTTTAGAAATGTCCCCAAATCTCTGTTTCAAGGGCAATTGCAGATGGCAGGTTATGATTTTCATACTTATTTTAGGCATGACCATGTTAACCGGTTGTGGATGTAACGAAACCATGTGCCCACAGGCATAAGATTTTCTTTATATTTGGCCAAAACATTTATTTGCATAGACTACGATCACATTATTTTACAAATACCAGTTCAATCGAGAAATATTGGGGTCAATTCGACCTAAATTGCTGCAAATAGAAAATTTTGCACAAGCCAGTTGTGGATGTAACATAATGGAACAAGGGACACCATATGATACATCCACAAGCCAATTTTAAATTGTGCATGCCATTTTGGCAAAACATTTCAACATCTGATATTTATTTTATTATTTTTTTTTCAATAGAAAGGGTACATCTTCTCGCTATAATTTGTGTAAAACCTCAACTCCAGTCCACTTGTTTTCTTTTCAAAATGAGTTATTTTGGAACTGTAGGTTTTCTTGCCGTCACACTTTTTCCTCATTTTTTTTTGCCGGACGCCATAACGTTTACAGAATTTGGGTATGAAAGTTATTTTTTTAATATCATCCAGCGTGGTATAATTTAAAAGCTTTATCTAACAGCCTTATTGCCAAATGACATTTGTTTTGGAAATAACCATTCCATAACAAAAAACTGTTTTATAATCAAACCTCAGAAAATATGGCCTGTTCCTCAACTTCATGGAATGACCCACATGTCAATATTTTGCTGGGGTTGGTACAATGTTGAAGATCGAGAGTTGATAGATTTGTGACTTTTTGAGAGCGTGTGTGGGATGTAATGAGAGGAACTACATTGTAACATAACAATGATATAACTATGCAAATACATACATCTCCCCTACTTCTGGAATTAGAAGTCGTCCCACACGAGCTGCCCAGTTTTTTTTAACTTGCTTGAGTACATGGCTCATCGTCTTTCCTAGTTGTATTTCATTTTATTTGTAAAGGGATAGTTTTTGACGTTCCATTTTAATAATTATGCAAAAGTGCAGAAAACATTTAAAATCATCATCACTTCTCCCCCACCGAAAACTGGATCCGCCCTTGCTTCTACATAGTTTCTTTTACAAATTTATGTTTTAACATAATAAAGTTTTTTACAATTACTGCTCAATGTTCACAAAGACAATGTTTTTTTGAACACTGCAACTCAATTTGTTCCTTTCGGAGGCGGGGTGTGGGGTGGAAAATGATAATTTATAAAAAATAAAAAAAGGACACTTAAAAATAACTACCAAAAAAATTATGGATAATTCTGCAAGGGCACATTCATTGAGCTGCGTATTAATTTTAGTTTTATGAAACGGGTGAGGGATTTTATCACGAGTGCATCGTGTGTATGCATTGTAAACATATGCTGCAATAGTGCATATGGCTACAGCTGAAAAAAAATTACAAAGTGACTATCTTCGAATTCCAAGTCTGTGGTTCGGCCAATGATTTCCATTTAGAAAATACATGTCCCTAGCTAGCCTGCACATAAAGTAGAAACAAATGACAACACTTACGGCACACGTGCCAAACAAAATGGAGGGACAAAAATCAGTCTCTCTTCTAAAATGTACTTTCACTTTGAGAATTGCATGTGCCTATCTCAGCATGGAGCTAGCTGCTCTCAGTAATCCAAACTTCTTTTTTTTTCTATAGGCTCCCGGTTTCCAATAGGCCTATACTTTTCGCTCAGCACATGCATGGACTCTCATTTCAAGGACCTTTCTGCTCTTGTTTACTTTGCCCCATATATTATATAACTGGTCGTAAACTGCTGGCCAGTGTGTATTCCCCCTGGCACTGTCAATTGCTTGACACACCCTTGGAACTTGGAAGACATCTGGTTTACCACTTAAATTACACTGGGGTCGCAGGATGGCGCTATATAAAAAGAGTTCATAGAGCAAGGAACAGAACCCACGATAGTGGGCCTTTAAAGACTGAACCTAAGTTATAATGGCCTTGTCCTGCGGGCTCGATTATAAATCCCAGACGGCTGTGCAAGGTTGCTGAGGTCAATCAAAGTATGCACGACCCACACAGTGTCTATAAATTGGCGGGAAATCTGTAGAGGGCATTTTTCATTGATGTTTTGATGTTTTAAGAACTAAAAACAAATGAGAAACTCCACCCTAACCTCTACCTCTTTACCATTTCTCCTTAAATTAGAATTACACGCACGTTGTATTCATTAATAATATTTCTGCATGCCAACTTCAGCGAAATTTACCTGTGGTTACAATAATTGACTACTCGAGCATGCCTGCGTGTGAAAAGTGTGGACTTTTTTTTCAATTTTGTGCTTCAGTGTATCAAGGATATACTGTAGCTTTACCTGTACTTTGCTTTATCACAGAACGTACCCTTGACCGTTAAAACATACATAATTGTTTTAAATTTTCGAGAGCATAAGCATACTTCTTTTTCGCATGTTTGCAATAGGTTTCCCTTAGTTCGATCCTGGTGTTCCATGCACAGAGATTGGTGGATGGATACACAGTAATATTAACAGAAATCATATTAAAGTGAAGCGAGTTTATTATTATTTTTTTTTTGAAATCGAGATTCGTGTAATCAGTAATGCATTGATGTTTTTTTTTTTTTTTTTTTTTTTTTGGGGGGGGGGGGGTTGCTTTTGGAAGTTATAGCAGAAAAGAGGTTGTTCGATGTTAACCCCGGACAATAAGAGTCCCACTATTCATATGCAACTGATGCAAGCTCATATTTTGTTTTTGATGATTATCTTCAATCGTAACATTAACAAAAGAGATCTGTATTATGTGAAAAACACTTTTATATAGTTAGACCTACTTTCTTGCTATACAGTTTCCTGAAAAGTGACAGGATTCTTTATTGATGAAAATGCCAACGATATCGGAAGACTTATTATGCCCTAAAACTGTCATAGAAAATTAATAATCGTCAGGGTATATACATGCATTTTTTTCTAGAAATACATATACACTTAATACACGGAACCATTGTCCTAAACCACACAAGGCTCAATCGCGTATGGATCCCAGCTGCTGCGCGAGGTCAAATACACAACCCACGCAGTGCCTAATTTTTTTGGCGGCATTCTTTACTAATGACATGTGCCACACCGGTCTCTTAAAATACGCGTAAAGTGAAATATTTTGCAAATAATTTACTACAAAAAGGCCAGTGAAACTTGCACGAATTTGGATGTTTAATGAATAAAACCCAATTATTGTATAAAAGATTTTTATCCTCAGCCCTGCAGGCCCGTCAAAGTTACAAAAGCCACACGCAATTACGAATTACCATAATTTTTGTCGTTATGTAGATTATCGTTAAAAATGAACTGCTCTTACTTTAGCTTCATGATGATAATTATGCTGTATTCATTACTGTTTTTTATGGCAACACAAGAGAACTCTACCTTTTGTAATATAATGCCTTTCTCTTTTTAGTCACGTCAAACATGGGTGTAAATAGTTAGGAAATGGTTTTCGAGGGACATACAGTTGTTGCATCAGTTTGCCGTGGACTATGTTTTTTTGTAGCCCAGCCAAATCCATACTGATGACCGTTGAAAGAAATACATCGTTGCTTTCAAATTGTTGCAACAAAAGTATTAAAAACAGACAGTTTTTCGAATCTCCTCGAACAATAACAGAAAGGAAGTCTTAGTAGTGTTTTCCGATCCTGGAGCTTTGTGCCTAAAATGTGTGATGGTTTTCAGTTCGATCCAGCACATGGATGGATACACAGTATAAACACAAATGATTTTAAGTGAAGCAATTGTTCTTTTTAAATCGAGACTTTGGCAACCAATAAGGGATTCATATCTTTTCTGTTCCTAATTTTGGAATTTATTACAGACAAATGTTGTTGTATGTTAACCCTGAAAAAAAACCAAGAGTTCCGTTCTATTTACAGGCAAGCTCATATTATTTTTTATATTATGCATTCGCATCATTAACAAAAGTAACCTGTGTGAAAAACACGTCGATATTGGTACTGGCTCTTGTACTAGTTGTACGTAGCCTACAGTGTCCTGACAAAATACGAATCATGTCGGGGAGGCTTTTTTTTGTTTCACAACTGTTTCTGAGTTGTAAATGGCAGGCGGTTGCCCAAGGTCACTGAGGTAAATCAGAAAACACGACCCGCACAGTGTCTAAACTTTGGCGGGAAATCTGTAACTGCCATATTTATCAATGACATGATTCTCAGGCTTTGGAGTTTGCGGAGCCTAAACGTAGCGTAGTAAAATACATACATGTACATGCACATGTACTTTGTAGCAAAACAGGCCATTGGGACTTCCACATTTATAATTTGCTTGGTTATACAAAGAAACAACTACTGTATTTGAAAACTAGAATTTGTGAGATAGAAAATTTGAACTGCTCATCCTTGAGTGTGCTGTATTCATGTAAATATGTACTTGTATTTTTTATGACAACACAAGAGAACTATATCTGGTGTGAATAATTGATTTTCTCTTGTTGTAGTCATGTTGCGTCAGTTAGCAAAGCATTATGTTTTTTTTTTATTTAGTCCAGTCCAATACAGATACTGATTACTTATGAAATCATGCATAAGAGTTTTTTTTTAATTGCAAAATTATTAAAAACAAACTTCTTTTTCCAAATGTTTGCCCCCCCCCCAAAAAAAATATGCAAATAGCAGCTAGTTTTTCCCAATCCCGGAGCTCTGTGCTGGCATTGGGTGATGGCTTTTAGTTCGATCCTGGTGTTCCATGCACAGAGATTGGTGGATGGATAAACAGAAATCATATTAAGTGAAGCTGTTTTTTGGTTTTTTTTGAAAGCGAAACTTGTGTAATCAGTAATGGATCCTAATTTTGGGATTGATAAAAGACAAAAAGCTATTCCTTGTTAACCCAGGAAAATAATAGTTCCGCACTATTCACATGCAAGCTCATATTTTGTTCTTAATTACATGTATATGCGTTCATTTTTCAACAAAAGGAGACTGCAGTACAATATGAAAACATGGTGAATAACACGTCTATATAGTTACTGAATTTTGTGGCTTACATTTTCCTAAAAGGGTTCTTTATGCGATGAAAATGCATTTGCAAAATAGTGAATGGTTTTCCAAATCTTCCACAGCGGTTTTTACCCATCTATGCTGGCCTTCTCCTGACAACCCACATAATTATGACTCCGTCGGTCATAAATCCCAGCCGGTTGCGCGAGGTCAATCAAAGACACGACCTTTGCAGTGCCTAAACTTTGGCGGGAGACCTGCTACTGGCATTTTTATCAATGACATCTTTCTCAGGCCTTGGAGTGGGCGGAGCTTAAACTACCCGCGTTGTACACACATGTATGTACATGTACATGTACAAGTACATGTACTTTGTAACAAAAAGGCCATTGTAACTTACACATTTATAATTTGTTTGGTTGTAAAAAGAAACAACTAATGTATCAAACATGCTGTAAACTCTCGATATACGTCTGTGAGATAGAAAGGTTGAATTGTCCATCCTTAAGTGTGCTGTATTCATGTAAACATGTACTTCTTTATGTCAACACAAGATAACTCTATCTGGTGTGAATAATTGCTTTGCACTTGTTGTAGTCATGTCAAGCATGCGTGTGAAAAGTTTGGAACAGTTGTTGCGTCAGTCAGCCAAGGAAAATGTTGTTTATTATTTAGTCCAGTCCAATCCATATACTGATTACTGTTGAAATCATGCATGTGCACTTTTTTTTTAATTTCATAATTTTTCAAAACAGACTTCTTTTCCGAATTGTTGAAAAAAAAAAAAAGATGCAAATAGCAGCTAGTTTTTCCCGATCCTGGAACTCTGTGCTGGCAATGGGTGATGGCTTTTAGTTCGATCCTGGTGTGCCAAGCACAGAGATTGGTGGATGGATAAAGAGAAATCATTAAGTTAAGCTATTTTTTTTCTTTTAAAAGCGAGACTTGTGTAATCAGTAATGGATCATAATTTTGGGATTGATGAAAGAGAAAAGGCTGTTCCTTGTTAATCCTTGAAAATAAGAGTTCCGCACTATTCACATGCAAGCTCATATTTTGTTCTTAATTACATGTATATGCATTCATTTTTTTACAAAAGGAGTCTGCAGTACAATATGAAAACATGGTGAATATAGTCTATATAGTTACTGCATTTTTTGGCTTACATTTTCCTGAAAGGGCTTTTTATGCAATGAAAATGAGTGATGTGCTTGTTTTGTCCCAAAACTGTCATGAAAATTAATTATCACCAGAGTATATTTTTTTATAACGATGCATGTGCAAAATAGTGAATGGTTTCCCAAATCTTCCACAGCGGCTTTTACCCATCTATATGCTGGCTTTGTCCTGACAACCCACATAATTATGACTCGGTTATAACTCCCAGCCGGTCGCGCGAGGTCAATCAGAAGCACGACCCACACAGTGCCTAAACTTTGGCGGGAGACCTGTAACTGGCATTTTTTTTAAATCAAAAACATGGATTCTCAGGCCTTGGAGTGGGCGGTGCAAGCTATACAAATAGTCCTTATACATGTAGTTTTTGTAAATACACATGTATTGTTGAACAATATAGCCTTTTGGATGATCGTTTAAAGGGAAGATTTTATTGCTAACTAAAACAGAAATACTTTAGCTTTTCCCCAAGATGGTAGTAAAACGAATCGTTCCAAACAAAGAATGTGAAATCATACACTAAATATCTATCCATTTATATGTTTCTGTAAATGAATAATTATGCATAATAATCTATACTTTGATGCTTTTGTAATATTTTTTTTACTAATAAATAGGAGTGGGTTTTAATGTTCAAAGACCTTAATGATCTTAACCTATTTGTAATATTGTTAAAAAGGTGATCCAGAATAAAATATTTAATACGCACCTTCAGAAAGTTTTTAGTGAGTTGTTCTTTAATTGTGTCATCAAATTGAGGGTCGAGAATGTGTGTGTTTTCTGAGGGTTGGGGGGGGTATGTTGGAGGGGAGGAATATTGCCGGGGAACAGGGTGACTAAAGGATGTATTATTGGGAAGCCTTTGTTAAACTGATATATTTCACACATTTTTTCATCATTATGGCTGAATATACTACTCAATTAACGAATGTCCTTGAGCACGTTTCCATGCTTTACAAAAGCACAACAAACGTTGGAAACTGTACATGGATTTCCATTTTTAGCTTCCATAGGTGCGTAAATCGAGGGAGCGATGGGTGCACTCACTTAGCCTGTAAACTAATGGTAATTGGATAGGTAATTGATCGCCGGAGACGGACGGAATTGGCAAGAAAACGGGTTGGTTTTCATAGTGATTTGGGTAACCGTTTCCACGCGCGGAAATGTGAATTTTTGCATGGTGAATTGTTAAGAGGTAACATTAAAAAGTGCAATAAATTTGAGTGATCATTATGTTCTCCTCGTAGTGATCCCAACACACAATTTTGAAACAGTTGCCATTCACAACTGTTAGTGTGTCCTCTTATGCCATTTAAAAAATATATATATATATACCAAGAAATGAGGACATGTTTCTATTTACTACGCAATATTTCCTAAATATTTCAACCACAAACAGTTCAAATTACAATGCAAAAATTACCATTGAAAGTTTTATGCCAATCACAGCCAACACTAATAAATAGGTTGTACTTACATACTATTGTGGGTGTTTCTGATATTGTAATCCCTTCCAAAGTCTTAGCAGTTCACAAAAATTATTCCACAAAAAAAAAGGTTATTCACTATCAGCCATGTAAATTTAAGCCACCACTGCCCTTTGTGTTAACCTTAAAAATGTCAGCCACATCTACCTGTACATAAGAGCAGTCTGGTGGACTTTTTGGTATCAGTTTGCTTCATGCAACCAGTTTCTACATATCCAGGCCATAGCAGTTCTCAATTTCCACCACATCTTCGGCAGCTGCATTTTGAAGGGCGAGGTCATTCAGCTGACACACCATCTTGCCCTGGCCTTGGTCCTTCAGATTGAAGGAGCTCCATACCACATAATATGTGGTATGATAATATGCGCCGACATGATATTATCAAGTCGGTGCTTTCCCGAGTGATCAAGTATGGATTTACCAATCACAAGAAGTACTCGGGCCACAAAACGGGCAAGAAGAGACATTCTGCAAAGTGTAACTTTTGCAAAGCCACGATATCTGAAATTAGTGATCATGGAACCACCTCCAACTTCATCCGTCATCTGCAGCGTGTACAGAAATCCTGGTATAAGCCTGAGAAACTTCGTAAATGATGGGATAGATCCAGTTGCGGGGGACCTTTTCTTTCCTCCCAAAATTTTGAACGGTCTCACTTCTCCAGCGTGCTAGCTTCTCCGAGAGGGAAATTTCGCTTCAACACACACGCGAAAAATTGCGCAGTAGTGTACATTTTCGCCAACTTTATTTGTGTGCTGGGTCTGGTGTTGTACTGGTGCACGCAAACTCTTGGGATATTTGTATGTTTACGTTATTTACAGGGTACCAGTCGAACCCAGAATTTTCGTGGCGTGTGCAACTCCCAATAACCAAACAAGACCACGAACGACTTGTTCTCCATAACAAAAACCCAAGATGGGCTTTACGGCTTGTGACAAATGTTCCTTCATCACTTTACTTATTTAAAAGGTAAAATGAGAAGTGAAAATGCTCACTGTGATTCGAACTCGGATCACCTGATTAGAAGTCAGGACTACTTCCAACCAGTCCACGATTGATATTGTCCGATCTCGTTTGGGAAAAGAAATTTCGCGGACCGGCCACCGTGTTCGTGCATCCTCCGTCGACAGTTATATGAAAATCGCCCTTCGCTGGATCGCTACAAACACAAGTATTAAGACCTCGAAAAAAATCACAAACGGAAAATACGTTTATAGAAAGAGGGTGAAGTCCGAATTGGTTGCGTTGAAGGTACGGTGGTTCATGTGCCACGGTCCGGGCGTGTGCGAAGGACAAACATTCATATATGTTCACATGATGACGTCATCATAATTTCATCTCAATTACATTTATAAAATGTGGCTGTATATAATTAAAATTCATATTTCCAACCGAGTCGGACTTGTATTTCTTTCGATATCAGGCACTGGAAAATGCACATTTTGATGGCGTCTCATAACACGTGATAACGTCAAATTAGGTTTTGCCCTTCACCGACGTCGGTGAAGGGCAAAACCTAATTAGATTTATATCACCCCGACGCAAAATTCCATCTTATACGTGATAACGTCATCATTACGTCACATTTCAATGCGTTCAATTGCCATGCTCTTGGTCAGTACGAATCTTGGAGTCGCTCTGATCAAAGAAAATGTCACATGAGAATGAAAACGTTAGGTTAAGAAAAACATAAATCAGCCAATGAAGTCATCATGAGGTCAGTGTTGGAGGTCTCGAGGCCGGCCTCGGCCTCGAGGCCGATTTTCATGGCCTCGGCCTCGGCCTTGGCCTCGGAGGTACATAGCCTTGGCCTTGGCCTCGGCCTCGGAGCCTTCCGGCCTCGGCGAATCGGTCGAGGCCGGCTCGAGGCCGCCCATTTTGATGTGTTTTCTATTCTAATTAATTTTAATTTTTTACCGTATCAAACCCTCGAGACTCTGCCGCAGTGGGTTCCGTGAAACGAACGCATATACAATGTACGCACGAATGAACTGAAAATGGTTGCAATGAGCGTACTCACGTACGTAGCATCTTCGCCTAGCCTGCGCTTCAGCTTTCCACGTGCGTGCAAGCGTTATAACTGTTACCGCGTGCCAGACTACATAAGTCTGGCACCAATCCCATTTGCGTACAATAACATGTGGTAGTAGACTAGTCTGGTTGCAGTGTTGTACAAAATTTTCTCGTTTCGCCTCTGTACCCCGACCTTTAAAAATGATTTGCGGCAAGGGGCGGCAAGCTTAATCATTTCTTTGTATAGGCCACTGTTTCAGTAAAAGTCTGAACTTTCTGGGTACGATCGAGTGTACTAGTCCGTACCATTTTTTTCATAAAGATATGATAAAAACAATTACGATTTATTAAGTAGATTTTATTTTTACACGGTGATTTAAATGAAAGTTCCGGCTCACACGGTAATGTTTGGCGGAAATGGTCGATATGGAATGCGCGATTTCAGAATTCGTTTTTCCATCCAAATGAATGCAAAGTTCTGAATGAATGTTTTAATAATAGGAGTCAGTATTCCTCGTGGTACCAGGTTACTTTTTTGTATTTTTAGAGCCATGTTGATACTTATTACATGTATAAGCACGGTTTGAAATTGACTAATTCTGCGTGGTTTATACGGCCAAAATCTCTGGACTCCCTACCTCTTGCCATGATTTTAAATTCTTCGAAGCCATTGGATTCAAATCGGATGATCCGAGAATTCATGGTCATTTTGATGAACTGAGTGATATCATGCACGCATGTTCCGTGTTGCCGTGTTGTTTGGAGCGGGATTGGCCATTGCCAGACTTTGTCTGGTGCCTCGGTATTAACAGTGATAATGCGTGGACACTTATCCCGTTGTGTGGAGCGGGATTGGAACTATGCTTTGCCCGTGCGTAACGGCGGGCCGTCTGGCATTGTCTGGTCGCATCGCGGTGTTTGCTCGGCGCGCGCCTGGACAGTGCGAAGTTCGGGGGGGGGGGTCGTAACTTTTTGGTTATGAGTGGTAAAAACCTGATTCAAAAATCAAGTCGTTGTTTATTTAATTGGGATTCCTATGATATTAAGCATTTTGATAGGTTTTGAAAATAAGATTTATAAAACATGTTAAAAGTAAATGATGTAAATCTCACAGAATAGAAACTCAAAATTTGGCCATTTAAATTGTTGTCTCCAAAGGGCAAACACCTATGAGCCTGATTCAAACGCCATTGATTTTGTTGTGTTATTTGCTTTCAGAGATACAAAACTTGAAAATAAAATTCGCCGGACTCCCTACAAGAGGAAACCCATTACAAGGTGTAAATTTGTAAGCCAGGCACTCCAAAACTCAGTGAATTCAACTAAAAAGATGTTAAAACTCCAACATAATCTTAGCCTTGTTTTAGTGATTTATATTTTATTACGTGTTTTGATAGCTGGCCTCGGCCTCGGCCTTGGCCTCGGAGGTGGTGGCCTCGGCCTTGGCCTTGGCCTCGCGGTTGTGGCCTCGGCCTTGGCCTCGGAGGTTGTGGCCTTGGCCTTGGCCTCGGCCTCGGAGGTTGTGGCCTCGACTACAACACTTCATGAGGTAACTTTGGAATTTGAATATTAGTAACATTATCTACTACCACTTTTTTGTGCGTACATCTTTGGTTTATCAAACACATAATATTTGTCTATATTTAGCTTGTTGGGTTGGAGACATAAGATGATAATCTTCAAAACTTCAAAAATCTATAATAAATTACATGACACTGTCATGATGACACCATCTCAATTTCACCTATGACACATCACGGTCTACCGACATACCAAGTTTCAACTTTTAAGATGACGTCACATGACCCATTATGACGTCATCATGGTTTCATTTTTTGGGACAAAACTTTACTATAAGGACTATGCTTAAATTAACTTTGAATAATGTACGACAAAGATTAATACCAAAAGTGGTGTCCATTGGATTTGGAATAAAACAAAAGGAGAGGGAAGAAAAAGTAAGCAAAAAAAAATAGTACACAAATAAAGGCTTTTCTGCAATTTTCTGGAAATCCAAGAAACTAGAAATGTGTTTGTGGACAAACACTAGCTGGTTTGGCTTTGAAATGGCTCTGTTACATGTGATAAAGATATGACGACGTAACTTCAAATTACATCTATAAGCACATGCGACGTACATGACATGTGATAACTTTACTATGACGTCACTTAATAATATTCATCAATAACGTATCCTGGTCTACATACATACCAAGTTCCAACTAAAATGGACATACAGATATAGATATTTCAAAATGCCCCTTTACTGTGATTCACATGACTTGTGATGACGTCATCATGACGTCACTTCTATATTCATCTGTAACACATCCCGGTATAAGTACCTTCGAACTTGCTGATTTACAACCAATTGTAATCTCTAGTGATAGTGATATAGACTCTTAATAATGCCCATTTAATAGACTTCACATGAACCTATGATCCTTTAGATATAGGCCTTCAACAAAAAGTTAAATGTAATATCACATGACATGTGATTACGTCATGATGATAAAATTTTTGGAGACCATCTGAGGGTGGTGGTCTATGTGTAGACCAAGTCTAAAGTCGATCGGACTGATGAAAGTGTATAGTGTGAAGAAAAACGTGTACAAAACCTATGGATAAAAAAAAAATCATCTTTCATGTGACGTAACTACACACCTGGTGACGTCATTGTGGCAAAAATCGTTTTGGACGATCTTGACCATCTTCAGGTGATGATCTAAGTGTATGCTATGTCCTAAGTCGCTCAGAGTGACGAAAGTGCCAAAGTGTATTGGTAGAAGAAATAACGTATACAAAACATAAAGAGATGAGTCTGAAAAAAGGAAAACTAGAAATGTGCTTGCGTACAAATACCAGCTGTTTTGGATGTTTGAAATGACTATGTGACGCGATGAACACATGATGACGTCATTTCCAATTTCAGTTTAAACACATCACGGTTTAAGTACATATCAAGTGTCGACCAAATCGGACTTTTTTTTCTTTAAATATATAACTTAGAAAAATGCGCCGTTAATGAGACGTCACATGACATTCGATAACGTCACGTTGAGGTCACTTGTACTTGTACTTTTCATCATTAACACATCCCGGAAAGGCCATATATGGGTACAAATCAATTTACAACCAAATCGGACCCATGATTCCTTAAATATAGACATTTGAAAAGGCACCTTCAATGTGAAGTTACATGACTTGTGATGACGTCATGATAAAGTCGCATAAATTGTTATATATAACACATACCGGTTTACTGACAAATCAAGTTACAACCAAATCGGACCTACAGATTTTTTAGATATAGGCCTGAGGAAAATGAAGATTTAATGTGACGTCACTTGACATGTGATATCGTTATGTTGAAGTTACTTCTATTTTCATCTATAACACATCCTGGTATGGGTCGTATCAAGTTACAACCAAATCGGACCTACGGTTCTGTAGATTAGACCTAAGAAAATAACCCCTTTAATGCGGCGTCACATGACATGTGATGACGTCATGAGGACATCATTCAAATCTTTATCTGTAGCGCATCCCGGCATAGGTACCTTTCAAATTATAACCAAATCGGATCTATGGTTTGTTTTCTTAGAAAGAGGCCTAAAACTATAGCTACAGCTAAAACGAGCAAAATCTGAATGAAAACGAAAGCCGTCCCAATTGAAATTGAGAACTACAAACTATTAACAAAAACAAGAGCTGTTTTTAGCTGACTGGGTAAAAGAGAGTTAAAAGTCTCACCACTTCTCCTGTAGTATTTCAACTTCCCTACGTTGGTTGAAACGATTGAGTCATCGCACAATTCACACTGTCTGGTAGTTTTGTCATAACTGAAGTATCGGCAGTGTACTTCCTTCAGGCAGGCTGCGGCACATCTAAGATGCGATCCGCGTTGGCTTGACCGAATCACTCGAAATTGTACGTTGCTGTTGTACTGTGAAACAACCTTGAAATCCGAAGATGTCATGGTAGGGGGGTTAAAGGCTGCCCCGCTTTGGACCACGCAAGCGGTCAACAGAGTAAAACACCAAATAACATGGTCATGCCATAGCTGACAAAATTCAACAGCAAGATTCATTGCGACTCTCCAGTATAACAGCATAGTGGTATATGCTGACACGAACTTCTGAACTGTGCTGTATATATGGCATCCACGCACGATAACTGTAAAAGCAGATAATGCTGTGTCTAGGTTTTATTATATGTCTATGCTTACTACCGGTCAGCACATAGGGCGCCCTCAATCATATCCTTAGTTTCCAATCACATTTTGTCCACGCTTCCGTGCCAGTATTTTCCAATCCAAACAAACCAGGTTGACTAGAATTCCATTCCAAGTTATCCCTAGATCATCCAACATCTTTCATGTGCGTGATTGTAAATAGCATGTATATTTTGGATGTTTTTTTATGGGGACTTTTCTACAGTCATTTTGAAACTGTTTTGATTATCCATTTTGAGTACATGTGTATAATTATAAATACATGTACATGTATTCAGTGTTAGGGTCAGTTTTACACACTCAGTAACGTTTAAGTGTTATCAGTCATATATAAGGTCATAATTAGTGCACTAGTTATTAAGTTATGCAGCTATATACACCTAATACCTCTTTTCATCTTATTATTTATGTGATTATTGTTACTCTAAAGACATGTATGCCCATGAACATATACATGCAGATCACATATGATCCCTCCTTTTTTTATCGTACATAATGTGGACACAACACGCACATGTCTGGGTGCACTAGCGATTACCATTTCTTTCTTTCCTTATTCTATTCCTTATTTAGAAGCACGGGAAATATCACGGAAAACCACAAGGTATAACTTGAATTACATGGGACAACTTCCAACCTTGGACACGGGAAAAACAGAACAGTATATATGATGAAAATAAGTTCAAGCAGTGCTCACCGGGAATATTGTAGCTGAGTTTTCGGCCCTACTAGGCCTTCATCGGAGCTGGACTGGCAGTTTGAATGCAGAAAATTTCACATTCCATTGCATTAGCTGGCAGTATAACTGGTTCACTTTCATCCCACCGAATTACATAATTTAATAAGCATTTTTCTCGGCTGAAACCGGTCTCAACTCCTCACGTTTTTTTCTAGAAGGGATATCCCTATTGGTTTTGGCCTTCGCTGCGATTGACGCACGTCTGGTTATGCTACTAGAAACCATTGTGTCGATATTTGGTACCGAGCAAAAGAAAAGAGGTCGTGGAGCAGTGTTTTTGCGTCTGCCTTTAGTCATTCCTCTGTTGCTCACTTTCCTAACCACGAACGTAATTTGGCAAATAAAACACTGTTGCAGTCAAGAAAAGAAAAGATACCGAGACCAAGCTCATTTGAAATTTATTTTTATAAAGAAATGCGCATTAGCTATAGTTGCAACGAGACTTCCCTGCATGCGCAGTTAATATCCACAATCGCGTTAAACTTGGAAATGTTAGGGAGGAAATTTTGAAAAGCCTTTTTATCAACTTATCCAATTACATGATATAAAAATGTACGCGGAACGCGCTCAATCTGAGACAAACAAACTTAGCGTACAAAGTTCCCCATAGGGTTGTCTAAGGGGCGTGGCTAAATCACAAACGGCGATTAGTCAATTGAGAGGAGCAGCGTTTTTGTATCAAGAAAAGCTATCAGCAACTTAAACTCGAAGAAAGAAGGCCGGACGGCATCTGACTCTAGGGGGCGCTGTCACGCACTTCCCCGAAGGTCGCAACCCAGTAAATTGGCCAACAATCCGTCCGCCGAGATAATGAATAATACTTATAACATTCAAATCATTCTATATCAGAGAGTTCTATATCAGAGAGTTTTCAGAGAATTGAAGACACCTCTGTATTGAAGACACCTCTCTACGCAAATACCTTGGTGGCGCTGCTCATGTGGCGACACGGCCTTTTTCTTGTCTCTGTGTCACTGTATTTTTATCGAGTTTTAAACCTTTGTAGTGTGTACGTTTTGCACTAAATTAATGCCACACGATGTCCAATGTACTGTGCTCACCGATGTTTGTGATTTTAGTTGTTTTACTAACGCTATCATGGAGTGCCAAGATAATTTTGTGCGCCGTCCAGGACAGTGAAGGTGAGACTCTACCAGTGCTATCGTATAGCCGTGAGTTTCTATTGAGTCGACGTACGTTTTTGACAGCACCAGATTGCGTAATACCGGCAGAAATATGTCAGGACGCACCCAGAACGAGAAAACGTGGGAGGAAAGGAGGTGTCAGAAACAGGTTGAAAAAATCAAGGTTTAGAACCCCACTCCCAACTGTAATCCAAGGAAACGCTCGAAGTATTCGGAACAAAACGGATGAACTGAGAGCCAACATGCGCTATCTCTCAGATTACCGAGATTCCAGCCTTATATGCCTGACAGAAACCTGGCTAACTGAGAAGGATCCTGACTCAACGGTGAACTTGGACGGGTATACCCTTCTGAGAATGGACAGAAATAAAGACTCAGGAAAAAGAAAAGGTGGGGGTGTATGTGTGTTTGTTAGCGGAAATTATTGCAACCCATCGCATATCACAATCAAGCATCAAATGTGTACCCCAAACATTGAACTACTCGCTGTTCATCTCCGCCTATACTACTTGCCTAGGGAAATAAACCAGGTTGTGTTATTCGTGGCTTATATTCCTCCTTCAGCAGATGCCAAGACAGCTGCTGACATTATTCATGACCTGGTTTCCCAAGCTGAAACTTCTTCACCTGATGCAGCTAAGTTTATACTGGGTGACTTCAATCAGTGCAATCTATCAGAATGTTTGCCCACATACCACCAATATGTCAACTGCCCCACCCGCCATGACGCCTGACTGGACCTTTGTTATGGGAACAAACCGGATGCATATCGAGCAAGATCTTTGCCAAGTTTAGGTGACTCTGATCACAACATGATTCATCTAATGCCAGTTTATAAACCCCTTATACGGAGACAACCGGCAAAGAAAATCCAAGTGAAATCCTGGTCAAGTCAAGCTATAGAGGCGTTAAGAGAATGCTTCGCATGTACTAACTGGGATGTTCTCATCGACCCGGTGGACGAGTTAGACCAAGCAGCTGAGGTGATTTCAGACTACATCCGCTTTTGTGAAGATATGGTTATTCCTACAAAGACAATTAAAGTGTTTTCTAACAACAAACCGTGGATTACTTCAGAACTCAAACAGCTTTTAAATGAAAAAAAAGAGACTATTCATTACTGGTACAAGGGATGAACGGAAAGAAATTCAAACTAGAGGTTGTATGAACAACCACACGGTGTTGGGCCATGGATTACCGCAGACTTTGCCACACACATCAACTCAAAATGGGCATGTTTAAATCCATGTTTGAATTTTTCAACATGCCGCCAGAGGGCGCTCTAACATTTGATGACGTCACCTGTAAAATGTTTGTACAGTACTACCTAGGCAGACACTCACATCGTTGAAAGCAAGTTCGCATCTTCTGCCAATTTCAAATAATAAGGCACTTCCGGTTTCGACGGGAAGGAAGGGTCACGTGATTTTGCACTTAATACCAAAAATGAAGACCCTGCAATATTGTATCGATTGCCATAAAAAACAAAATCAAATCTGTAGCAGTTGATTTTATATTGATTTTCAAAGATTAAATCTAGTAATCTTTGATTGCTTGTAATATGATACTTGATGACGTCATTGTGACGTCATTACCAGAAAGTTCAAGAGCTATTTTAACTGTGCTACATACAGCCAAATCTTGATTATATCTAACACGGTTGATTTTTTAGCAATTTTTGAAGGTTTAAAGGTCTTTTTATTGTAACTTCCGGTCTGATGACGTAATCAATTTTTTTTCGCTCACAGGTGTTGTCTGCATTATGGTCATCATGTACATTAATTTTGAAGCGATTACCGCAAACTTCGCCACAGACATCAAGTGAAAATGCGTTTTTCGCGTTTTTTAACCTGCCGCTAGAGGGCGCTCCAACTCTTCATGATGTCACCAATTATTTGTTTGAAAGGTCAATCCAGGCAGACATCAACACCGTTAAAAGCAAGTTCATATCTTTTTCCACTTTCAAATTATTAGGCACTTCCGGTTTCGACCGGAAGGAAGGGTCACGTGATTTTACGCGCACAAGATAAAATGAAGATCATATATTATCGTGTCGATTCCCGCAAAATTCAAGTTGCGGTCTCTGACGGTTGATTTTATATTGAATTTCAAAGATTAAATTGATTATTTTTTGAAGTGACGTCACGTGACCCATGATGACGTCATGATGACGTAATTGCAAAAAAGCACATCTTCAGTTGGTAGTGCATTCATGTATTGACAATTGAAGTTCATATATGTTTTCATTTTGACAAACAGTTCCGGAGAAGAATGTGTCTTGAAGAATAATAAAAAAAATAGTAAATTCTTACAATAACAATAGGTGTTGGGCTGAGGCCCAACACCTAAAAAGACTGAAACGTAAAATAAAGGAATGTAAAACGGCTTATAAAAACAAAATTGATTTTTTTTTCAGACGACCGACACTAGGAAAGCTTGGCAAGGTCTGCAGACAATAACAGGTAACAAACCTAAGAAAAATTGTGTCTCGGTAGAGGATGAAATAAGCTATGCTAATGAGTTAAACTCGTTTTACAGCAGGTTCGACAAGTTTGATTTTAGTGCGGAACAGAATGAAGTAATGTGTGAGTTACGTAACTCTCCAGTGGAGAACATCGGTATTTCTGTTCGGGAAGTGAAAGGTCTTTTTAGAACTGTTAATTCACGCAAAGCAATGGGACCAGATTCCATCACTTCTAAGGTACTTAAGGTATGTGCTGACGAGTTAGCGATCCCCTTTCAAATGTTATTCCAAGCATCTATTGACGAAGCGTCAGTGCCAGCTCTGTGGAAAAAATCGACAATTGTGCCAGTTCCGAAAAAAATCAAAAGTTAAAGAAATGAATGATTTGCGTCCAGTGGCTCTTACCTCAGTACCAATAAAGTGTTTGGAAAAAATTGTATTGAATAGATTACTGCCACTTGTCACTCATTCTCTAGATGAGAACAAGTTTGCTTACTGTCCTCACAGGAGTGAAGAGGATGCTGTACTTACATTGCTAAATGGTATCTTTGAACACTTAGAAAAAGCAGGGGCTTTCGTTAAAGTTCTTTTTGTGGACTTCTCAAGCGCTTTCAACACCATCCAACCGCATCTTCTAGCTCGAAAACTAATGAATTTGAATGTTAACCCCAGGCTTATTTTATGGATCAACGATTTTATAACCGATAGAAGTCAACGTGTTAAAGTGAATTCCACACTTTCATCCGTCCAGCACACTCACACAGGTGCCCCACAGGGATGTGTTCTGTCACCTGTCCTTTACACTTTGTATACAAATGATCTCACTACTCTGGAAACATCACATAGAATAATTAAGTATGCCGATGACACAGCTATTGTTGGCTTTCTAAATGACAAACAAGAATCTCTAGATTGTTTCACTGGTGAGGTGGCACAGTTTACTCGGTGGTGTGATGATAACTATCTAGAAATCAATATCAACAAAACCAAAGAGATGGTGATTGATTTTAGGAAAAAGAAATCTCCAATTACACCAGCTAATATTAAAGACAAATGTGTGGAAGCAGTGTCTGTTTACAAATACTTGGGAACTGAAATTGATGACCAACTGAAATTTGACGCATGTACCAAATCAAAATATAACAAGCAGCAACAACGTTTGTTTTTTCTGCGCAAACTCAAGTCTTTTCACGTTGATAAAACTATTTTACAACTGTTTCACAAGTCCATTGTACAGAGTATTCTCACATTTTGTCTTGTTTGTTTTTACGGAAATATGAGGTGCCAGGATCGGATTAAGCTAGACAGAATAGTTAAGCAAGCCAGTAAAGCTATTGGGTTACAACAAGAGTCTCCAGAGGCATTATACAGGTTTCTTATGTGCAATACAATTAAGACGGTTCTTTCTGACTCACATCACCCATTGAATGCCGACTTCCAAACGAACACCAGAAGTAATCGTTTTTTACAACGAAGGATCAGGACACGGCGATACGGCAGTTCATTCGATCCAGCAGCTATCAAATGGTACAATGAGCAACTGGAACGATGAACTGCCGTGTGGCTGACCCTGATCCCTCATTAATGTAATGTAATATGTGTATTATATGTAGTAGTTTGTTTTTTACCTGTAATTATTGGATTTATAAGTTTGTGGTAACTACATTGCATTTTTACATCTTTTTAATTAATGATTGTATGTTTATATAACCAACTCTTTGTCAAGGCCATTTTAATTTCCCTCCTGAGGGATAATAAAGTTCAATCTTATCTTATCTTATCTTATCTTATCTGGTGCTCTTAACGGACAGGCAAACGTCGTGGTTCAACTTTCAAACGTCGTGGTTCAACTTTCAAACGTTGTGGTTCAACTTTTCAGACGTCGTGGTTCATTTCAAAACTTAGTTTACTTACTTTGTTAGCCATCGTCGATCCACTGCAGGATGAAGGCCTTAGCAGGATGTCTCCCAATGTCTCTTTTTGTGTGCTTAATGGTACCAATTGCTTTCCTCTATGGTACCACTTGCTTTCCTCTATGGCGCCCTCTATTTCGTTCGTCTATTTCGTGGTGTCCAGGCATGCCCAGTTCCGTTTTCTGTACTTTACTGTTCTAAGATGTCATAAATTTGTGTCTATTCCCTTTATTTGTTTGTTTTTCTGTCCAATTGTGCGTGATCTTTAGTATACTTCTTTCCATGTTGTGTTGAGCTGCTGCTCGTTTTCTGTCCATTTTTGATGTCCAGCTTTTAGCTCCGTATGATCGCAGGGAGGATGCACTGGTTATACACTTTTCTTTTTGGGGCACATTGGGAGGTTACCTTTCAAGATAATGCTGTATCTTCCATAGGCTGACCCTCCAGCTTTGATTCTTCTGCGTATTTTGTTGTCTTCGCTTTTGTCTTGAAAGGAAAACTGTCGGCCTAGGTAAATGTATTCGTCAACCTGTTCTATTTATATGCCATTAATTATCACTTGCTTTGGACTTGTTGCTGGTCCTGCCATGACCTTTGTCTTGTTCATATTCATTTTGAGTCCAGTAAACCTGCTTGCTGCGGCCATTTCTTGCAGCATAGTCTCAAGATCGTTGAGTTTGTCGGCTATAATGACTATGCCATCTGCCAATCGGAGATGGCTTAAATTTTCCCCGTTTATGCTGACTCCTTTATTTGACCAATTTAGTGTTTTAGGTATTCCCTCTAGGCAAGCTGTAAATAGCTTTGGTGATCTTGTATCTCCCTGTCTTACTCCTTTCTTTCTCATGATTTTCTCGCTGTCCTCGTGTATTTTGACAATATTGAAGCAGCCGGAATGTATGTCTCTGATCTTGATGCAAGCACATCAATTATAGACTGGAACCATCTTGAGGAAACCCTTGTTCAAGCCGACTCGGTCAAGAGGTTTAAAACCCTCCTCGGCCACG
Source organism: Patiria miniata (assembly GCF_015706575.1). Classification (NCBI taxonomy): domain Eukaryota; kingdom Metazoa; phylum Echinodermata; class Asteroidea; order Valvatida; family Asterinidae; genus Patiria; species Patiria miniata. The sequence goes on from NW_024037062.1 coordinate 2,232,288, forward strand.
GACCTCACTCATTGTAACATCCCAGCGCACACCCTTTCTCTCCGTTGCGTTAATGCCTGAATAGGTTTCTGCAACGTACCCATACAGATGCAGATACAGAAGCGTTGTTGATTCCCTGGTCTTCAATTGCTTTCAACACTGCCCAGATTTCAACCCAGTCTTGGACCACGCAGACAACAAAAAGAGCGAGACACCAAATAACTTGAGAATGCAATAGCTGACAAAGAGATAAATCCATGGTGACTTTGGACTCAAGTTGGCTCGGAGTTCCAAACTTTTTCGATAAACTGTGCTTTATTGCAACCAACGACGTAATCAGTTTATGCAAGGCCGTTATAAATCCCCGTTATCTGATTGGTGGATCGTTGATCACGTATGTCCCAATTATTCGTCACACACCGCAAAATAGAAGTTCCATTGCAGTAATATTGCCTGGTCATGCTACTGGTTGCGCTAAATATAACACAGCTCTGATTGCTCTGATGCTGTACATTCATAGTACCAGTTTACCAGTTACCAGTGAGATGACGAGGATTTATTCAAGCGTTGTATAAAACAATAATGAATGATCCATATTCGTTCAAAGGAAAGAATAATTGCATTCGGTGACAAATGGAATGTTCCAATCCACTCGCACTTCGCCTAGTGGAATGGAACAGTCCAACTGTCACCTCATGGAATTATTCTTACCAGAAACATTAATTATTGTATAATATACAAAGGAGGTGTTGTCCTCACTAGACCGTTCCATTACGCATAGCTCACTACACACGTGGACAACAACACGTGCGCGTCTCTAATGACACTTTATGAATCATGTTTCATCCGCATGAGCTTAACCATTCTATATCCTCTGCTGCTCAGTTTTCTTATGCGCTATTAACGAACGTAATTTTGCAAACACACAGTATTATAATAATAATGCTTTGGCCACCTATAAACATAAACAGTGTAAAAACAACTTAAATATTCATTATTATTTAATACAAGGCTTCGGCTTACCCGGCCGGTACGCAGACTGTCGACCGCGTTTCGGTCGAACTCGAAGCACTCGTGTACAACTCACGCACAAAAGAGTGTATTTGCCTGCAATCAGGGTCCCCTTATTGGCCCTCTTTTGTTTGTACTAGCTTTTTAGGAAGGCTTCCCATATGTTTTGTAAACGATCTCTAAATTAGGGACCTTCAGGAATGCGGGACCATATTGTCTTATATTGTTCAACGTCCCATATTGAATGCAGCCGAAACAAACTCATACACACACTGGTGTCTTAATGGTGTAATTCGATGGTTTTCTATTGTTAGTCATCATCAATCTTTTGTGTATAAAAGCAACAGCTCCCATTTATTTTGTACACGTTTTTTTTCAAATCGAGGTCGTCATCGATTTGCAACTACTGTCCTCAATTATTCGATGATGCTTCATATGTGTGTCATCGATTTACACCATAAACATGCACACACCCACTCCTCTTTATAGTAATATATAGCTGTGAAAACGACAAGCAACATGAAATAACCCCACACTTAATTAATTCTACTATACAACTCTGACAAATCATATAACTTGTATCCGATTAATTGCGTTTTCGAAGCCTAATCCTTCATGGTGATAAATTAACGTTGCTTGTAATTATTGTCTTTATTTTTGTGGGAATTGTAATGAACTTGCATGATATTGTTTAATAATTCAGTTTTGTTTATTCAGTTAATAGTTACCTCTACCAACATCTAAATACATTTTCCAACATCCATCGTATAAGTATCAAGAAAATTCACGAAATGGTAATATAAATCTAGTTTAGATCCAGTATTTACGAGCACAAACTTTTTTGTGTGTTTTGATCCAAACGCAATTCGCACGACAATGTATTAGTCTGACTAATAGCAGCCAATCACTTCAAACCTCATGCTGCAATGTACGTTCCATTCCGTGGGGTGAATGCGCAGGATTCTGGTGCACAAGGCAAACGGAAAATGAGTGGTTACCAGGCTGTTAGAGCCCTTGTTACCGGGGAACTGTAAACAAAAATAACATAGGAAGTGTTCGCAATTAAATGACATTAGTTAGCATTGATAATAATAGCGCAACAATAGTAAGCATACTCCTTTTCTCGGTATTGAATAACCCTACCTTCATTGGTATGCCATCAGCACCGGTCACGTTATACCAGGACTGACCGTCATCGCTGTACGTCAATTGGTACTCCGTGACCCATTGGTCGTAATCTCCGCGTCTCTGGGTGATCAAGCCAGTGACGGTGACTGAGCCAACGAAGTCAACCTGTATCCATGGACTGTCATCAGAGTTGTCATTACACCAGGCTTCAGCGTATCCTGTATTGAGTGATTGAGATGAATCTTAGAGACTTATCGGAATATCGTAATAACTAGTTAGCATAATTACAAAGTAGACACGCGAACTCCTTGTCTTTTTTGTCTGGTTCTTAGGCGATCATGACGTCTCAAAAATAGATCGTTGGTCAGATATTATCGTCGCAATCAAGATATCTCGACGCAGCAAAGAATTTATGAGCTCAAAATGTTCAGAACTGATGACAAGCATGACAGGTATTTTGTTGTTAAATAGGAACCATGTTACGCCCGGATATACTCGATCTATCGCGATCATATGCGAGTGTCTACGAAACGTATTCGGCAAAACCAGTCTACCCTTTTGTTGCAGGGTGGCAGCAACACCATGGTCTTTTCAATTGTTTGCATCAAGTTTAAGGTAATGTGCGCATGTTCAAACTGACGCGTCTTTTTTGTGTGTTAAATTTTAAACCGGTGTGTTTTTCTGCAACCAAGCAGTTCAAAAATTTTCAATTATTGTTGAAAACATTTTGTTTCTCGCACGTCCGCAGAATTCGATGGACTGGTGGTACACGTGCGGCAGGAAAGTACGACTAGCACCCAACAGCTCGATTTTTAATAGTCAAACATGTTCACCCCCGACATTCGTTCCCGGGTGTATAACACACACAAAAAGAAAGCTTTTAAATGATGGTTGTGTGGAGGTTTATATCCTACTTTTAAATGCTCTTTTCAATTAACATTATTTCGTTTAAAACACAGTTTGTAGCCCAATTGGGTGCATTAAAGGATGTAGTGTTTTTTTAAGTTAGAAAAATATATCAAATTGAACAATATATATTTTCCAGAGTGAAACACGAAAATATCACTTCGTTCATGAGCAGAAAGCTTACCTTCAGTATTAAGCCGCGCCCTAGCTGCTCCGTGAGTAGCTTGTTCCCCATGATACACAGACGAGGCTGTTATGCGATCATCAGGGATGCGTCTATCCTCCATCCCAAGCGGCTCTTCGATGGAGCAAGCTTTCAAAATTAATAAAATGAAAATTAATTTAAAAACGGAACGTTAAAATTTGCACCGAAATTCAAACACATCTACTCTCTTGATTAGTGCTAAAATGGTTATATTATCCTTTGATGTTGCTTTTGATTTTTTTTTCTTACACAAGTCCGTGTATGGCAAAGGAATGAGTACACTTCAACAGCGATCTGGAACAGACCTCTTCACTCTTTCTCTTGTTAATGAAACTTCGGGGGAGGGGGCCATGGTTGACCCTAGTAACCCCCTCCCCTTCCCCGGGGGGTTGGGTCCGCTAGTGTACTCACCAGGGCAGTTCAGCCATTGCTGTATCTCCACAGGATCGCTGCTTATCAGAAAGGTGTCATAGTACGTCACCTCGTAGGGTCTGTACGGTACGAAGGTGCTGAAGCCACCCATTCCGATCTCCGTGCACTTACACGGGTCCACGGCTTGAATCAACCAGCGGTAACGGCCCGCCTCTGGGTCAGGCTCCTGGTTAATGGTGCACGGCATTGCTGGGAAATGGAATGGCGTCCAAAAATCTTATTTGTTTCACAGTCTTTAAGATTTTAACCCCTTACCCCAAGAGAGCATATCCTTCGTTATGAACATTCAATTTTAACGAAGCTTATTATCCCATGATATGCTGTTATTTTGTATCAGTAGGTTCTACTAACTATTGTTTAGACCCAATCATCACTTTGAAAAAAAAAAACACGTGTTTTTTTCAAGCATAGGCCTTCATCCGTTTGCTCGAGCCAGAATGACTTCGACCATACGCTCCGTACGCTAGGTAGCTAGGACGAGTTTACGACGTCACATAAAAGTGACTCAAAGTGCATGAAAATACATGACTACACGAATTTATTTGCTATAAATGATTATTTACCTTTTAAATCGGTCAAATTTTAATATTCAAATTCGTCCGAGAAAGATTTCACATGCTTTCAGTAAAACCACTTTAGTAATTTATCATTCAATGTCAAAGTTTAGTCAGCCTATTTAAGTGCTTATTCAAAAATGTTTGTCAATACAGGTTGAATTCTTCTCATGCAGCTGTTGCCGAATGGCAGCATTCAGAGATCAAATTTGTCTTTTATCAATCAATTTAAAACTTGTGTTAAGTTCATTAATTTGGTGTGTTGAAGCATTTTCCTTGTGTCCTGAAACCACAATTCGGCACATTGGTTCGTATGTTATCAGACCAAGAAGATGTGCTTAAAGGGAATATACATCATTTGCTTTTGCTGTAATTTTCAGAAATGGGTGGAATTGGGGGGTTGGAAATATAAAGCAAATATAGTTACACTAACTTTTTGGAGGTTTTGGGTTCGAAAATGCTATAAAAACCAAGAAAAACGATCATTTTCCTGTAGTCTGGTTCCCTGACTCCATATAAGAAGAAACAAAGCAGTTTACATACATTGGGGGAATTGTAAGGTCAGGGAACCAGTCTAGCTGGCTCGTACCCGTTTATAGGTTTGTAATCGATTGCAAACAAGTGCAATGGTCAATTGGGGCCAGTATTTGAAAAAAAAGCCAGTTGTTTCCAACGCTGATCGGCCGATCAGCGTTGGAAATTGATACAAAAATACCACTTTTCTTGAAAATGACAGTATACCAGGTGCCATAATTTTACAGGATGCTTTAGACTGTCATTTACCAACATCCTGTTAAGGTATTTCGCAAAAACTTGATAGTTTTATTTTTCGATGTTTGCAAATGTTGTATATTCCCTTTAAATCAGAGAGCAGTTACCAAAAGACCAGCGTATTGATCACCAAGAAATAATATTACGCGTGTAAACGAATACCCGTGTAACATTTTGTGTGTGTCCGAAACTCAGTCTAACGTATTTTGTTAAAGAATATTACATAAAACCAATAGATGAGGTGGGGTGGGGAGGGTGATCTGGACACACGCATACATGTATACATGTACACTGTACATAATTTTGTTATATTGCAAGTTACTTTTGGAATTACATTGCGTGTGTGGTGAACAAAATGACGTTTATTTTATTATTTTCAAAAGATCTGGCGATTTAGAAAGCAAATAACTCTTATTCGCTTATATTGAAATACATGTACCTTTAAGAAAAAGGATCACTCCAGTGAAAAATCTGAGAGAAAACAGCATCAATTCGATTGAATGAAATACACTCTGACTTGACTTGGCCCTATACATGGAGAACTTTTTAAGTTGAAGTGTCCTCCAAATTTGTATTTGACTGATCGACATGAAATTGTTTGACTTTTCCAAACTTTTAACTGTGGTCACCATGGCACCAAATGCACTTCTGTACTGTGTTCATTATTACCATGGCAACCGATGTAAAAACATCGGTGCTCATAAACTTAAGTCAAAAATACATCCATTTCCAAAACCCATGAAGTATTATCTTTAGACTGAAATTCATGGCTATTACAATTAACAGCAGCACATGCTCAGTATGTAACGTGGCCGCCATTGGTACAGGAAGCCCATGTAATTTTCACCTTTCAATCGGTACCATTTTCTTTGTTTTGATGTACTTTTTTGATAGTTATCACATGAATCAATTGCAGAGCATTAAATAATATCACTATAATTATGTATATTTTTCAGTTTTGCCAATTCGGGTTGAAAACCCACCAATTTTTGGGATAAAATCAGTAAGTATATAGTCCCTATGGCGGTGACAATGGACGCATACAAGTACCTGACTGGGATGAATGTGTAGACCAATAATGTTTGTACTAAATAATAGAACCGTTTACACATAAAATACAGAAATTATGCCAAAAATGTTATCTAGACAAGAGTGTGGAAAAAAAATATATAGAAAAAACACCTCCAGTGGTAGCAGCAATAGAACCAAGAATGTCATACTATAGAGAAATGGTCAACTAATATTTTCCTACCAAATCAGTTGTAGGAAAATCGGTCAAAGCATATGGAAATCAACGTGGGGATCACAATGTGCTGTACCCATCCTGTGCGCACTTGGTTAGTTGGGGGAGTTAAACATTTTTTGAACTAACACATTGACAAAACATTCTGATTGCCTGAAAAGCTGATTACGAAATTACGATGTTGGATTCGCTCGTACCCCCCGCCCTGCAAAAAGGACGCTGGGAAGGGCTGCCGAAATAACGCTCTGATTGGATAGATTTTGCGTGACCTGTGACCTGCAAGTCATCACGACCACGACTCTGCAAGGTTTGAAACGGCCGTTAAGACAGTCATTAATCACTCTTTTATTCCCATTCATAAATGCGGCGCCCTTTTTTTGGTTGAAAAGCATAATAATGTAGGAAAATCTGTAAAACTTATCTGTTTTGTAAATTTTCAACTCCCGTCATTTTTGCTCAGGCTCCGTTTTGAATTCACTAGGGTCGAAATGCATATCATTCGACGCTCAAAATTTGTCCACATGGTCCGCAATGAAAAAGAAATCACATCTGGTATGGTGTGTATGCATTTCTATGGCAAACTTTTCGGATAGTATTTGCGCCCATTGGCTAACCGCGGTCTACAGCTGCAGCCTGATGCTTTATATACAGGTCATGATAAATTACCCAGAATGCCATCCCCACTTCCTTCACAGGATTCTGTGAAGCTCATCTGCCCTTCCCAGCGCCCTGTTCGCAGGGCGGAGGGTACGAGCGAAGATTTTGGAGGGCAAAGCAGCACTCACAACTCAAAACCATAACTACACGTAGGGCCAAGACAATTCAGTCAATCAAAATAGAAGCCGTTTTGAGTTTTCACTAGAGCCTAGTTGTTTAAAGTACATGTATTTTAATATAAAAATAATTATTATATTTGCTCTCTAAATCGCCATATCACTTCCCTGTATGGAAAATAATAAAACTAATGCAATTTTGTTAAACAAAGTACAGCATTATGTGGACTTTCCGCAAGGCAATATATTTAGTAACCTTAACAATAATACATGTTGAATTCTTTGGGAGGGGGAGAGGGAGTTGCTCATATGAGCACTGAAGTAGGAAGAGGGGTGGCGGGGGAAGGGGGCTGTAAGACGTCTGTTGGTGTAAATTATGAAAGGTTCACTTGCAAATTGATATCGATTTAGACAAATACATACAGCAATCAAATCTGAAGGCACGTAGGAATATTTGCATTTAATCTATAGAGTACCTATTGATTGAACGACAAATTCCTGGCTCAAATTAGGTATGGGACCTGCTGGCACCAATACTTTATGAAACTGTTTTGCCTGAAATTGTTTTATTCAGGAGAAAGCAAACAAAGCGCCTTTTTTTCAAAATATGCGTCCATTGGCGAGAGTCAACTTTATTTTGTTTAATGTTTTTGACCATGCACGCTCGGTACGCTCGCTACAGGTGTTTCTTCCCCACGATTCAGGTATGCCAAATGACCTATGGGTTGAATTCACGAGAAATTCGGAGGTTGAAATTTTTTCCGTGCTTTTCCAACACTACTGGACAGAAAACATTGAACAAGTCAACAGTACGATGTTTGCCTTCAATTACTAGCCCTCAAATCGGTCCTTTTCAGAAAATGACGACAAATGCAAATGGTATATACCCCTATTTTAATAGAACAAGTAATATAGGCCTACCTTACATGCGTACAAGTGGAGTCAGAGGGCAATTTTTGTTTTCCCCTGATAGACATGGGTAACTATTTTTTACCATTAAAAATTATATTTTTTTCATTTTCTAACTCTTTCACAAGAATGAATCCATTTAGTTCATATTTTTCAGCAGAGCGCGGACAAAAAAAAAATCTCGTTCCAAGAATTTGGCGTAACACAAGGTGCTCTTTATGGTTGAAATAAATATTGCCAAATTTGCAGCCTTTTTAAACATTCTTCCTTACCTTTAGATTCCTTTGCAAACAGGGCGAGGGAAACACATGTGAAAATCATCCAAAATAAATACATTTCTCCCGTAAGTCCTTCCACTGCTTCGAACAAGCGAGCTGACGCGAAAATGGCTACCAGTTCACTTGGCGACACTCATTGAAATGACGTTAATGCCGCTCGAATTGCACATTGTGGTTCTACAATTAGCCTTGGTTAATGCTCTCGTCGTTATTCGTCCCGTACGCGGTCAATCGTCGGCATATATCCTCACGCGCTATGCACATGCAAGTAAAAATACAGCGCGAACAGCGACCTCATGCGGCCACTATTTTTTTATGCAAATCAGTTGGGGACGATCGAGAGCCTTGGTTCAATCGTCGGCAAAAGCTTATGTTTTTCCTCATTTTGCGCTGGATTTCTAGCGCACGACCTCGAATGCGAATACAGATAAGTGTAGGCGGGGCTAATATGTGGAGTGTCCAATCACACCTTGGTAAATCCGGACGTCATCAAATTGAAAATCTTCTTCGCAAAAGATACATTGATGTTGTTCAGCATTTATATCCTAGTCATGCACCATCAGTTATTTAGTTATCCACTAAATAATATTCTTTACACTGAAAGGACGTGACCTGTGGTCAATATGACATCAGTGTTTGAGGTACCATACACACAACATGTTTTGGCATAGGGTCTATGTCCACACCAAGTTTCATTAAGATATGAACGAATGGGGAAGTGACAATATACAGAAAACAGTGTACGATGTCTGTGCGGGATATATGGGCCTTTTTGTCTCATTCTAAAGAAAAAGCTTCTATAATAACGAAGATCAACCGTGAAAGTCATCGGCCAATTTTAGCTGTTAATTAATGGGGAACAACTGTCGAAAAATGCAATATTCCTAACAGTGTACTCAACTCTAACTACACAACGCCCAAAGCAGCGTTGTCAGGGAAACAAACTTTAACAATCCTCTACTTTGATTGCTTTGTGCATTCGACTGAGAAGGGTAAGCTTCTTTCATTTCGCGTTCGTTATTAACTGTCAGTCGCTGTTGAGAATTTCCATTCAAAACACATTGTGGTTCTACAATTAGCCTTGGTTAATGCTCTCGTCGTTATTCGTCCCGTACGCGGTCAATCGTCGGCATATATCCTCACGCGCTGTGGACATGCAAGTAAAAATACAGCGCGAATAGCGACCTCATGCGGCCACTATTGTTTTATGCAAATCAGTTGGGGACGATCGAGAGCCTTGGTTCAATCGTCGGCAAAAGCTTACGTTTTTCTTCATTTTGCGCTGGATTTCTAGCGCACGACCTCTTATACAAATACAGATAAGTGTAGGTAGGGCTAATATTTGGAGTGTCCAATCACCCCTTGGTAAATCCGGACGTCATCAAATTGAAAATCTTCTTCGCAAAAGATACATTGATGTTGTTCAGCATTTATATCCTAGTCATGCACCATCAGTTATTTAGTTATCCACTAAATAATATTCTTTACACTAAAAGGACGTGACGTGGTCAATATGACATCAGTGTTTGAGGTACCATACACAGAAAATGTTTCAGCATAGGGTCTATGTCCACACCAAGTTTCATTAAGATATGAACGAATGGGGAAGTGACAATATGTAGAAAACAGTGTACGATGTCTGTGCGGGATATATGGGCCTTTTTGTCTCATTCTAAAGAAAAAGCTTTTATAATAACAAACATCAACCGTGAAAGTCATCGGCCAAATTTAGCTGTTAATTAATGGGGAACAACTGTCGAAAAATGCAATATTCCTAACAGTGTACTCAACTCTAACTACACCACGCCCAAAGCAGCGTTGTCAGGGAAACAAACTTTAACAATCCTCCACTTTGATTGCTTTGTGCATTCGACTGAGAAGGGTAAGCTTCTTTCATTTCGCGTTCGTTATTAACTGTCAGTCGCTGTAGAGAATTTCCATTCAAAACACATTGTGGTTCTACAATTAGCCTTGGTTAATGCTCTCGTCGTTATTCGTCCCGTACGCGGTCAATGGTCGGCATATATCCTCACGCGCTATGCACATGCAATTAAAAATACAGCGCGAACAGCGACCTCATGCGGCCACTATTGTTTTATGCAAATCAGTTGGGGACGATCGAGAGCCTCGGTTCAATCGTCGGCATTAACTTAGGTTTTTCTTCATTTTGCTCTGGATTTCTAGCGCACGACCTCGTATGCGAATACAGATAAGTGTAGGCGGGGCTAATATGTGGAGTGTCCAATCACACCTTGGTAAATCCGGACGTCATCAAATTGAAAATCTTCTTCGCAAAAGATACATTGATGTTGTTCAGCATTTATATCCTAGTCATGCACCATCAGTTATTTAGTTATCCACTAAATAATATTCTTTACACTGAAAGGACGTGACATGTGGTCAATATGACATCAGTGTTTGAGGTACCATACACACAAACTGTTTTAGCATAGGGTCTATGTCCACACCAAGTTTCATTAAGATATGAAAGAATGGGGAAGTGACAATATGTAGAAAACAGTGTACGATGTCTGTGCGGGATAAATGGGACTCTTTGTCTCATTCTAAAGAAAAAGCTTCTATAATAACGAAGATCTACCGTGAAAGTCATCGGCCAATTTTAGCTGTTAATTAATGGGGAACAACTGTCGAAAAATGCAATATTCCTAACAGTGTACTCAACTCTAACTACACAACGCCCAAAGCAGCGTTGTCAGGGAAACAAACTTTAACAATCCTCCACTTTGATTGCTTTGTGCATTCGACTGAGAAGGGTAAGCTTCTTTCATTTCGCGTTCGTTATTAACTGTCAGTCGCTGTTGAGAATTTCCATTCAAAACACATTGTGGTTCTACAAATAGCCTTGGTTAATGCTCTCGTCGTTATTCGTCCCGTACGCGGTCAATCGTCGGCATATATCCTCACGCGTTATGCACATGCAGGTAGAAATATCAGCGCGAACAGCGACCTCATGCGGCCACTATTTTTTATGCTAATCAGTTGGGGACAATCGAGAGCCTTGGTTCAATCGTCGGCAAAAGCTTACGTTTTTCTTCATTTTGCGCTGGATTTCTAGCGCACGACCTCGTATGCGAATACAGATAAGTGTAGGCAGGGCTAATATGTGTAGTGTCCAATCACCCCTTGGTAAATCCGGATGTCATCAAATTGCTCTCGTCGTTATTCGTCCCGTACGCGGTCAATCGTCGGCATATATCCTCACGCGCTATGCACATGCAAGTAAAAATACAGCGCGAACAACGACCTCATGCGGCCACTATTTTTTTAAGGAAATCAGTTGGGGACGATCTAGAGCCTTGGTTCAATCGTCGGCAAAAGCTTACGTTTTTCTTCATTTTGCGCTGGATTTCTAGCGCACGACCTCGTATGTGAATACAGATAAGTGTAGGCGGGGCTAATATGTGGAGTGTCCAATCACACCTTGGTAAATCCGGACGTCATCAAATCGAAAATCTTCTTCGCAAAAGATACATTGATGTTGTTCAGCATTTATATCCTAGTCATGCACCATCAGTTATGTAGTTATCCACTAAATAATATTCTTTACACTGAAAGGACGTGACCTGTGGTCAATATGACATCAGTGTTTGAGGTACCATACGCACAAAATGTTTTGGCATAGGGTCTATGTCCACACCAAGTTTCATTAAGATTTGAACGAATGGGGAAGTGACAATATGTAGAAAACAGTGTACGATGTCTGTGCGGGATATATGGGCCTTTTTGTCACATTCTAAAGAAAAAGCTTCTATAATAACGAAGATCAACCGTGAAAGTCATCGGCCAATTTTAGCTGTTAATTAATGGGGAACAACTGTCGAAAAATGCAATATTCCTAACAGTGTACTCAACTCTAACTACACAACGCCCAAAGCAGCGTTGTCAGGGAAACAAACTTTAACAATCCTCTACTTTGATTGCTTTGTGCATTCGACTGAGAAGGGTAAGCTTCTTTCATTTCGCGTTCGTTATTAACTGTCAGTCGCTGTTGAGAATTTCCATTCAAAACACATTGTGGTTCTACAATTAGCCTTGGTTAATGCTCTCGTCGTTATTCGTCCCGTACGCGGTCAATCGTCGGCATATATCCTCACGCGCTGTGGACATGCAAGTAAAAATACAGCGCGAACAGCGACCTCATGCGGCCACTATTGTTTTATGCAAATCAGTTGGGGACGATCGAGAGCCTTTGTTCAATCGTCGGCAAAAGCTTACGTTTTTCTTCATTTTGAGCTGGATTTCTAGCGCACGACCTCTTATACAAATACAGATAAGTGTAGGTAGGGCTAATATTTGGAGTGTCCAATCACCCCTTGGTAAATCCGGACGTCATCAAATTGAAAATCTTCTTCGCAAAAGATACATTGATGTTGTTCAGCATTTATATCCTAGTCATGCACCATCAGTTATTTAGTTATCCACTAAATAATATTCTTTACACTAAAAGGACGTGACGTGGTCAATATGACATCAGTGTTTGAGGTACCATACACAGAAAATGTTTCAGCATAGGGTCTATGTCCACACCAAGTTTCATTAAGATATGAACGAATGGGGAAGTGACAATATGTAGAAAACAGTGTACGATGTCTGTGCGGGATATATGGGCCTTTTTGTCTCATTCTAAAGAAAAAGCTTTTATAATAACAAACATCAACCGTGAAAGTCATCGGCCAAATTTAGCTGTTAATTAATGGGGAACAACTGTCGAAAAATGCAATATTCCTAACAGTGTACTCAACTCTAACTACACCACGCCCAAAGCAGCGTTGTCAGGGAAACAAACTTTAACAATCCTCCACTTTGATTGCTTTGTGCATTCGACTGAGAAGGGTAAGCTTCTTTCATTTCGCGTTCGTTATTAACTGTCAGTCGCTGTAGAGAATTTCCATTCAAAACACATTGTGGTTCTACAATTAGCCTTGGTTAATGCTCTCGTCGTTATTCGTCCCGTACGCGGTCAATGGTCGGCATATATCCTCACGCGCTATGCACATGCAATTAAAAATACAGCGCGAACAGCGACCTCATGCGGCCACTATTGTTTTATGCAAATCAGTTGGGGACGATCGAGAGCCTCGGTTCAATCGTCGGCATTAACTTAGGTTTTTCTTCATTTTGCTCTGGATTTCTAGCGCACGACCTCGTATGCGAATACAGATAAGTGTAGGCGGGGCTAATATGTGGAGTGTCCAATCACACCTTGGTAAATCCGGACGTCATCAAATTGAAAATCTTCTTCGCAAAAGATACATTGATGTTGTTCAGCATTTATATCCTAGTCATGCACCATCAGTTATTTAGTTATCCACTAAATAATATTCTTTACACTGAAAGGACGTGACATGTGGTCAATATGACATCAGTGTTTGAGGTACCATACAAACAAACTGTTTTAGCATAGGGTCTATGTCCACACCAAGTTTCATTAAGATATGAAAGAATGGGGAAGTGACAATATGTAGAAAACAGTGTACGATGTCTGTGCGGGATAAATGGGACTCTTTGTCTCATTCTAAAGAAAAAGCTTCTATAATAACGAAGATCTACCGTGAAAGTCATCGGCCAATTTTAGCTGTTAATTAATGGGGAACAACTGTCGAAAAATGCAATATTCCTAACAGTGTACTCAACTCTAACTACACAACGCCCAAAGCAGCGTTGTCAGGGAAACAAACTTTAACAATCCTCCACTTTGATTGCTTTGTGCATTCGACTGAGAAGGGTAAGCTTCTTTCATTTCGCGTTCGTTATTAACTGTCAGTCGCTGTTGAGAATTTCCATTCAAAACACATTGTGGTTCTACAAATAGCCTTGGTTAATGCTCTCGTCGTTATTCGTCCCGTACGCGGTCAATCGTCGGCATATATCCTCACGCGTTATGCACATGCAGGTAGAAATATCAGCGCGAACAGCGACCTCATGCGGCCACTATTTTTTATGCTAATCAGTTGGGGACAATCGAGAGCCTTGGTTCAATCGTCGGCAAAAGCTTACGTTTTTCTTCATTTTGCGCTGGATTTCTAGCGCACGACCTCGTATGCGAATACAGATAAGTGTAGGCAGGGCTAATATGTGTAGTGTCCAATCACCCCTTGGTAAATCCGGATGTCATCAAATTGCTCTCGTCGTTATTCGTCCCGTACGCGGTCAATCGTCGGCATATATCCTCACGCGCTATGCACATGCAAGTAAAAATACAGCGCGAACAACGACCTCATGCGGCCACTATTTTTTTAAGGAAATCAGTTGGGGACGATCTAGAGCCTTGGTTCAATCGTCGGCAAAAGCTTACGTTTTTCTTCATTTTGCGCTGGATTTCTAGCGCACGACCTCGTATGTGAATACAGATAAGTGTAGGCGGGGCTAATATGTGGAGTGTCCAATCACACCTTGGTAAATCCGGACGTCATCAAATCGAAAATCTTCTTCGCAAAAGATACATTGATGTTGTTCAGCATTTATATCCTAGTCATGCACCATCAGTTATGTAGTTATCCACTAAATAATATTCTTTACACTGAAAGGACGTGACCTGTGGTCAATATGACATCAGTGTTTGAGGTACCATACGCACAAAATGTTTTGGCATAGGGTCTATGTCCACACCAAGTTTCATTAAGATTTGAACGAATGGGGAAGTGACAATATACAGAAAACAGTGTACGATGTCTGTGCGGGATATATGGGCCTTTTTGTCTCATTCTAAAGAAAAAGCTTCTATAATAACGAAGATCAACCGTGAAAGTCATCGGCCAATTTTAGCTGTTAATTAATGGGGAACAACTGTCGAAAAATGCAATATTCCTAACAGTGTACTCAACTCTAACTACACAACGCCCAAAGCAGCGTTGTCAGGGAAACAAACTTTAACAATCCTCTACTTTGATTGCTTTGTGCATTCGACTGAGAAGGGTAAGCTTCTTTCATTTCGCGTTCGTTATTAACTGTCAGTCGCTGTTGAGAATTTCCATTCAAAACACATTGTGGTTCTACAATTAGCCTTGGTTAATGCTCTCGTCGTTATTCGTCCCGTACGCGGTCAATCGTCGGCATATATCCTCACGCGCTGTGGACATGCAAGTAAAAATACAGCGCGAACAGCGACCTCATGCGGCCACTATTGTTTTATGCAAATTAGTTGGGGACGATCGAGAGCCTTTGTTCAATCGTCGGCAAAAGCTTACGTTTTTCTTCATTTTGAGCTGGATTTCTAGCGCACGACCTCGTATGCGAATACAGATAAGTGTAGGCGGGGCTAATATTTGGAGTGTCCAATCACCCCTTGGTAAATCCGGACGTCATCAAATTGAAAATCTTCTTCGCAAAAGATACATTGATGTTGTTCAGCATTTATATCCTAGTCATGCACCATCAGTTATTTAGTTATCCACTAAATAATATTCTTTACACTGAAAGGACGTGACGTGGTCAATATGACATCAGTGTTTGAGGTACCATACACAGAAAATGTTTTAGCATAGGGTCTATGTCCACACCAAGTTTCATTAAGATATGAACGAATGGGGAAGTGACAATATGTAGAAAACAGTGTACGATGTCTGTGCGGGATATATGGGCCTTTTTGTCTCATTCTAAAGAAAAAGCTTCTATAATAACAAACATCAACCGTGAAAGTCATCGGACAAATTTAGCTGTTAATAATTGGGGAACAACTGTCGAAAAATGCAATATTCCTAACAGTGTACTCAACTCTAACTACACCACGCCCAAAGCAGCGTTGTCAGGGAAACAAACTTTAACAATCCTCCACTTTGATTGCTTTGTGCATTCGACTGAGAAGGGTAAGCTTCTTTCATTTCGCGTTCGTTATTAACTGTCAGTCGCTGTTGAGAATTTCCATTCAAAACACATTGTGGTTCTACAATTAGCCTTGGTTAATGCTCTCGTCGTTATTCGTCCCGTACGCGGTCAATCGTCGGCATATATCCTCACGCGCTATGCACATGCAAGTAAAAATACAGCGCGAACAACGACCTCATGCGGCCACTATTTTTTTATGCAAATCAGTTGGGGATGATCTAGAGCCTCGGTTCAATCGTCGGCAACAACTTATGTTTTTCTTAATTTTGCGCTGGATTTCTAGCGCACGACCTCGTATGCGAATACAGATAAGTGTAGGCGGGGCTAATATGTGGAGTGTCCAATCACACCTTGGTAAATCCGGACGTCATCAAATTGAAAATCTTCTTCGCAAAAGATACATTGATGTTGTTCAGCATTTATATCCTAGTCATGCACCATCAGTTATTTAGTTATCCACTAAATAATATTCTTTACACTGAAAGGACGTGACCTGTGGTCAATATGACATCAGTGTTTGAGGTACCATACACACAAAATGTTTTGGCATAGGGTCTATGTCCACACCAAGTTTCATTAAGATGTGAACGAATGGGGAAGTGACAATATACAGAAAACAGTGTACGATGTCTGTGCGGGTTATATGGGCCTTTTTGTCTCATTCTAAAGAAAAAGCTTTTATAATAACGAAGATCAACCGTGAAAGTCATCGGCCAAATTTTAGCTGTAAATTAATGGGGAACAACTGTCAAAAAAAAGCAATATTCCTAACAGTGTACTCAACTCTAACTACACAACGCCCAAAGCAGCATTGTCAGGGAAAAAAAACTTTAACAAACCTCTACTTTGATTGCTTTGTGCATTCGACTGAGAAGGGTAAGCTTCTTTCATTTCGCGTTCGTTATTAACTGTCAGTCGCTGTTGAGAATTTCCATTCAAAACACATTGTGGTTCTACAATTAGCCTTGGTTAATGCTCTCGTCGTTATTCGTCCCGTACGCGGTCAATCGTCGGCATATATCCTCACGCGCTGTGGACATGCAAGTAAAAATACAGCGCGAATAGCGACCTCATGCGGCCACTATTGTTTTATGCAAATCAGTTGGGGACGATCGAGAGCCTTGGTTCAATCGTCGGCAAAAGCTTACGTTTTTCTTCATTTTGCGCTGGATTTCTAGCGCACGACCTCTTATACAAATACAGATAAGTGTAGGTAGGGCTAATATTTGGAGTGTCCAATCACCCCTTGGTAAATCCGGACGTCATCAAATTGAAAATCTTCTTCGCAAAAGATACATTGATGTTGTTCAGCATTTATATCCTAGTCATGCACCATCAGTTATTTAGTTATCCACTAAATAATATTCTTCACACTAAAAGGACGTGACGTGGTCAATATGACATCAGTGTTTGAGGTACCATACACAGAAAATGTTTCAGCATAGGGTCTATGTCCACACCAAGTTTCATTAAGATATGAACGAATGGGGAAGTGACAATATGTAGAAAACAGTGTACGATGTCTGTGCGGGATATATGGGCCTTTTTGTCTCATTCTAAAGAAAAAGCTTTTATAATAACAAACATCAACCGTGAAAGTCATCGGCCAAATTTAGCTGTTAATAATTGGGGAACAACTGTCGAAAAATGCAATATTCCTAACAGTGTACTCAACTCTAACTACACCACGCCCAAAGCAGCGTTGTCAGGGAAACAAACTTTAACAATCCTCCACTTTGATTGCTTTGTGCATTCGACTGAGAAGGGTAAGCTTCTTTCATTTCGCGTTCGTTATTAACTGTCAGTCGCTGTTGAGAATTTCCATTCAAAACACATTGTGGTTCTACAATTAGCCTTGGTTAATGCTCTCGTCGTTATTCGTCCCGTACGCGGTCAATCGTCGGCATATATCCTCACGCGCTATGCACATGCAAGTAAAAATACAGCGCGAACAACGACCTCATGCGGCCACTATTTTTTTATGCAAATCAGTTGGGGATGATCTAGAGCCTCGGTTCAATCGTCGGCAACAACTTATGTTTTTCTTAATTTTGCGCTGGATTTCTAGCGCACGACCTCGTATGCGAATACAGATAAGTGTAGGCGGGGCTAATATGTGGAGTGTCCAATCACACCTTGGTAAATCCGGACGTCATCAAATCGAAAATCTTCTTCGCAAAAGATACATTGATGTTGTTCAGCATTTATATCCTAGTCATGCACCATCAGTTATTTAGTTATCCACTAAATAATATTCTTTACACTGTAAGGACGTGACCTGTGGTCAATATGACATCAGTGTTTGAGGTACCATTCACACAAAATGTTTTGGCATAGGGTCTATGTCAACACCAAGTTTCATTAAGATGTGAACGAATGGGGAAGTGACAATATACAGAAAACAGTGTACGATGTCTGTGCGGGATATATGGGCCTTTTTGTCTCATTCTAAAGAAAAAGCTTTTGTAATAACGAAGATCAACCGTGAAAGTCATCGGCCAAATTTTAGCTGTTAATTAATGGGGAACAACTGTCAAAAAAAAGCAATATTCCTAACAGTGTACTCAACTCTAACTACACAACGCCCAAAGCAGCGTTGTCAGGGAAAAAAAACTTTAACAATCCTCTACTTTGATTGCTTTGTGCATTCGACTGAGAAGGGTAAGCTTCTTTCATTTCGCGTTCGTTATTAACTGTCAGTCGCTGTTGAGAATTTCCATTCAAAACACATTGTGGTTCTATAATTAGCCTTGGTTAATGCTCTCGTCGTTATTCGTCCCGTACGCGGTCAATCGTCGGCATATATCCTCACGCGCTGTGGACATGCAAGTAAAAATACAGCGCGAACAGCGACCTCATGCGGCCACTATTGTTTTATGCAAATCAGTTGGGGACGATCGAGAGCCTTGGTTCAATCGTCGGCAAAAGCTTACGTTCTTCTTCATTTTGCGCTGGATTTCTAGCGCACGACCTCTTATACGAATACAGATAAGTGTAGGTAGGGCTAATATTTGGAGTGTCCAATCACCCCTTGGTAAAACCGGACGTCATCAAATTGAAAATCTTCTTCGCAAAAGATACATTGATGTTGTTCAGCATTTATATCCTAGTCATGCACCATCAGTTATTTAGTTATCCACTAAATAATATTCTTTACACTGAAAGGTCGTGACGTGGTCAATATGACATCAGTGTTTGAGGTACCATACACAGAAAATGTTTCAGCATAGGGTCTATGTCCACACCAAGTTTCATTAAGATATGAACGAATGGGGAAGTGACAATATGTAGAAAACAGTGTACGATGTCTGTGCGGGATATATGGGCCTTTTTGTCTCATTCTAAAGAAAAAGCTTCTATAATAACAAACATCAACCGTGAAAGTCATCGGCCAAATTTAGCTGTTAATTAATGGGGAACAACTGTCGAAAAATGCAATATTCCTAACAGTGTACTCAACTCTAACTACACCACGCCCAAAGCAGCGTTGTCAGGGAAACAAACTTTAACAATCCTCCACTTTGATTGCTTTGTGCATTCGACTGAGAAGGGTAAGCTTCTTTCATTTCGCGTTCGTTATTAACTGTCAGTCGCTGTAGAGAATTTCCATTCAAAACACATTGTGGTTCTACAATTAGCCTTGGTTAATGCTCTCGTCGTCCTCCACTTTGATTGCTTTGTGCATTCGACTGAGAAGGGTAAGCTTCTTTCATTTCGCGTTCGTTATTAACTGTCAGTCGCTGTAGAGAATTTCCATTCAAAACACATTGTGGTTCTACAATTAGCCTTGGTTAATGCTCTCGTCGTTATTCGTCCCGTACGCGGTCAATCGTCGGCATATATCCTCACGCGCTATGCACATGCAATTAAAAATACAGCGCGAACAGCGACCTCATGTGGCCACTATTGTTTTATGCAAATCAGTTGGGGACGATCGAGAGCCTCGGTTCAATCGTCGGCATTAACTTAGGTTTTTCTTAATTTTGCCCTGGATTTCTAGCGCACGATCTCGTATGCGAATACAGATAAGTGTAGGCGGGGCTAATATGTGGAGTGTCCAATCACACCTTGGTAAATCCGGACGTCATCAAATGGAAAATCTTCTTCGCAAAAGATACATTGATGTTGTTTAGCATTTATATCCTAGTCATGCACCATCAGTTATTTAGTTATCCACTAAATAATATTCTTTACACTGAAAGGACGTGACATGTGGTCAATATGACATCAGTGTTTGAGGTACCATACACACAAACTGTTTTAGCATAGGGTCTATGTCCACACCAAGTTTCATTAAGATATGAAAGAATGGGGAAGTGACAATATGTAGAAAACAGTGTACGATGTCTGTGCGGGATAAATGGGACTTTTTGTCTCATTCTAAAGAAAAAGCTTCTATAATAACGAAGAACTACCGTGAAAGTCATCGGCCAATTTTAGCAGTTAATTAATGGGGAACAACTGTCGAAAAATGCAATATTCCTAACAGTGTACTCAACTCTAACTACACAACGCCCAAAGCAGAGTTGTCAGGGAAAAAAACTTTAACAATCCTCCTCTTTGATTGCTTTGTGCATTCGACTGAGAAGGGTAAGCTTCTTTCATTTCGCGTTCGTTATTAACTGTCAGTCGCTGTTGAGAATTTCCATTCAAAACACATTGTGGTTCTACAATTAGCCTTGGTTAATGCTCTCGTCGTTATTCGTCCCGTACGCGGTCAATCGTCGGCATATATCCTCACGCGCTATGCACATGCAAGTAAAAATACAGCGCGAACAACGACCTCATGCGGCCACTATTTTTTTAAGGAAATCAGTTGGGGACGATCGAGAGCCTTGGTTCAATCGTCGGCAAAAGCTTACGTTTTTCTTCATTTTGCGCTAGATTTCTAGCGCACGACCTCGTATGTGCATACAGATAAGTGTAGGCGGGGCTAATATGTGGAGTGTCCAATCACACCTTGGTAAATCCGGACGTCATCAAATTGAAAATCTTCTTCGCAAAAGATACATTGATGTTGTTCAGCATTTATATCCTAGTCATGCACCATCAGTTATTTAGTTATCCACTAAATAATATTCTTTACACTGAAAGGACGTGACCTGTGGTCAATATGACATCAGTGTTTGAGGTACCATACACACAAAATGTTTTGGCATAGGGTCTATGTCCACACCAAGTTTCATTAAGATATGAACGAATGGGGAAGTGACAATATACAGAAAACAGTGTACGATGTCTGTGCGGGATATATGGGCCTTTTGTCTCATTCTAAAGAAAAAGCTTCTATAATAACGAAGATCAACCGTGAAAGTCATCGGCCAATTTTAGCTGTTAATTAATGGGGAACAACTGTCGAAAAATGCAATAATCCTAACAGTGTACTCAACTCTAACTACACAACGCCCAAAGCAGCGTTGTCAGGGAAACAAACTTTAACAATCCTCAACTTTGATTGCTTTGTGCATTCGACTGAGAAGGGTAAGCTTCTTTCATTTCGCGTTCGTTATTAACTGTCAGTCGCTGTTGAGAATTTCCATTCAAAACACATTGTGGTTCTACAATTAGCCTTGGTTAATGCTCTCGTCGTTATTCGTCCCGTACGCGGTCAATCGTCAGCATATATCCTCACGCGTTATGCACATGCAGGTAGAAATACAGCGCGAACAGCGACCTCATGCGGCCACTATTTTTTATGCAAATCAGTTGGGGACAATCGAGAGCCTTGGTTCAATCGTCGGCAAAAGCTTACGTTTTTCTTCATTTTGCGCTGGATTTCTAGCGCACGACCTCGTATGCGATTACAGATAAGTGTAGGCAGGGCTAATATGTGTAGTGTCCAATCACCCCTTGGTAAATCCGGACGTCATCAAATTGAAAATCTTTTTCGCAAAAGATACATTGATGTTGTTCAGCATTTATATCCTAGTCATGCACCATCAGTTATTTAGTTATCCACTAAATAATATTCTTTACACTGAAAGGACGTGACGTGGTCAATATGACATCAGTGTTTGAGGTACCATACACAGAAAATGTTTTAGCATAGGGTCTATGTTCACACCAAGTTTCATTAAGATATGAACGAATGGGGAAGTGACAATATGTAGAAAACAGTGTACGATGTCTGTGCGGGATATATGGGCCTTTTTGTCTCATTCTAAAAAAAAGCTTCTACAATAACAAAGATCAACCGTGAAAGTCATCGGCCAATTTTAGCTGTTAATTAATGGGGAACAACTGTCGAAAAATGCAATATTCCTAACAGTGTACTCAACTCTAACTACACCACGCCCAAAGCAGCGTTGTCAGCGAAAAAAACTTTAACAATCCTCCACTTTGATTGCTTTGTGCATTCGACTGAGAAGGGTAAGCTTCTTTCATTTCGCGTTCGTTATTAACTGTCAGTCGCTGTTGAGAATTTCCATTCAAAACACATTGTGGTTCTACAATTAGCCTTGGTTAATGCTCTCGTAGTTATTCGTCCCGTACTCGGTCAATCGTCGGCATATATCCTCACGCGCTATGCACATGCAAGTAAAAATACAGCGCGAACAACGACCTCATGCGGCCACTATTTTTTTAAGGAAATCAGTTGGGGACGATCGAGAGCCTTGGTTCAATCGTCGGCAAAAGCTTACGTTTTTCTTCATTTTGCGCTAGATTTCTAGCGCACGACCTCGTATGTGAATACAGATAAGTGTAGGCGGGGCTAATATGTGGAGTGTCCAATCACACCTTGGTAAATCCGGACGTCATCAAATCGAAAATCTTCTTCGCAAAAGATACATTGATGTTGTTCAGCATTTATATCCTAGTCATGCACCATCAGTTATTTAGTTATCCACTAAATAATATTCTTTACACTGAAAGGACGTGACCTGTGGTCAATATGACATCAGTGTTTGAGGTACCATACACACAAAATGTTTTGGCATAGGGTCTATGTCCACACCAAGTTTCATTAAGATATGAACGAATGGGGAAGTGACAATATACAGAAAACAGTGTACGATGTCTGTGCGGGATATATGGGCCTTTTTGTCTCATTCTAAAGAAAAAGCTTCTATAATAACGAAGATCAACCGTGAAAGTCATCGGCCAATTTTAGCTGTTAATTAATGGGGAACAACTGTCGAAAAATGCAATATTCCTAACAGTGTACTCAACTCTAACTACACAACGCCCAAAGCAGCGTTGTCAGGGAAACAAACTTTAAAAATCCTCAACTTTGATTGCTTTGTGCATTCGACTGAGAAGGGTAAGCTTCTTTCATTTCGCGTTCGTTATTAACTGTCAGTCGCTGTTGAGAATTTCCATTCAAAACACTGTGGTTCTACAATTAGCCTTGGTTAATGCTCTCGTCGTTATTCGTCCCGTACGCGGTCAATCGTCGGCATATATCCTCAGGCGTTATGCACATGCAGGTAGAAATACAGCGCGAACAGCGACCTCATGCGGCCACTATTTTTTATGCAAATCAGTTGGGGACAATCGAGAGCCTTGGTTCAATCGTCGGCAAAAGCTTACGTTTTTCTTCATTTTGCGCTGGATTTCTAGCGCACGACCTCGTATGCGAATACAGATAAGTGTAGGCAGGGCTAATATGTGTAGTGTCCAATCACCCCTTGGTAAATCCGGACGTCATCAAATTGAAAATCTTTTTCGCAAAAGATACATTGATGTTGTTCAGCATTTATATCCTAGTCATGCACCATCAGTTATTTAGTTATCCACTAAATAATATTCTTTACACTGAAAGGACGTGACGTGGTCAATATGACATCAGTGTTTGAGGTACCATACACAGAAAATGTTTTAGCATAGGGTCTATGTTCACACCAAGTTTCATTAAGATATGAACGAATGGGGAAGTGACAATATGTAGAAAACAGTGTACGATGTCTGTGCGGGATATATGGGACTTTTTGTCTCATTCTAAAGAAAAAGCTTCTATAATAACGAAGATCTACCGTGAAAGTCATCGGCCAATTTTAGCTGTTAATTAATGGGGAACAACTGTCGAAAAATGCAATATTCCTAACAGTGTACTCAACTCTAACTACACAACGCCCAAAGCAGCGTTGTCAGGGAAACAAACTTTAACAATCCTCCACTTTGATTGCTTTGTGCATTCGACTGAGAAGGGTAAGCTTCTTTCATTTCGCGTTCGTTATTAACTGTCAGTCGCTGTTGAGAATTTCCATTCAAAACACATTGTGGTTCTACAATTAGCCTTGGTTAATGCTCTCGTCGTTATTCGTCCCGTACGCGGTCAATCGTCGGCATATATCCTCACGCGCTATGCACATGCAATTAAAAATACAGCGCGAACAGCGACCTCATGCGGCCACTATTGTTTTATGCAAATCAGTTGGGGACGATCGAGAGCCTCGGTTCAATCGTCGGCATTAACTTATGTTTTTCTTAATTTTGCTCTGGATTTCTAGCGCACGACCTCGTATGCGAATACAGACAAGTGTAGGCGGGGCTAATATGTGGAGTGTCCAATCACACCTTGGTAAATCCGGACGTCATCAAATGGAAAATCTTCTTCGCAAAAGATACATTGATGTTGTTCAGCATTTATATCCTAGTCATGCACCATCAGTTATTTAGTTATCCACTAAATAATATTCTTTACACTGAAAGGACGTGACCTGTGGTCAATATGACATCAGTGTTTGAGGTACCATACACACAAATTGTTTTGGCATAGGGTCTATGTCCACACCAAGTTTCATTAAGATATGAACGAATGGGGAAGTGACAATATACAGAAAACAGTGTACGATGTCTGTGCGGGATATATGGGCCTTTTTGTCTCATTCTAAAGAAAAAGCTTCTATAATAACGAAGATCAACCGTGAAAGTCATCGGCCAATTTTAGCTGTTAATTAATGGGGAACAACTGTCGAAAAATGCAATATTCCTAACAGTGTACTCAACTCTAACTACACAACGCCCAAAGCAGCGTTGTCAGGGAAACAAACTTTAACAATCCTCAACTTTGATTGCTATGTGCATTCGACTGAGAAGGGTAAGCTTCTTTCATTTCGCGTTCGTTATTAACTGTCAGTCGCTGTTGAGAATTTCCATTCAAAACACATTGTGGTTCTACAATTAGCCTTGGTTAATGCTCTCGTCGTTATTCGTCCCGTACGCGGTCAATCGTCGGCATTTATCCTCACGCGCTATGCACATGCAAGTAAAAATACAGCGCGAACAACGACCTCATGCGGCCACTATTTTTTTAAGGAAATCAGTTGGGGACGATCGAGAGCCTTGGTTCAATCGTCGGCAAAAGCTTACGTTTTTCTTCATTTTGCGCTAGATTTCTAGCGCACGACCTCGTATGTGAATACAGATAAGTGTAGGCGGGGCTAATATGTGGAGTGTCCAATCACACCTTGGTAAATCCGGACGTCATCAAATCGAAAATCTTCTTCGCAAAAGATACATTGATGTTGTTCAGCATTTATATCCTAGTCATGCACCATCAGTTATTTAGTTATCCACTAAATAATATTCTTTACACTGAAAGGACGTGACCTGTGGTCAATATGACATCAGTGTTTGAGGTACCATACACACAAAATGTTTTGGCATAGGGTCTATGTTCACACCAAGTTTCATTAAGATATGAACGAATGGGGAAGTGACAATATACAGAAAACAGTGTACGATGTCTGTGCGGGATATATGGGCCTTTTTGTCTCATTCTAAAGAAAAAGCTTCTATAATAACGAAGATCAACCGTGAAAGTCATCGGCCAATTTTAGCTGTTAATTAATGGGGAACAACTGTCGAAAAATGCAATATTCCTAACAGTGTACTCAACTCTAACTACACAACGCCCAAAGCAGCGTTGTCAGGGAAACAAACTTTAAAAATCCTCAACTTTGATTGCTTTGTGCATTCGACTGAGAAGGGAAAGCTTCTTTCATTTCGCGTTCGTTATTAACTGTCAGTCGCTGTTGAGAATTTCCATTCAAAACACTGTGGTTCTACAATTAGCCTTGGTTAATGCTCTCGTCGTTATTCGTCCCGTACGCGGTCAATCGTCGGCATATATCCTCAGGCGTTATGCACATGCAGGTAGAAATACAGCGCGAACAGCGACCTCATGCGGCCACTATTTTTTATGCAAATCAGTTGGGGACAATCGAGAGCCTTGGTTCAATCGTCGGCAAAAGCTTACGTTTTTCTTCATTTTGCGCTGGATTTCTAGCGCACGACCTCGTATGCGAATACAGATAAGTGTAGGCAGGGCTAATATGTGTAGTGTCCAATCACCCCTTGGTAAATCCGGACGTCATCAAATTGAAAATCTTTTTCGCAAAAGATACATTGATGTTGTTCAGCATTTATATCCTAGTCATGCACCATCAGTTATTTAGTTATCCACTAAATAATATTCTTTACACTGAAAGGACGTGACGTGGTCAATATGACATCAGTGTTTGAGGTACCATACACAGAAAATGTTTTAGCATAGGGTCTATGTTCACACCAAGTTTCATTAAGATATGAACGAATGGGGAAGTGACAATATGTAGAAAACAGTGTACGATGTCTGTGCGGGATATATGGGACTTTTTGTCTCATTCTAAAGAAAAAGCTTCTATAATAACGAAGATCTACCGTGAAAGTCATCGGCCAATTTTAGCTGTTAATTAATGGGGAACAACTGTCGAAAAATGCAATATTCCTAACAGTGTACTCAACTCTAACTACACAACGCCCAAAGCAGCGTTGTCAGGGAAACAAACTTTAACAATCCTCCACTTTGATTGCTTTGTGCATTCGACTGAGAAGGGTAAGCTTCTTTCATTTCGCGTTCGTTATTAACTGTCAGTCGCTGTTGAGAATTTCCATTCAAAACACATTGTGGTTCTACAATTAGCCTTGGTTAATGCTCTCGTCGTTATTCGTCCCGTACGCGGTCAATCGTCGGCATATATCCTCACGCGCTATGCACATGCAATTAAAAATACAGCGCGAACAGCGACCTCATGCGGCCACTATTGTTTTATGCAAATCAGTTGGGGACGATCGAGAGCCTCGGTTCAATCGTCGGCATTAACTTATGTTTTTCTTAATTTTGCTCTGGATTTCTAGCGCACGACCTCGTATTCGAATACAGACAAGTGTAGGCGGGGCTAATATGTGGAGTGTCCAATCACACCTTGGTAAATCCGGACGTCATCAAATCGAAAATCTTCTTCGCAAAAGATACATTGATGTTGTTCAGCATTTATATCCTAGTCATGCACCATCAGTTATTTAGTTATCCACTAAATAATATTCTTTACACTGAAAGGACGTGACCTGTGGTCAATATGACATCAGTGTTTGAGGTACCATACACACAAATTGTTTTGGCATAGGGTCTATGTCCACACCAAGTTTCATTAAGATATGAACGAATGGGGAAGTGACAATATACAGAAAACAGTGTACGATGTCTGTGCGGGATATATGGGCCTTTTTGTCTCATTCTAAAGAAAAAGCTTCTATAATAACGAAGATCAACCGTGAAAGTCATCGGCCAATTTTAGCTGTTAATTAATGGGGAACAACTGTCGAAAAATGCAATATTCCTAACAGTGTACTCAACTCTAACTACACAACGCCCAAAGCAGCGTTGTCAGGGAAACAAACTTTAACAATCCTCAACTTTGATTGCTATGTGCATTCGACTGAGAAGGGTAAGCTTCTTTCATTTCGCGTTCGTTATTAACTGTCAGTCGCTGTTGAGAATTTCCATTCAAAACACATTGTGGTTCTACAATTAGCCTTGGTTAATGCTCTCGTCGTTATTCGTCCCGTACGCGGTCAATCGTCGGCATATATCCTCACGCGTTATGCACATGCAGGTAGAAATACAGCGCGAACAGCGACCTCATGCGGCCACTATTGTTTTATGCAAATCAGTTGGGGACGATCGAGAGCCTTGGTTCAATCGTCGGCAAAAGCTTATGTTTTTCTTCATTTTGCGCTGGATTTCTAGCGCACGACCTCGAATGCGAATACAGATAAGTGTAGGCGGGGCTAATATGTGGAGTGTCCAATCACACCTTGGTAAATCCGGACGTCATCAAATTATTTGCAGCTATTCGCCTTTTGCGGACGTGACAGGAACCACAGTTTTGTGCATCTGTGCCGGGTGCAGAGACACACAACGTGTACGTGTATGGATTATGTACGGTGCCATGTTTCACTAGGCAAGTTTCCCCGCAACGATCGACCGATAAGAAAACGAGATTTAAGGTCAGCTAAGGCTATTAACATAATTAGCACCACCCCCAAAACCTCACATGGACGATTGAACTAAGGCTCTCGATCGTCCCCAACTGAATTGCATATACAAATTTTGGCCGCGTGAGGTCGCTGTTCGCGCTGTATTTTTACATGCATGTGCATAGCGCGTGAGGACATATGCCGACGATTGACCGCGTACGGAACGAATAACGACGAGAGCATTGACCAAGGCTTTTCTACAATAAGAAAACAAACAATGTCACCCTGACCTCATTTCGGATTTTGCAAAATATATTATCTACTTTCCCTTCAAGTTTCATGACGACAGGACCTTCCCTTAGGTGCTGTAACAATTGCATTTTTGAAGACGTCATCATGAGGTCACACACTTTTCACATATCTATGACCTAACAAACCAATTACAGAAAGAATTTTGAATTTACTATGTTGCGTTCATTAGATGTGGCATTGAACTTCAAAATGTACAAAATCCATATAAAATCATATGTCTTCATCTTAATGTCACCTTCAGTTATAGTACATCCCGATATGTGTATACCGAAAATTTCGACAAAATCTGCCTTGTAGATCTCCAGATATAGGCCATTAAAAAATGCACCTGTGGTGATGTCATTTGGCAAATGATGATGTCATCATGACATTACTTGTCGAGACACAACTTTGCAGTAGGGGCTATGTCTGTGCTAACTTTGAATGATGTATGACAAAGATGTATGACAAAGATGAAAGTCAAAAGTTGCGTCCAGAAAAGACGCGTACAAAGTCTATGGGATATGAGATACAACAAAAAGAAAAGGAAGAAAAGGAAGAAGAAGAGGAATAAGTAGAAAAGGAAGAAGAACAAAATCGGAACAGCTGAAGGGACAAATGTGTTGGTATACCGCTATAACGTCCTAATCCTCCGCTGTAAAAGATGATAACTCCCTGCACTTCTAGTACATTTTTCATACAAAGGGCGAGTTTCATCTGACCGAATCATTTCAGCCACGTACAGCATCAGAGATTTATACAGGTTGTCAGCCATTGATTGATCAGTACCAATTAGTTTGATCGCTAGTTTAAATTAGACAATAGCCTAAGCAGCATTGCCAGGGAAACAATCTACTAACAATCCCTGACTTTGTTTGCTTTGTGCATTCAACTGAGTAGGGTAAGCCTCTTTCAATATACTGACGGTGTGCGCCTTGAGGCAGCCCCACATTTTGGCATCTTGAAAAGTCACATTTTCTACCACTGCGTCAATTCTTGATGACTCCAAGATTGCACATCAGGTGTGTGTTGGGTTCCTGTCCATTCCTGTCAAACTGTTGTCATCAGTATGGAACTCTGTAATGTGACATTTGATGTTGCTTTTCGACAGCTATATGCCACCGGTCTGTAACCATGATTCACGCACGGTGTAAGTGTCTTTTGTTATTGACAATTGCTACTACATTGTCCCTATCAACCATGTACACAGGGAAAGCACTGCAGTATAGCAAGGATGAACTGATAACCATCGAAGTCAAAATGACCAACCCAAGATCTAAACTCCCCACCAAAGTGTTCGATAACATGAGATCGCTTGGTATCACTACAAGGCACCGTCAACATAGGGGTTGCCGGGGAGGAAAACGAAAAGAAGGGGATACGACCAAACACCTTGACAAGAATGCCCTAACTATGACACACCTCGGCCTGATAAACTGTCAATCAGCTTGTAATAAGTCAGATTTGATTATAGATCACATTCGTGACTATAACAATGACATCCTAGCTCTAACAGAAACATGGTTTCGTGCTGAACAAGATCGGAACACCGCTAGTATAACTCCCAAGGGATATAAGCTGGTACATATCCCCAGAAAAGGGCGTCGAGGTGGTGGTGTCGGACTAATCTACAAGTCTAGCTTGACGGCGTCTGTTGTCAAGCAGTGTAGCCATCCACCGCCATCTTCCTTTGAATCTATGGAAGTTGACATTCATAACCATGACAACAAGCACTTCCGAATCATTGTGTTGTACCGTCCACCACACAGCTCATTAACTACGTTCATGGATGAGTTCGCCTCCCTTCTTGATCGGTATGCGTTGTTCACTGGGCAGCTTATTATACTAGGAGACTTCAATATCCACTGGAACAATGACGCCTACCCCAGCACCCCTACAGCTAATGACCGGCGTTTTGGTAACCTCCTCACACAGTTCAACATGCAACAATTGGTAACCACTGGAACTCACACATCTGGTCACACAATAGACTTTGTGATCATGCGACAGTTCGACACCCTCGTACAATCTGTTGACACATCGGACTTTGTGTCTGACCATTGTGCTGTCCATTGCCGGTTGGACTTGCGTAAACCAAGATATGTGAGGCACAAAATCACGTATCGGAAGATCACTGCGATAGACCCCACTAAATTTAAGGATGACATTGCCACATCTCCGCTCATCACATGCCCTGCAGATACGCCAGACACCTTAGTCGACCAGTACAACTCTGTACTCTGTAAACTGCTTGACTCTCACGCTCCCCCCAAAACCTGCAAAATTGTAGATAAACCAAAAATTCCTTGGTACAACAATGACATCGCAGAGGCCAAACGCAAGCGTCGTCAACTTGAACGACGCTGGCGAAAATCCAAGTTACAGATACACCGTAAGATGTTCCAGTCGCAGAGAGATCTGGTAAAATCCTAATACAGGTATTACCAGACGAATTACTACTCAGAGAAAATCCAAGGCTGTGATGGTGACCAAAGCGCCCTTTTCAAGGTCATAAACCATCTTCTGCACAAGAAAACAACACCCATACTCCCATCATTTTATTCACCCAATGTGATGGCTACCCATTTTTCTGACTTTTTCGACAGCAAGATCTCCAAGATCAGAAATGACTTAGCAGAAATGGATCCCGGCATTAATCCTGCGCAGGCAGATCTTGAGTTTTGCCAATCTCCCCTTTAAAGTGATGAAGATCGTCAAGAGTGCACCGACGAAGACCTGCCCTGTTGACCCAATACCGACATCGTTGGTAAAGGATCACATCAACGTGTTGATTCACCCTATAACACTGATCATCAACAAGTCACTCGCCACAGGTCACTTCTCGACATGCTTCAAGACAGCTCTCATCACACCCGTCATCAAGAAGAAATCACTGGACTCTATTGATCTAAAGAACTATCGTCCAATTTCAAATTTGCCTTTTATGTCGAAGGTTGTTGAGAGAGTAGATGCAGCCAGGTTGAATGCACATCTCATTCAACATAACCTGCGGGACAACCTCCAATCAGCGTACACTAAGTTTCATAGTGTTGAGACAGCACTTGTCAAAGTTCACAACGACATAATGCTCGCTGTTGGCAACAAAAGGGTTGTTCTCCCGGTTCTGCTAGATCTCTCAGCAGCCTTCGACACCGTTGACCATAAAATCCTGCTACATAGGTTACAGTATCACTTTGGGGTACAGGGATCTGCACTTTCATGGTTCAGATCATACCTCCAAGATCGATCTCAGGCTGTCAACATATCTGGAGAGTTGTCTGATCGGTCAGTTCTCCGACATGGGGTTCCGCAAGCGTCCGTATTAGGACCTCTGCTGTTCACATTATACATATCTCCGTTAGGGCGCATTGCAAGACGTCATGGCCTACACCCTCATTTTTATGCAGATGACACACAACTCTATGCCACCTTCTGACCAAGTTCTCCTGGTGATGACACTATTACACACCGTATTCTTGAAACATCCCTGAAAAACATCCAACAGTGGATGACAGCCAATCTCCTCAAATTCAATGCAGCTAAAACACAGTACCTTGTCATATGTTATCAGCACCTCAGACACAAAGTCAACATCTCTGACATACACATAGGAGATACACATATCGGTCCTTGCTCTGAAGCCCGCAATCTTGGTGTCATTTTTGACAAGTCAATGAACCTTGAACGACATGTCTCTTCTATTTGTCAGTCCTCTTACATACATCCACGACGTATAGCAGCAGTAAGAAACTCACTTACATTCTCTGCCGCAGAACAACTTATCCGTGCCTTCATATCATCCAGATTAGATTTTTGCAATAGCCTACTTGTAGGTTTACCACAACATACGATAAAACGTCTTCAACTTGTCCAGAACTCTGCCGCTCGCACACTCACAAGAACGAAATCATCTTCCCACATAACACCCATCTTGCGCAAACTTCATTGGCTACCAATCCAGTACCGCATCCATTACAAAGTCCTTCTTACTTTTAAAGCTCTTCATGGCTTAGCCCCACTGTATCTGAAGGAAATGGTTCAACATCGTCAACTGAGACCAGGTCTGAGGTCGTCGTCATCCAATATACTGTTTGTCCGGAAGACTCGTTTGGTAACCTACGGAGACCGTGCATTTTCCAGCTCTGCACCGCGTCTCTGGAACGCGTTACCAGACGAGTTAAGGGCAACACACCAATTATCTCTCTTCACACTCCAACTAAAGACCCACCTCTTCAATCAGTTTCTTTCTCACACATAATGACCTCTACCTTCACACACACTGATTTTTCACTGACCAGCGCCTTTGAATGACTATTTTTGTCAGATACTGTGCGCCTTACAAATGCTTTGTTATTATTGTTGTTATTTCGTGTTCGTTTTAACTGTCAGTTGCTGCTGGAAATGTCCATGCAAAACACGTCGGGGTCCTACATTCAGAATTTGATTGAAATTACTGGTAGAAAAGCTGAGCAATACTGAGGCAACAATACAAAACTATATATCATTTATACAGCTGAAAATTCCTAATTATCAGAAACTGCATGGATGTGATGAGTATACTGCTTCTCATTGCTGGACTTAAGTCATGATCGGATGGACTGCTCAGTAAGTGCGCGTGCGTGCTGCGTAGGCACTGCGTGCGCCCAAACCTCGAACTGTTGCTAATTGACACATCGTTTTGCAAATGATTTTCATTTAAATTCCAGCGCACGCAATATTTTAGCAGATAAATGCATGAGAATGTTCGCAGGGTGTACAAATTAAAAAAGTGCTGTACAATATAGACATTTAACATTTAATCATGTCATGCAAGCCACCAGGCCAGTAAACGTGCCAGTTATTAGGCATAGTCTCATTAGTCTGGTTCTATGGCGTCGTTAGCGAGTCTTTCATCAAGAAACTGAACGGGCACTCGCGGCGCGGACGTCCGTGCCTACACCGAGCACAGACAGTATGCTTGTCACACAATATGGACCGTACGAGTTCACGTCGCGCAGGGCTAGCTACATACGTAGGCGAGGCGGCGCGTTCACTCAAATGTACACTGCCACTATCCGGCATTAGGGCTATTTACAAATGAAAAAAATATATAAAATTCTAGATGATAAATAATCGCTAAAATGATAATGAATAATCCCTATAGTGTACACTGCCACTATCCGCCGTTAGGGCTATTCACAAAAAAAAAACACCACTAAAATCATCAAAATGTGCACTGTCACCTCCATCCGCCTTTATAGCTATTTACAGTAGAAACAAATATAATATTCTAGATAATAAATAATCACTCAAATGTACACTGCCACCATCCGCCACTGGGGCTATTTACCAACACAAACTAAAATCATCAAAATGTGCACTGCCACCTCCACCCGTCATTAGGGCTTTTTACAAAGAAAAAAAAAACAATACAATTCTAGATGATATTTGTTTGTTTGTTTTTTATTCATCTTTGGTGTCGCACATGTATGATTAAAGTGTTGCAATATAGCGGTCGAGTACTAATAGAGGGGGGTGGTAAAGTCCAATGTCAAAATATGAAGACGCCCATCTGGGAAATGGTTAACACCATCAATACAAGACTGTTGACACCAAAACTAATGCTGTATCTCTTAAATAACCCCACCCCTTGAAATTCAAAATTAACCCCAAAATGGCCTTTTTTTCTGGCTATTTGAGTATTCTGCTGTTCATACCCTGACAAGTCATGTTGTAGTAACGATGAATAAAGACTTATTATTTCATTCAGGCACAACAGCATATGAAAAGAACTCAGAAAGATGCTTAGCTTGAGGTGCTGCCTTGAAAGTTTAACCCCTGAAAGAGGCAACAGGAGCATAGCAAGGACATTTACATGTATATTGGTCGGGGGGGGGGGGGTAACAATGTCTTGAAAAGGTCACTTACACATCCAGGCTGAAATGTATATACAGACACATTTTTTCTCAGTACAATTGGCCTCCGTAAAATCAAATTGAGAGGGGGGGGGGGGCGAGGGGGGCTGGTACCATCTGTCGATGGGGGTGCTGTTCTAA
This sequence comes from Patiria miniata, assembly GCF_015706575.1. NCBI lineage: Eukaryota > Metazoa > Echinodermata > Asteroidea > Valvatida > Asterinidae > Patiria > Patiria miniata. The sequence goes on from NW_024037062.1 coordinate 2,266,891, forward strand.
CCGAAAATTATGCGTTCTAGCATAACTGATGTATAGTGCTTTTCAGGGCGATACATGCATACAATTCTTACGAAGGCATACAATTCATACAGCCGATGGAACAATGTCATCACTTTTTGTAAAGTTAGAACTAATAATGGTGGGGGGTGGGGGATATATGGTTTTTTTTTATCTTTGTTCATCCCCGTATGAAAATTGTAGCCAAATTAAGCTCAGAAAGGCTTAGTCAATGACCTCAAACTCGAACAAACAATGTTTAAAAGATGAACTTTTGCTCACAAAAATTTGTTTAAATTGTAAAAAAATGCCTAAGATCGCAACACAGATCGTCTAGAACGCAAAAAGTTTCCTAAACCCCACACTGTTAGGGCTTCGCGCTTTGCGGTCGCAGTCTGATCAAGGTATGCCCCCCCCCTTTTTGAGAAGCGATTGACCCCCTTGTAGAGATATGGGAGGTGGATTTGAAAGCAGGTCTTTTTCTATTTCTTGAATTTTTTTTTAAAACATTCCTGTATTATTCGTGATTGCACTGATAAATAAGTAAGCTGATTCAATGAATATGTATGTATTTGTGAAGTATTGCGAAATAACGTAATGATTATGGTATTGCGAAATAACGTAATTTCTTTGTTGCGAAATAGCGTAATATCATTGCGAAATAACGCAAAACGTACTGCGAAATAGCGCGATACTTAGTGCGACATAACGTAAAAGTTCAGTTTGGCATGAATAACGTTGCAAATAGAGTTTCAAAAACTGTTGCTTGGTGTGTTATACACATGCGTAATAAGGTGCATGACTTTGCAAGACTCCGAATGTTATGGAGGTGGATTTCAAAGCAGGTCTTTTGCTATTTTTTGATTTTTTTTTGATAAACATTCCTGTATTATTCTTGATTGCACTGATAAATAAGTACGTATGGAATTGCTATGCCATCTTTAAGATAAAAAGACGGATATGAATGGACATTCTTGAATCATACTACATGTACTTTCATTCTTATGATTAATCCATCTCTTGTTCCCTTATTCAATGTAGAATTGGTATCATTCAACACTAAAGCAACCTATTTTATTGATGAAATTGAGATGCAACTTGATACATGTTCATAACAAGGACACAAATTTGTGATGAATTTCTGTTCCTGTTATAAAAATGTATGAAGTCTTGAAGATGTACATCCCTGTAGTTTGAAAATACCTACCGGTAGAGGTTTAATGTAAGATTGGCCAGTGGTAATCCCTCAATGGATAGCTTTACTTTAGGAACAAATCTGGGATAATACATGCATTTCATTTACTGCTTCCCAACACTTAAAAATGAAATGTCTGTCCATGTTATGAACGTTAAATCTGGAAGATACTTCTCTGTAATTTCTGGAGTCCTGAGAAATGTATCAAACTTGTTGGTGGACAATGTTCTTACCAGGACATGCGATGTAGAAAGAGAAAAAAAAAACATGACAGAGTACTTCATGTATCGACTTCTGTCTATGGTTCCCTCTAAATGTCGCACTTTAGATACCGTTTGTGTGGAAAGACCCCTAGGCCTATGTTTTATACAATCATTTACATGTATATCTAGTGATATTAGTGATATTAGTGCATTAATAATGTTCTTAATAATTATATTAATTTGTCAGTTATGTGCTCATCTATGAAAGTCTTACTGACTTCAGTGGTGTGTTCAATATAAACTATGTCAAAGCTATTAAAATGGGGGGGGGGAGCATTCATTTCGCAATTATACTCACTGTCCACTGTGCGTGCAGTGCAAATTTAGTTTTTTGAATGGGGTGGGTTTTTTTCATGCTAGATACCCACTTCCTATTATACAAAATATCCCTCAAATGACCCAATGCATCACCTCTGAAGTGGGCACAATCATATTCCAACATTTTGATTTTCATCCCAATTATCACCCCCGTTAGTACTAACGTAATAATTTATTCCAAGTTGCACTTGACCAAATATTAAAATAATCAGTTTATGAAATGATTGAAAGATGCATATCTTTGAACTGATAATGTCTTTCACTCAGATTCAAAAAGTATCATTTTAGTAAAAAATTATAATATGATTTACGCTGAGATAACTAAGAATTGTACAGGAATACAGACATGCAGGAAGTTAAGATATGCTTGACAAAATGTTAAATATTATGTTTGCTCATTAATGAAAATAAATGTCCGATCAACCCTTACTGTTGGTTCAGACGAAATTCAAAGAACAAGACGATACTTTCAGAATGCTAGAATAATGAAATTAAATTATTCTTTTTGATAGTCGAATGACGGTATGCGTGATCTTTTCATTTTAATCTGAAATGAATTAACCATAGGTGTTAAATTGAATGAAAAATTAGTACAATTGGCCGGAGAAAAATATATTATAGGTTTTCCCGGCGAATTTACGAATTTTTCTAATCAGTTTCATTATCAGCCATTCAATTTCGCGTGAGTTTTGCACATGTGGTCCAATTGGGGTTTCTTTTTCACTTGGGGTTCATTCAATTTCATTTTTAGGCAGCCAAGATTTCGCTGTGAATGTTCGTTTTCGTTTTCGGGCAGCCCATTTCGTTTTGGTGCATTCAAGACTTAACTTGTAACAGTCTAAATTTAAGTCTTTGCAACCTTTTGACGGTTGACGTATTCAAATTAGCGAACATCTGTGCGCTTATAACGTATAATGCTTTTCGTTTCTTATTCGTTTATGGGCAATCACTTTCATCGTTTTGTCATTTAAATTAGTAAGATTTTTTAATCGATATTTTTTTTCTATTTTTCTACGAGGTTCATTTCCCCCAAAAAATCTTGGTGACTGTAAAATTTACAATGTTACAAATCAACTGATATGAAGGAAACAAGATGCAACGAAATAATAAATTGAAAGGGATTAAGATAATTTCTTTTTCAGTGTTGATCTTTTCTATATACTTGTTTAAACGTTTGATCAAGGGGCTTTTTTACGTTGACGATTTCTTGACGTGCAAGACATCGGGACACGTATGTTTGGCAATGGTTGTACCGTTGGGAACACTTCTCGCGTTATTTTCAATGCAAACCTTCAAAATACATCTTTGCGTCACACTTAACCATATTTGCAAGTTTGATTTTCCCTTTTTGAGGGGTGTTTTGGTGCCCTTCTCGTTTTTATGCTAATGCAAAGTTTCATATTCATTAGAAAACATGTGATGGCATTCCAATCATGATTAATGTGACACGGCTATTTCAGCAAAAAAAAAGTTGGTAGAATTGTGGATATTTTACTGTCATAACTTTCATTTTTTTGGTGATTATATGATGTGTCAGGACATGGCAGTAAGCCAATGACCAACCCTTTCCCACAAATGTTTTCAATTAGCAAATTTTGGATGAATAATTTGAAAGAAAAAACCCTAAACTGAACAGTGTCTTCCTGAAATGAAGTGATGTCCTGAAATGACATCACAGTAGTGACAGCGTTATGCCGGGAAAGCATGGAAACTTTTAAATGCTTAAAGAAGTGCACATTTGAAATAAGATTAACCCCAAAAGTGTCGCCAAATGTGTGGTTTTCTTACATTTCACAGAGTTGCGTAAAAGAATTCCTGAGAAAGATTCATTACACATACCCTTTAGTTAAGAAAGAAGTCAATCTACGGTTTGAAGTCATCAAATATGATTTAGACTTTTAAGACTTCATACGGACACGTATGAAGTCTTAAACGATGTTTGACAAAATGTAACATATGTTTGCCCATTAATGAAAACGAAAGCCATATCGATCCCTTACTAATGGTTTAGACGAAATTGAATAAAAAACGCGATACTTTTAATATGAATGCATCTTCGACAGGGTCGAGTGAAGCCAAAAGGCGATAGAATGCTCGGATAGTGAAATTGAATGATTTTTTTTTGATTGTCGAATGCCAATCTGCGTGATCTTTCAATTTCAATGTAAATCGAATGAGCCAGAAGTTTAATTGAATGAAAACTTGGTGAAATTGGCCGGGAAAACCTCTAATATGATTGTGTATATTGTCCATTGTTTATTTTGTTAAATATGATAATTTGGTAATGTGATACCTGATGACGTCATAATGACGTGCCCTCTGTATCAGGGTTGATTTTCGTTCCACGTCTCAAGTTCCTGCTGAGAACAGGTTGAAGAAAAGTCGCCGAGAATGACGGTCCGGGAAAAAGAAAGAAAAGCTCGTACGATTCTAAATCGGTGGCATTTTTAATGATGATTGTGCACTTAAATGCAAGGCCAGTAGAATCGGACTTACAAGAAACTGACTGAGAACTCATAGTCTGTACATTCATGTACTTTTTCCTGATCCGAAAGTCACAGGGAGCAATGATATTGGGAAGAAGTAAAAAATATTCAAACGATATGAGACAGGGAGGTACTGATAGACCTGCAAGGGTAATTCAGTTGTTCGTTAATGAGTATGAAGACAAACATTGGATCAATGCCTTTTAAAGTATGAAGAAGTCAGCCAAGAATAGGCCCTCCTTTTCAATAAAGGTTTTCCCGGAAAAATTCCGATTTGTTCTAATCAGTTTCATAATCAGCCATTACATTTTGCGTGAGTCTTGCACATGTGGTCAAATTGGTAGTAAGCCATCGAGCAACCCTTTACCACAAATGTTTTCAATTAGCAGATTTTGGATGAATAATTTGAAAGAAAAAGCCCTAAACTAAACAGTGTCTCAGGCTTCCTGAAATGACATCACAGTAACAGTGCGCTCATACGTAGTCCGGCAAAAGCATGGATACTTTTAATGTTTAAAGAAGTGCACTTTTGCAATAAGATTAACCAAAAATTGTTGTCAAATGTGTATTTTTTTTACACTTCACACAGAGTTAAACGAAAAGAATTCCTGAGAAAAATTCATTGCACATACCCTTTAATTAAGAAAGAAAGGCTTCTTAGGAATGAATACATTAAATATATGTGTTACGCTAAGGAATACTGACACGTATGGAATCTTAAAAGATGTTTGACAAAATGTGAAATATATTTGCCCATTAATGAAAACGAATGCCTGATCAACCCCTTAATGCTGGGTTAGACGATATTGAATGAACAACTTGATACTTTTAATATGATAGGGACGATAGTAACATTGAATGATTCTTTTTGATCGTGAAATGCGATCTGCGTGATCTTTCAATGTCAATCTAAATTGAATGAGCCAGGCGTTAAAATGAATAAAAACTTGGTGAAATTGGCCGGAAAAACCTATAATAAGATAAATATCACTGTCGTTTCAAATTAAAATAAAAAAACTGAGCCACGGTTGTCACAATTTTTATTAAAGGTTTCCCGGCTTTTCAAAACGTTTTTCATTCGAATTCACTGTTTCTAATATTCAAATTCGTCCATCAACATCCATTTAGTGCACTTCCAATATTTTTTTTTTGTCTTTTGTAAGACAATTTCAAATTTAGTTCATACAAGCAAATTCCAACAATGATTAAACGTTTTTGCCCCGGAGTATTCGATCTCGTCTCGTCTACGCCAAACCTTGTTATTCAAAAATCAAATTCGTGTAATTGATAAGACGAATTCGATCTCTGAATGCTACCATTCGGAAACAGCTTAGACGAATTTGATCTGTAATGTCGAATATTCTCGACCCGGTGACTAAAGAGGGTGACCAAACTTTGAAATTGAATGTTAAATGACTAAAGTGGGTTTTTTTAAAGCATGTGAAATTTTTCTCGGACACAATTGAATGTTAGAGTTGGTGAATTTGAATGAAAATATTTTTAAATAGCCGCGAAAGCCAATAGTATCTTAGAACGTAACATTGCCAAGGCCTTTCTGGTAATATTTTTCCCCTAATCAATTTGATTATAAAGCAAGCCTCGTTCATTTATGATGCAGTTACTCCGGGAAAATACACAAAAGAGGCACAATCATTAATTGCTAGATTTCTGCCTCGTCTTCTCCCCCAAATGTCAATTAGGCATCGATAAAAATAAATAAATTAAGTCAAATTATCCTGACGCTTCAATTATGTAGTTCACTGAAAAGCAGAGCCAACACACACAAAAAATGAAAGCGGATTACTCCATGAACTTATGTTTTTTTATCACAGAGTTTTGGTAACCACTTGGGGTAACCCATCGGATACGCACCAATGGCGGCGATTTCTAGTCAGGATTTTGAAGGCACCGCGGGGAGGGGGGGGGGAGATTGCCATGTGGGCCTATTAAGGGCTTGAGCTTAGTGGTAGCCCGCTAGCCAAATGCGAGTAAATACAGCGGCGGGCTAGTCAAAGCACTTCTTACACTACAGTGTAATAATTCGTTTGTCTTGTTAACGACTTTTACTTTTTAGGGAGATATTTCAAGAGGGAATCAATCTAAATTATGTAATAGTTGAATGTTTGTAATGTAAAGTTAAATGTATTCTAATGTTTTGAGCACGTATATAAATGGCAATCAACCAAATCAATCAACCAATCAATCAAAACCATTAAAGTATAGTCCCCCTTGCGAGTCAAAATTATTGAAATAAGGCATGCAACTTTCTCGTGTATCCGCGGATTTTAGCGTTTTTAATGGGATTTGCGGCATAAAATCCCCGAAAATGTCATGTTTTGGATTGATTAATACTTATCCTATTTCAAAAGTCTAGTTGAAAGGAAACTATTCTAATGTCTTACAGTTCTAAAGAAAGAAGGGGGACGGTCGTTTACTTCGCGTGGATCGGACACGGCGGACATTTCAGCCGTGTTCATTCAATGTACGGTACTCGTTGCGCGTGTGTGGCATATAATACACACGGCACAAATATTGTTTCTCGCGCGTCCGCAAAATACGATGAACTGGTAAGACAAGTGCGGCAGAATCAAAGACCAGCACCCAACAACTCGATTTTTGATACCAAAAGGATGGTTATGGTGTCGATATTTAGGCTATATACTTTTTCTAAATGCTCTTTCCAATTTTGTTGCCCAACTTGGCTCATTCGAGAATGTAATATCCCTTTAAAAAATACCGGTCTCAGAAAAAAAAATAATCTGATACTGACGCGCATTGATTCATGTCATTGCTCCGCCGACTTTTGTGCCAAAACCGCTAGCGTGTAAATTAAAAAGAAAAAAAAAGAACATGGCCTGGTACATCGTTTTGTAGAGCGTACCGGTATTGCTGCCAAATAAACAAACAAACAAAACATGACATAGTATCTTGTTTAAACGACTTATTGAATCAAATAAACTGCTTATTGTCTCGGTTAAACGACTTATTATCTTGTTTAAACGATTAATTATTTTGTCTAAACGACTTATTTATCTGGTTTAAACGACAGAGTTTATCTTGCTTGAACGACTTTTTTATCTGGTTTAAATGACTTATTTATCTTATGAATGACTTATTTGTCTCTCGTTCAAACGAGCCCGGCACACTATTAAAGTGAAATTCGCGCTACTAAGGTGGTCCCCGTCTGCCATCTCACATCTCGCATCTGGTGTGGATGACCTGACCTTTGTGTCGCGAGTTGTAATATGCAAATTTGGAACAATTATCAACCCTGTTAAACACACGAGATTTGCATTCATTCACGGCCGCGCTTGAGTGAAACATGATAATCACAATACTTGAAACACTTCGTCTGATTGAGCTACAGCGTCAATGTACAAATCAAAATCAACATACCTAGTCCATGAGCCAGGGGCTGAAATTTCACATACTGGTACCATCTCAAGGGACTAATCGCAACTATGATTTTTTTCTTTCCTACATGTGTAAAGATGTCAAAAGAGTATGATAGACTTTTGTAAGTGGTAGCTTAATGTGGAATTTGGGGCATGTTCTATGACGTCACTGATGGAAGCTCAAATCCGATATTTTTCCATCATACAATAACAACAAACTTTATTTTACTCCGTAAAACACTTGCTTGATGTCCTCTACGGCATCCCAACATTAAATGCTTTCAAAGATTATTTCACCTGTAAGTTTGGCTAAACACTGAATTGAGGCCAACTGCCTAATGTGGCCAACATGTCATTGCATGTCATAAGCTCATAAAAAAGGAATGTACAACATAGCTTTTCCTGTAAGTTTTAGAAAAGGTTGTATTTTACAGCAAACGTACCCGGACTTGTATGAAGTTTTGTGTTCATAGATGCTGGAAACCCTAAGAAACAATCATTTTCTTGTAGTCTGGTTCCCTGACCCCTCTTTAAATGAAACACAGCAATTTATAGACGCCAGGGAATTGTATCGTCAGTGAAACAGTCGAGCTGGCTTGTACCCGTTCATCCAAGGTGTGCAATCGATTGCAAACAAATGTCAACTAACTAAATATGGTTATTTGGGGGGCACCCTCCCTGTCACGCCGACCTGCCTGTAACATAGTTCATAATGTACGATCACTACATCAACCACAATGAATTTGAAAAACAACTTGCATGTGACTACATATCATTGTTGATATGCAAATGTGATTTGCCTGACAGCCTTGTTGAACTTGGTGTTCTTCTGGAGCTTCTTCAGTGGCGCCACCTTCCCCCTGCCCTTGAAAGCACTGGTGCATTACTCCCCGAGAACACATAGGCCAAGTACCGGGCAAACATGACGATACACGTCAGATACCGACTCGTTATGGGCTTTTTCTGGCAGTACCGTACAGTTTCAATGGTCCAAAACCAGAAACGGGCCGTTGCTGGCTTGATTGTGGCAATACGGTTCCGTGTTGACGGCACAGAGTTGGTCCAGTGCTGGCAAACCTTAATGGTAGCACAATACAAAGCCTGAATCGGGCCAGTGCCGGCCCTCTTGCGACAAGTTGGATTAAAAACAAAATTATGGTTAACAGAATTTAAATTTACCTTTTGCCGGTGTACGGTTAAATATATTTTTAAAAATATTGTTAAACTAACTATAAAGTGTAAATCTGAAGAAGAAACTCTAACTTAGGAGTACGAGAATTTGTACAGGTTTTTTGCAATGTTGAAACTTGACAAAAGTAAAAAGTTAAAGGTGGATGTTTCCGTTACAGGAACTCGGACCCTCAACTCCACAACCACCCCTTGGTTTCAGCAATGACTACTAACGGATATTTAAATGCAACTTGAAAACCTGATTTAAAAAAAAAATGGAGCAAGAAAATGTTGATTTATTTTTTTAAAATTCCAGTCATGGAATATAGACTTGTACATGTAGACCCAAAAAATTGAGAGGTGGTAGCCAGATATGGATTGCTCTCCCCCCCCCCATCCCTTTTTGTTATTGTCCTTCTAACCCTGCATGTTTGTTTGTCCCCTACATGTTTGTTTCTTGTTCCTCTGTCATTTACCTCTGAAGAAGGCCTGGCTAAGGCTGAAATGTAATGCCACTTTATTTGTGTTCAATGTCAATACCTTTACATATACTATAGAACATCGAGGAACCATACTTGCCTGATCTATCTTCTGTTAATCTGCCCGCCGTCATCATCGCCATTAGCCTATTTTAGAATATGGCCGAAACAATAGAAGGGAGCTGCCACAAACTGAATGTGGTGGGCGAGATGTACTTTTAGGATTCATGGCTCAGTGCCCACGCCTCTCTGCGTTTTGTACCGTGCCAGCGTATCGCCCACATCGGCTACTTTGCCTGGCGATTTACTTGAATATTTTAATGATTTACAAGTACGACATATTGCCAATATTTTAATCGTTATTGTGATGGCCGTAAACAGCATATAGCGATTAATGGAACACAAATCTTCTCGACTCATGCAACTGCAATTGACATTTAGGAAGGAGACGAGGCAGGCATGAGGTTACAATCAAGTATGAGCTTTATGTGGCCTCTCTGGGCTCCCTTACATTTTGTACTAAATTTAGTCAGGCACCATATGCAGACGTTGTTGTACTTTTGTAATTGTGCGTCTGGCAGCCAGACTGAGGGAGTGATGGTCATGTATCTGGAACATGTAAACGTTTTTTTTAATTAGCGCGAGCAGACTAATGACCAGCGTGGCAGCTCATGCACGATTTCGATATCACTGTAGTGTGTGTTCCGACGTTACCGTTTTCTCTGACTTTTGTCTTGACTATCCAAATTTCGTGCATAAAATAGTATTTTTGACATGTACGGGATGTTTTTCTTTATTTATCGACATAGCTTCTTGAAGTAAAACAATCACACCACAAATATGATATGAGAGATCAAACTAAAGAAAATAGCATAGACTAAAATACATAATTTTGAAGTTAATCGTGTGCTACTTCATTCAATTTGTTTTTGTGATCATGAATGCACCCGCCATCAGTAGTACCGATCGATAATAGCGCGGCGGCGACATGCAAATGGGGGGACTCAAATGCGTCCCTGTAAGGGAGGCCAAGATAGAGGGCGACCTTTCATATGTTAATTGACGTTGAAGGCACTCATCTTAGCATCCTAAGATCATTTTGTTGCTAGAGACTCTGGGTTGCAGAAAAGACCCATGATCCTTCTTTTTGTTAATAAAATGAGATTTGGTACAAAACCTGTTCTTGAAACATCGCACATTGGAAGATGGTCGAATCTCGGATGAAAGCATCACAGCTTCGTCTTTTTGGCACAACTTGGCTGACTTCGCCCCACCCAGGGCCAGGCTTAATAATCAAGGTAAGCATTTGTATTTCAGACTAATCACGTTATACTTCGTACAGCCATTTAAAAGAAAATACAGTTGTTTCACCCTAAAGGGGCCGGGACGGAATCCGCCCCCACCCCACCTCAACGTTTCCGCGATAGCCTTGAAAAAAAAAGTTCGCGACCCGAGTTGTTGTGACTTTTTAGCCTCGAGCCTTGCGCATCTTTTGATTACCAAAATCATAACAAATTTTAGTGATACTCAAAACTGAATTTCCCCATTCGTGCATATATGAATAATTAATTAGCCAGAATTCCAAAACCCTTTAACCTTTAGTCATGAAATTTCTTGTATATGTTCATGATAATTTGTTCTATGCATGTACAGAGTTTCAAAATGTTTTGCCACTTGATGGCCGACATCTAAGGGGGGACGGAATCCCCCCCCCCCCCCCGGCTGAGAGATGGTCAAAATAACCTGCACCCGATTTCATCAAATTCTTCGTATAAACGTACGATGTATCACAGCGCTGCGATGCGTCGTATTTCTACGATGCGTCACAGCTGCGATGCGTCCGGCGATCCATTTCACAAAACACGTCGTTAGTGCGACGCGTCGTAGGTGTATTTATAGCACAACTCGGTGATCATTTTATGTCTTTAGTCAGCGAACAGTAAATAGTCATCTGATATTCAACAATCAGTTGTCGGATCTCCGCCCAAAATTTGTTAAAACGTCAAATAAAATGGCGGCCGTGTGATGCAATTTTAAAGGAAAACAAGCTGTATGCAATTTTAAAGGAAAACAAGCTCTCAGTGGAGGGTATAGCTACTTTGAAGTTTTAACTGCAATATTCCAGGTTATTTCATAATTATTCAATGAATTTTCTATTTACAACTTTACACACACTGCCTCGGTATTATAATCTCGTTTATGTGATGATTAAGGTATAAAACTGGCTAAGAAAAGGACACTTCTTGTTTGGCAATGACCACTTGAATACAACGCATTCAACACATCGCAAGTTTCGTTTAATGGATGATACGACGCATCGCGAGTTGCGACGTGTTACACGTCGTAACTTGAGTTGCGACGCGTCGCATCGTTTAGTTAAATCGGGTACTGACCCTTTTAACTAAGGGATATTATTCGGCCTGAAATTCACGAAATTATTATGTTGTTAGGGTTGTTTCTTTATACTCTTTCAAATGTCTTAAAAGGAAACTAACCTAATGTCTTACCATTCCTGAGAAAAGACGGATGAACAGTTGCTAACATCGCACGCGGTGGACTTTTGTGGCATACATATACGTATTTCCCGCCGTTTCCATTCAATGTACATTACACGTCGTGTGTGCGTCACATAATACACACAACACGAACACAAATGTTGTTTCTTGCACGTCCGCATTATGCAATAACTGTGCCAGGCCGGATTCACAACTAGCACTCAACAGCTCGATTTTTGAGACTCACAATTTTGACACCCAAAATTAGTTGTCGCATGGTTCACGCAAGAATCACACAAAAACAACCAGATTTAAATGATGGTTGGGAAGACGTTTATGTCCTACTATTAAATGTTTTTCCAAATTAATATAATTTCATTAAAATGCGTTTTGTAGCCCAATTGGGCTCATTCGCAATGTCCCTTCTGTTGCACAGTTTACTGCTCGATTTGTGGTTGATTCGGAGTAACCTAATCCATTACGACTGTGCACTACAAGTAATGTGCGGACGTCAATAGTCGGAGGATGTCGGCAAAGCATCATCAGGAAATTATATGGGTCACGGGTCCCTGCTGCGCATTGTGATGCGTGCAGCTATCGTACGCGTAACCAGCAATGCGACCAACCACCAAAGCGGTCCTGAAGAGCCGACGATACCATGGGCGTCGCTGCAGGGGGGGGGGGGTGTCACAACCCCCATTAGATATTTTTTGTAGGTAAAATCATGGTGCTGTCGGCAAAAAAAATGAAGAATACAGAAAGAAGGAAAAGAAAGAGAGAAGAAAAATATATTGAGAATGTAAATATAATTAGACACTTTTGCTCAAAACCCTGCGGAGCTAAAATCCGGTTCTGAATTCCTTGGCAAAAAAATTGTACACTCTGTCAAGACTGTCATGTCGGCACGAGCTGCCGCGCGAGGTCGCTTCATATATACGGCGGTTGTCAGCTACAGCTAAGCAAAACACAAGCACGAGCTCGCTCGCCGGCACTTACGAATTCTGCTGATTCTTAGTGACGACTTAGACCAGGGGCGGCGGAACTGAGCAAGTGCCCCTTTTTGGTGATGCCCCCCCAGTTTCAAACCCATTCCGCCGCCGCTGACTCAGAAGGGACGGAATGGTCCTTGCAGGTTGGGCGCACCCAGCGAAAGAGCGTGTCTCATTTATTTTCTTCGCTCGTACCCCCCGCCATGCAAACAGGACGCTGGGATACTCTGATGAATTCACGCTCTGATTGGTTGGATTTTGCGTAACCTGTGACCTGCGCGTCATCACGGTCATGACTCTGCAAGGTTTGAAACGGGCGTAAAGACTGATTCATTACTTTTTTATTCCAGTTTAGGCAAAACAACAAATAAGTCGGTCTCTGGTCAGCGCGCGCGTCGATTTTAAGCATGCGCGTCGATCTTTTTTTTTTCCAAAATGATCTGCGGTAGCTCCAACAGCGCCCTCTATTTCCGCACCTCCTCATTTTTTTTTTAAAAAGAGCACCAAGGAATGGGAAATTGTACCAAGACAAATGATCGAAAGCACCAAGGCAAATTATGGAGGACACCAATGTACATGAGGACACCAAAAGCAAAATAGTACACCACCTTGTCTGTACAATCCAAGCTTGAAGAAAACAACAACAACAACAACAAAAGCCGCGTGTACTGGCCGCGTCAATTCCGGAACTTTGGTCTGACCAGAAACCAAACATTTTTTTTGGGGGGGGGGGGCCTTAGAGAGTTTTTTTTTTTTTTCCGTTGAAAAGCATGTAGAAAATGAAAAGAATGTAGGAAATTCTGTAAAACTTATCTTTGATAAAAATTTACAATTCCCCGCACTTGCTCAGGCTCCGTTTGAATCACGAACGGTCGGATTGCTTTATGCGACGCTCAAAATGTTGTCCACATGGTCCGCAATGAATTAGAAATTACATCCGGTATGGAACTTTTTTTCTAGATTTTTTGCTAGAGGGGGGCAAAACATACTTGTCCCAAAAAGTTCTTGTATTTCTCAACAAATTATCGATTAATCAGTTTTAGAGGGGGGCGGGCAGGGACATTTTGCTCCGCCAACTCATTAAATTTACACCACTATGACTTCGCACCCCTTTTTCTGGTTTTTTCCTCTTTGTTTTCTTCTTCATTTTTTTTTTTTTTTTTTTTTGCTTTTCCGGGGGGGGGGGCGGTGCAAGCGCCCCCTTGCCCCCCCCCCCCCACTCGCGACTCCCATGGGAACGTGTGCATTTCCATGGGACATGTGCGAAGTTTTCGGATGTCATTTGCGCACTTAGGTCTTGAACAGCTACAGCCAGATTCTTTATACATAGGTCATAGGCTACTTCCTTCACAAGATTCTGTGAAGCTCATCAGAGTATCCCAGCGTCCTGTTTGCAGGGCGGGGAGTACGAGCGAAATTTCTGTCCAAGACAACAGCGCGCACACATTACTGGCAAGCAAACCCATTGTAACTGTCCACAACGCTGTCTGAACTAGGTGCGGCTGCATGGCCCTGTCTGCGACGTATTCAATACCACAGAACTCAGACTAGCTAGAGCTACAGCGCAATATCATATTACAAGCGCCCAACTAGTCTGGTTCCCAGACCAAAAGATTCTGACTATTCCGGATGAATATTAGGTCCGGTAGCCTCCGGTAGTCCATTGTATTACAATTTACATCACGTGACTGAAACGGGAGGACTTCCTCCTTTTTTTTTCCGAAAACGTCCAAAGTTTGCCGAATTCATTTCGTCGACAATCGGATAGCGCCCGAGTATTTCCGAGTACAATATATGTTTAATTAACTGCTAATTGCTTATTGAACACTGTTAAATGAGTTGATTATTAAAATCCATTTCTTTCATTGAAAACTTGAAATTCAATGACGATTGTGTGCATCAAGTATACTCGGATCGTACGGGCGAACTTTGCAGCGTCATGTACTGTTTTGAATTTGACGACCGTATGTTTATACGAAGCAATTGATTTATTTAAATATTTGATCAGAACATTAAAAGCTATTAGTGATTAGGTGAGGTCGGAAACGAAGCCGAGCTTTGAAAAAAGGCCGTCAATATCGTCATGTTTACTTTTAGCCACAGAGGCTGCCTGAGATACAATTTTAGACGTGAGCGTCGGGAATAATTGTCAGGTCTGGGAATCAGACTAGCACCCAACGGCCGTGCGCTGACCCACACACAGTCATCACGCCACACTGAGACACAGCAAAAGTACCGTTGAGATGAACTTTTTTTACTTACGTCATGTTCATAAATTTGATTTAAAAAACGGTCATGTTGAACTGAGGGATTTTCTTTAAACGACTACGGAGTAAAGATTATACCTTCTATGATCTTTTTTGGAAATAAAACCGAAATGTTAAAAAAGGGTTTCTACAAAAAAAAAATCATTTTTAAGCAGGAATTATAGGGGCGTCATGAAGTTTGTACGATACACTGTAAGTGCATGGACCACGTGTCGGCGTACAGGACTCACTGCATGACAGAACGAAGCAAATACAGACTCTTTTATAGAATTTGCCTTTCAATACTAGACTAATATGCACATTTGGCATGGAACAAGTGCTTGAATTATGACTGTAGAAAAAAGAAAGCGTACAAATAACGACTTTAAAAGGGATATTTCTATTATCACATTTTTTTACGAATGGAAGAGGCACACAGACCATCGTTCGTGATCTTCTCTTTTTGTTGTTGTACAGGAAACGGTGCAGGGTGGTGTTACCATGCCCGTACTGATAATAGTCCATGGATACAGGTTGACTTCGTTGGCACAGTCACCATCTATGGTCTGATCACCCAGGGGCACGGAGATTACGACGTATGGGTGACGGAGTATCAAGTGACGTACAGTAACGACGGTCAGTCCTGGAATAAGGTGACTGTTGCAGACGGCACACCAGCAAAGGTATATAGTCAGGTTGCATACAGTTATAATCGTGACCGACTGGTCCAAAGCACCAAGCCTGGCACAAAGATTCTTATAGCCCTAGAGGAAATATTTAGAAGGGGTGACACCTGAAAATCTTTTGGGAAGAGTGCCTAATTTGCATATTAAAGCCTAATTAACCCTTGTCGTGTAATATACTTAGATGTATAGATGTATATTTTTTTTCTCCATTTTTGAAAAGTATATAATTGGGATTGTACTTATATATCCTTACTTAAAAAAACAACATTTTTTTTTAAAGAATATCGGAGACTTGAAGATTATGAAGACATAATAAAGATCCAAAACGGCTACCATTAGGGGCCTATACCCTAAAGTTGCGCGCATAAGTTCCCTCAGATATTATCAAGTAGTCTCGCCAAACCTCAGTATTGATGAGCTTCAAATTCACAAAGTTACTTAATGACACAGTTATCCTAACAAAATAAAATGGGAAATCATGTGAACAATTATATCATCTTGATATTTATCCCACAAAAACAAAAAGGGCGGAATGAGGTGTCCGTAAATTGGGCTAAAAATTACGCCAAGCTTGACGTGTTCTGGACTTAATATCACAATTTTATTATTGTCCACATGATTTTCCATGAAGTTTTAATCGAGTAATTGTGCCAGTAAGCAACTTGATGAATTTTAAGCTCATCAATACTATTTGGCAAGACTACTTGATGACATCTGGAGACAAGGTTAATGAGCACAACTTTAGAGTACGATAGTAGCCATTTTGGATCGTTACTATGTCCTCATAATTATCCAGTCAGTCTTAAATGCTTTCTTAAATGTTATTAAGGTAAGGATGTGTAAGTGGAATCCAAACATATACTTTTCAAAAAATAGAATTAAAAATGTACTCAAATATGGGAATAAATATATAAAACGTTAGGGATTAACGATTTATGCAAATTAGGCACCCTTCCCAAAAGAATTGCAGGTGTCACCCCTTCTAAATATCTTCTCTAAGGCTATAACAGCATATCTGCCAAGTTTGGTGCTCTGGACCAGTCGGTCACGATCTTGTCAAAAATTGGGTCTGAGCCTTCTGACTAAAAGAAATGTTTCAAGGTATCAAAATGTCAAAAGTCGTTTTGCTGACTTTTGTTACGACATAATCAGTAGCGTTTTCAGCTTTTGATGTGAGGGGGCAACCGCACATCCACAGCGAAATGTAGACATGTTCTTTTTTTCTTCCGACACTTGGCCTCCGTAAAATCAAAAAGCGGGGGGGGGGGATGACCATTTTCCAAGTGGGGGCGCTCTTCAAAACCATTATTATGCATACTGGAAAATAAATTATGGGCCAATTTTCACGGCGCATTGTAATGCCTTTTTGAGCTGGTTTACTTGGGGGGGGGGGGGGGGCTGATGTCAGAACTCTCTAAACGTTAAATAATTAAAGGTTTGCGGAAACACCATGTGCGAATGATTTCTCAACTAAGAGAATGGTTCTGTAAGCAACCAGAGGTATAAACTCGACGTTCCGGTCAGTATGCTCTGATCGTCTTCTTGAGAAATTATTCGCACATTGTGTTTCCGAAAACCTTTAATTATTTAGTATCTCCACCATGCAAAGCCTCAAATCTTACTTCTCTAAACATTATTGGAAATACTTACTGAGCAAAATATCTTTCAAAAAATCATCCAGGGGGAGGGGGGGGGGCACGGTGCCCCTGCCCCTGCCCCCCCCCCCCTCTGGATATGCCACTGGGCATAATGAATCCATTCGAATGTCTACAATCTGAACACACCAATCTTCTTTTTGAACAGTTCCCTGGTAACAAGGACAGGAACACCCTGGTAACTACTCGCCTGCCGTTTGCCTTGCGCACCAGAATCCTGCGCATTTACCCAACTAAATCGTATCAGGTGTGCTGCATGAGGTTTGAAGTGATTGGCTGCTATTAGTCAGACTCGTTACATTGCCGACGAGTGAGTGAAATGATTTCAACGTCAAAAGGTCGCTCTGTCGTAGAACAAAACGAAAATATTCATGCTTGTAAATACCGGCTCTACTCACGAATTATTCGGTAGTTTGAATGAAATTTGATGAATATTATAAGTTCTTTTTATTTTATTTTTTTTTATTTGTGAATCTATATTACTGATGCATTTAAAATGCACACTGGTTAATCGTTAGTCAGGGTGGACGTATAGATAATTAGCTGATTGATAAGACTTAGAGTGAAAACAAACCCTGGGAGTACACTTTAAAAAGAAAGGCAAATCTCCAGGGAAATCTGGACAGTCGTAGAGCAAGGTTGCTTTTTCCTGTGTACTTTAAGGACTTAATAACTTTAGAACATGACAACAAATAAGAGAAATGTTATGTACGAATTTAAGAAAGAAATTTCCTCATCATAAAAAAAGAAGAATTATTATGTGTTAGTTGCTAGAAGGAACGGTGTGTCTATAAAGAATCTGTATGGGAGAAATTATTATCCCGAAATTGTGTAATTCGGAAAAAAAACATTTGAGAAACACTCGCTCTATTTATTTCATAATAAGCCCAAATCTTGGGGCGGATTCAGCTTCTGATTACTGTTATGATACCAGTAAAATGGCCCCCCCCCAAAAAAAAAAGGAATTCTAAAGTTGCTATATTTTTAAATAGTGTTAAAGAATGGCGGGGAAATCATCGTGGATTTCACAATTTTCAGGGCGGGGGGGCATGCCCCAGACCCCCAGCAAGTCACAGCCTCTTCACATCCCCCCTTAACATTACCCCCCCCCCATGTTTTCTGAATGGTAAATTCGCCCGTGAAGCTGTTTGTATTAGCACATGTATAAGTCAAAAGACCTTTATCAAGGGTACGCCATCTTGAAAATCAAAGCGTGGCATAACGCAAACAAACATGGCGGCGTAACTATTGTGTGCGGTGAACGATTTACTTTCGCAATATTACACCAGATTGACATTCTTATAAATGGATGGATAGCTCATTACCCCGCAACATCAATCAGCATAGGTAGGTCACGTCTTATTGTATTTTGAAGAAGGATCTGAATATATAAAGCCCAAAACAAGTGGCCAGACTGAAGTTTCCATGTCTGAGTATAATATGCGTAGGCCTATACAGGATGAGTAAAAACAAACACGAAACCCAAATGTCGGGACCATTGTTTTGATGAAGTTCTGCATGTAGCACTTTCAAAATCTGGAATATGAAAGCTGAATTCATGAGCTTTTTTTAGTACATAAATCATTCGATCACAAAAAGGTAAGTGTTCTTTCAGCAAAACGAAAAAAAAATCACATAGGGATGTATGTGAATTGTTTTCGGTTTGCTGAAAAAAAACCGCACACTTTTTGTGTGATCCGTTGACAGAACTTTAAAACGGTGGTTGTGTTTAAAATTCCTTAACTTGAAAAGCAAATAAATGATTTGAATAATTCTTGTACTAAAAGAAAGCTCATAAATTGAGCTTTTATATCCTAGATTTTGAAAGTGCTATGCAGAACTTCAATAGAACAATGGTCTCGACATTTGGGTTTTTTTTCTCACCAAGTATAGCACCGGCGTCAGATCAGAGAAACGAAAAATCTTTCTTTTTTCACTTTTCTATACGTTTTTCATGAAGCAATTTGTGAAAAGGGTATTTTTGGAAGACCAGCTTGAATATGGATTTTTTTAATCAAAATTCAATACTCTTAAAGGGAGACATTTGGCCGGTTGCGCTCTTTTGGGCTCTCAAGACGCACTTCTCACGAAATAGTAATCATTGGAAAGATTAATGACAAGTGGAATATAAACGTGCACACAACTATAATGACGGTTTCATTTGTGTGTTGCAATTCAATGGATTTTTTTTTCAGTGCTAGAAATACTTAAAGGAGAGGCAAAAATTGCTGACGCGCTAAAAAGGAAACAAACGGGTGTTTTAAAAATTTTCTCTGGAAATGTCAGACATTTTGCACCGGACTTTCTGGGAACCAGAAAACACTACGTTTTGACATTCTGAGGATGAAAGTGCACCTGAAACTTTGATAATAATTACTTCAAGCGTCCCAAACTGTGTTACTTGTTGAAGTATGGTGAACGCAATAAGAGGGCGCTATTTGAAGTGGGTAAATTTGAGTCAATACAAAAGAGTTTACCCACTCAAAATCACTTCTTAAACCCATGGAATGAATATTATTCAGTATGCACTGCCGAAAATTTTGTTCTACAGCACTATATAAAATTCCAATAAATATTGCATGAAACTTTTCAAATATCCAATATACTTTACTTAATTATCTTAGCAAATCTGGTATACACTATTTTCTTATTAGAAATGAGCATTATTATATATACATGTAGATTTTTACTCTTTATTAATTGTCCTTTCCCACATCCATGGTTAAGCATGAATCTCAGTAACTGGTAGAAATGTAAAAAAATATATATAACGGAAGATATTCCTTAGCAAATTGTTTTTTTTCTCCTTTTTTAAATTGTTCCCCTTTCCTTTAACGTTTGAAGTGGTTACAGGTAATCGACACCGTTTGCAAACATTCAAACATAAAACTGTCAAAATATCATGAATTATCCTAGTTAATTTTAAGAAAAAAGGATATAAAGCATCCTGAGATGGTTAGGACCAAACCTTCAAACGGTCAACAAAACCATGCTTTGCGTGAGACTGAAAAAAAATAAAATGCATTGTTACAGTTTTCTCAAAAGTATGACATGTACTGTGCATAATTTCGACATTTTTTTGGTTTGTTTGTCATTAATAACCTGCATCAGATTGATTGCATTATTTTTCTTGAAACGCCCCAAAAAAAACTACTGTTTGCAAATGGTGGCCATTAACTTAAAGCCCAATAAATTTAATAAATATGTAGTCAAAAGAATGTTTTCCAAAAATAGTTAGTTTTTCTATCTCGATGTCACGGGTAAACACGTCTGAACTGGCGGCCAAGTCTTAGAAACTAAAACTCCTTGCCAAAAAAAACCTAAAAACCTACTGGAAACACATAATTCCGTTAAAAAAAGTATACATGCAAATATTTTTGCACTTAGAAGTTAAAACTTCTCGCAAAAAAACCCACTAAAACACTACTACGAGCACATAATGGAGTACCGAAGTGAATACGTCACGCGCACAAAATGTGTGTGAAAGACATTATCGCGTGATTCAGACCGCGTCACACTTCGGTACTCCATTCCTTTGTCCCCCGTCGAGCGTACTTAAAATAAGCGCACAATCATTTTCTAATCTCATGCATATGCAACGCATAGCAAGCCGCCTCAGCCGCCACAGCCTGCGCTAGGGGCGCTATCACCAAAACAGTTACATCACATCAGCATATATATCTTATTATATAGGGCAGAGAGAGGAAAGCACAAGTCATGAATAAACATGAGGCACAGTTTTCCATTCGAATTTTCAATTCGCACATAGCTCGACACATTTTGACATTAATGAATGAAATATCTTCAATCTATAAATACTCATCTGTTTATTCATATTTTGTATTGAGACATTAGCCAATGATAAGCCCCGTTTATGTCTCCCCAGTCACAATTTACGACACCTTCAATCTAGGCATAGATATAGGCTTATTATTTTGGTTTCCCTTGAGAGCTTGCCAATGATAAGGCTCTTTATCTTGCCACTCAAAATTTATCGTACATTCAAGTGATGAATATTCAGAGGATTTTTTTGTATTCTACATTGAGGGCTCTGCCAACGATAAGCTCCTCATCTCGCTTGTTCCCGCCCCTATCTCAGACAGCTTGGCATCTTTTAACAATCTGCATGTAGCGTAGTCATCGTTGTAACCGTTTCCACCTAAAACACAACAAAAAAGAGGGGGGAAAAGGTCTTTTTTCAGTCCATGGAAAATTGACCCTTTTTCAAATCCGACAAGTTTTGCACAACACCAAGCAAATTCTAGGTAGTATTCATCTACATTCTTCCCACGCCCGAACTCTTCCCAGATTGGTGTTAATCAAGCAAGAATGGTTAACTTCGCGCAGCGAGCCGCGATAAAATTCTCCACATTTTCCAAATATGGTCATATTTTTTTTTCAATGGGCCAATTAGACCAAGCTTCTATGTAATCATCACCCCTACTATACACCACAAGCCTGTAAACTCCCATTGGCTACTCCAGAGTAAGGAGTGCTGAAAGACAGAAGCCAAGATGGCGCCTAATGCCTTTGAGCAATAATTGGAAATCTTAGTGGCCAACCTCTAAGTGCCGCCGATATCTTTGTGTCAATCCCTCGTGCCGCCCAGAGCTCAGACAGGTTGTAAACAATCCCGGACGATGTGAATGACCTATATCTTGTGCATATCCAGGCATGCGGGGGTTATTGACCTAGAAACACGTGTGGTGATAAAATTCTCCCGGTGGCCTTTCCGCGTAAAGTTTTTAGGCTTGAAGCTCGAAGGTTAACGACTTGACTCGAGTCACTGCCTTCGATGTACTTAATTTGATTCGAGTCACTGCCTTATAACTAAACTCAACCATTCACTTCTTTAGAATGAGTCAATGTGACTCATGCCACTGCCTTAGAATGACTTAGCGAAAATGTACACTACTGCGCACAATAAAATTGGCGAAAATGTACACTACTGCGCAATTTTTCGCGTGCGTGTTGGAGCGAAATTTCCCTCTCGGAGAAGCTAGCACGCTGGAGAAGTGAGACCGTGACACCTGTCCGCCGGTTTTCACTGAGGACGCATGCGTGTAATACGCTGTGCACAATAATGCATACGGAAAGCCCAATGTGATCAACCGAGCGTATCCATAAACAACGAGCACGTACACTGAAAGGGCGGATCCAGAACACAATTTGGGGGGGGGGCGGCAAAAAAAATTGGTTCGGCCCCCAAAGAGTGGGTCAAAATAAATACGGCGTGGGCCGCGTATAAGGGCCCCTAATTTGGGGGGGAATCCAGATGCTCTGTGGTGCGATCTTAGGCAATTGCTGACCACTTTAACACGATTATGGTTGTGTACGCAGTGCCTGAGTGCCTTTATTGCGAAGTCACTTTAAAAATAAATGGGTTCGTTTGGGGGGAGGAGAGGGGATCCGCCCTTGTGAGCCCGTGTGCCGTGCTCAAAAAAAAAAAACACAACTATTCAACTAAGATTAATAAGTGGTTTTGCTGAATAATTTCGCTTTTCATGACTAATAAGTGTTCATCGAACTTTCTGTTTCTATAAAATACAATCTTGTAGCACCCGCATGTGCATGATGAATGAAACGCGGCTCTAGCCGTCTCCCTTCACATAGCCTTTCTTCAAGCCGCGGCTATAGTCGTCAACAGCCAGCGAGGTGGGGTTGACCCCAGAGGAAAAAGTTGCTTAAATCAGCAACGTCTATCCCACGCAAGAGGCGACGCACGGTGCGCTGCAACTGGCAACGAGAGGGGAATTATTGACGACACACCGTGTCTTCAACATACATGCGACGTGAGTACACGACGCGTTGGCACGACGTCTCCGTTGCGTCGTGCCGTCGTGTCGCACCGCCGCTCCCGTACATTGCGCCGTACCGTTTCGCAGATTTTATGCCCGAACGTTGCCCCCTTTAGTTGCGCATCTTGCTTATCGTTATTCTTGGCGTCGTAAGTCGTGTCGTGCGTCGCGTCGTACTTTGTGTCGTGCATCACGTTGTCCCTCGCGACTTGTATCGCGTTGTAACATCGCACTGTGCCCTCATCAAGGTGGTTCCCATCCAAATGAGAACGCTCATGACGGCGCCTCTTCCATGTTGCTACTTCGCATGAAATGTCTTGAAGCAATCCCAAGAAACGCATGGTGATGTGGCTCGACACTACTTGGGTAAACGTCGACTATCCCCGTCAACCAGGCCCCTTACCTTTTTCCAGAGGAGAAATCATGCTAACGAGCAAAAATATGGGACAACAAAACGAAGATTTTTGTGCAAGCCTTTGCTTGACGCGTCTGGTGCACCTTTTAAAGAATAAAGTCTAAGAACTCCCAGGACTTTAATGTTCAATTTTTGTGCCTTCATGGCAATCACCCCCAACCCCCCCCCCCCCGGCCCCCTCGCCTCACCCTTGGAGATGCATCTGTTGACACTACTTTCTCTCCAAATCCTGACTTGAAATCGCAGCCATCGGTGCGTATCACAGACGGAGACGGATTACACCGAGGGTTATGCGTACTCTGTACTTTGCGATCAGCGAACTATTCAAGTGAAATACAATGAATAACTGAACTTAATAACTAACTCGCTGTACACAAAGTGAAGCCTGATGGGCGGATCCACGTTTGTGCACAAACAAATGGGAAACTCGAAATGTAGTACAGCTTTAGTACGGCTTGAAAAACGATCCCTTTACAACATGTCTAAATAGCGCCACTTTCGGGCCCAAATGCATCCACAATGCTCAGAATTGGAAGCCCAGAGTCCGGGCCAGAGGTGCATTGCCATATCTCCTCAATTCCCCAATTCCATTGCTCTCAGAACTCTCTAGATCTAATATAGAATATGTTGAGGGTACAACTTTTATTCATGAGCTCGGCTTGGCCTATTTACTGGAGTGCAAGCATAGGCTGTATTGAATTGCAAACTGAAGCCTGCTGGGCAACCTCGTTTCCATGGGAACGATCTTGCTGGGCCATGCTGTTTACCATCATGCCTTGCGCGATCTAAACTACTGGTATTGTTTCATTTGAATGTGTCAAAAAATGGCACATTTAAACTAGGACTGCAGTCGATGTATTTAACGCGCGACGCCATGTTAAAAATGTTCAAAGTTGTTTTTTTGAAGAATCAATCCTTTCCAACACAAGGTTTCGACGTTGCGTTATTTAGCAAGGATTTGTATTTAATGTACGTACCTCTTTCGTCCCTTTACAACTGAAGATACAGGTTCTTTTGGGCGAAAAACGAGGCTACCAAAATACATATCGTACAGGTATCGCGCAAGAAAAAAAATGTTCGTACGCATGTTTGCACGTGACTTGACGTGCATAGCGCGCGAGCGCCCTATCCGGTTCGTTACATAGATATTCTATATCTTAGAGAGCGAAACGCTTGTTCATCTATTTTGTAGGTGAGATCTATTTTGAGATTTCATCTGTGTTGGGACCCAGGTTATAATGAGTGGTTTGAGAGGACTCTTAATTTAAACATACACTTAGACGATGAGGCTATACTTTTCGGCATAAGTAAAAAAAAATCGTGGATTGCTCTCAACCTGATCCTTATTTTGTGTCGTTTTCACATTTATAAGATGAAGATGAACGATAGCAGATCATCTCTTGCACTTTTGAATCTTGATTTTAAACGTCATTTTAATTTGGAAAAGTACATCTCGATTACAAATGGATCTGCTGCAAAATGTCATACAAAATTAGACTCCTTTGAAGTACTCAAAACTAACTCTGTATTCTTAAGTAGTTTTTGTATAGTTGAGATGTTGCTTTGAGGTTGTGAATAAAATATTTCTTCCAGGGGAAAAATAAATAAATAAAAAAAACGAGCGTCACATGACATTGGGTTTCGCTCTGTCATGATCGTCGATGAACCAACTCCAAACAATAACCATTGTTACGGTTACCATGGAAACTATGTGACGACAGCAAGCGATATTCCAAACATTAGGCTCATCGTGCCAGGGAGTGGTGCTCTGCCCGTTTTGATCGCAGATATCAAAGTGAAGACCTGCTGGCTGGTTATGAGAAACCCGCGTAAACTGTGGGTCTTCAGTTTGACTCTGGGGCTTTTTAGTTCCCTCTTTATTCTACCTGTACGAGGGAACACGTGTAGTGCCATGGTCCAAGCTGCACCCGGTGATGATCTGACCGCACTTCGTAACAAGACGTTCGCGTCTTTCAGAGCCCAGTGCCGTGGTAAACAAAGCAAGTAATTCTACTCCATAAAAATCTGTTAAAAGTGCAACTATAGCATGATGTCTTACAGGGAAATCTCAGAAATGTGGTAGTTGTGCCAAATTACTAGCTGAAGTTTTTTTATTACAATCATTTCATTGCAAAACCAGATTTCTAAAATATCTGTTTGCTGGCGTTTTGCGATCCGTATGCAAATTAGGAGGCCACGTACCTATAGTGTTAGTCTCTATATCAGAATTAAAGTCGAGCTTCATCTTATCGAATAAATTATCGAATTTAAAAGACCGTGCAATGGAGTTTTTCCCATGATTCGAACTTCTTAAAATGCAATTACTTTTCGTATTCAGGCTTTTCCGCCAACTTTGCAGATAAGCTTTTTCGCCATCAACTGAAAAGCAATTGTTTTTCTTTCCCTTTTTTTGGTTTTATTTTGGTTTTTGCTTGTTTGCATAATTGCGGAAAAGTTTTTGTCTATAATTATGCGTCAAGGAGGGCGCTGTTAGATCACCCGGCTTAACATCGTATAGGGGTGCACCCAATCTAATAAATTCCAATAGACAACAGTGTAAATGCTCATACTTCAAAATTCTGTTAAAAATACTCAAAACTCCCACATGTGTTCAGGCTGCACAGAAAAATGATAATCAACATGTCATATTTCATTTTATTTTTAATTTTTGTTGGGTTGTCCGATGACTTTTTGAGACATTCTCATCCAAAGAAGACGACCCCTAAAATTAGTGATATTTCCCAAAGTGAAAAAAGTAGCCATCTCGAAAAGGGATCCCTCCACAACGTGGCTTAAAAAAGTCCGGGCCAGAGGTGTATTGCCATATCTCTTCAATCTCCCAATTGCATGGCTCTCAGAACACTCTAATATAGACGAATTTGAGTATATAACTTGTATTCATGAGCTCGGCGGACGTTTATCTGGCCTATTTACTGGTGTGCACCCTTTGGCCTACTTAAAGAAAACCGGATCCGGCATAATATTCACTAGACATTTTTCTACGTATTTTCAGCTGATGCATTGCGCCAGTACATTGCGCCGATAACCATCTTTTTACGTTACATTGTGTGATTTTTGTCACAGTTTTTTTTAAGCAAACATGTCATATTATTATTTTAAACGTCACTAACATTGTAATTAGTGTGGTACGGGGCCTGTAACTTCACATTTGCTTTTTTTTAAGCTATTTTAATATTCCCACCTTTTCAGTTGAGTATACAAGGCCATGTTTATTAAATTCGTGATTTTCATAATATGTCTGGGTCTAGTGTGCTTTATGCACTATCATACTATGTCCGGGTCTATTGTGTACTTCGTGCAATATCTTATTCCTGGTGGCTGTGTAATCTTTTCAGGTCAATTTATCGATCAATTTCACTTAATTTCAGTGTGGCATTTTTTTCATTATGTTTTGTCATTTTGGCTGGACCATTACTTTTGCCTTTGTCTTTTTTTATATAAAAAAATGCTCTTTTAAAACGTACTTCATTAGTGTGTCAAATTAGATTTGGTTTTAAGATACACAATCATTAATCCAGGTCACTTTCTTTTTGACTAACCCAGTATAATTCAAGTTCACACAGTTATATTTGGTCCTTCATGAAAATGCATAGACAGATACGCATCTTTCACACCTTTCAATTTTCAGACTTTTTTATTTGACAATCTCATTCCTGCAGCCGATTTCATGTAAGCTTATGCGATGACAGAGAACACTCGGGCCACCATTTATAGTGTACGTTGCGCAACATTTCAGTCACGACAGTTTTAAGAAAGTTTCTCAGTGCGTAAGTCTGTGGATTGCTGAACAAATAAAGGCATGACGCAGTTATTTGAGGTGGCTTTTACATTGTACTTGTGACAGAATTGTAAGTTCAGGGACGGATCCAGCGGGGGGGGGGGGGAGGTGAGGGCGCATGCCCCCACCGCCCCCCCCCTCCCCCCTCTGTCCTTCAGATAAAACATTAAGATGTTCTCCCCACGTAAAAACGTGGTTCAAGGTTCAAGGTTCATTTATTTCCACAGCATCAAATCTATAAATGATATTAAATAAATGTAAAATATAATTGTAAATAAGTAATTACATAGAAAAGCAACATACCTAAACACAATACACATTCAGACGTAAACAACAGACAAACAAACAATACAATACAGATCATTTTAACTACTCAGGTCAGCAATGAACAATAAAATAATGGATATTCTACAATCTACATGTAACAACATACATCTACTAGCATGAATTAATAATAAGTTTGAATTAAGATTGATTTAAATAGGCGTTTAAATGTGGAAAGTTTGGAAGAAGCTTGAAGTTGTGTAGAGAACGAATTCCACAGCTTGGGTACGATTAAAGGGAATATACAACATTTGCAAACATCGAAAAATAAAACTACCAAGTTTTTGCGAAATACCTTAATAGGATGTTGGTAAATGACAGTCTAAAGCATCCTGTAAAATTATAGCGCCTGGTATACTGTCATTTTCAAGAAAAGTGGTATTTTTGTATCAATTTCCAACGCTGATCGGCCGATCAGCGTTGGAAACAACTGGCTTTTTTTTCAAATACTGGCCCCAATTGACCATTGCACTTGTTTGCAATCGATTACAAACCTATGAACGGGTACGAGCCAGCTAGACTGGTTCCCTGACCTTACAATTCCCCAATGTATGTAAACTGCTCTGTTTCTTCTTATATGGAGTCAGGGAACCCGACTACAGGAAAATGATCGTTTTTCTTGGTTTTTATAGCATTTTCGAACCCAAAACCTCCAAAAAGTCAGTGTAACTATATTTGCTTTATATTTCCAACCCCCCAATTCCATCCATTTCTGAAAATTATAGCAAAAGCAAATGATGTATATTCCCTTTAAATGGAAAATAAAAATTAGAAGCTTGGCGAGTCCAATGAGGATGAATTTCGCTTTTGGCTAAAAATACTATTAATGGAAGATGGTAAAGTATTGCGAGAAGATTGATACATTAAAGACCCAAGCTGAACGTTATACATATCATTAAGTTTTAAAATTGTATGTTTTATAAAAACGGGATGTGTGTGTTCATAGAAGTCGGCAAAATATATTACACGCAAGGCTTTTCTCTGTTATAGAAGTAGTCTTGTAGCAGAACTACTACCCCAAGCAAGTAAACCATAGTTAAGATGAAAGACAATTAGGGTGTTATAAAGAAATTCCAAAACATTTACAGGTAAAACATGCTTGATTTTGTTAATATACGTAAGTTTCTTGCAATGTTTTTACATAAATGATCAACATGATTTGTCCATGTTAGCCCTGAGTCAATAAACAAACCCAAACATTTACAACAATCAGTTTTGATAATTACAGAATCATCAATCATAATATTACAGGGTAGTTCACTGACAGAGTTACTGAACAACATGAAGCTAGTTTTGGAAATATTTAAGGATAATTTATTAAGTCTGAACCAACTCGAAACAGATATAAATTCGGTGTTAACAGTGTCAGTGAGGTAATTGAGTTTGCTATGGAAAAGAATAAAATAGAGTCATCAGCAAACAATATAAAGGAGAGCAAGTTAGAAGACTTTGTACAATCATTACTATATATTATAAAAAGCAAAGGTCCTAAAATTGAGCCTTGGGGTACTCCGTGTGTAAGAAAACTAGAGTTTGAGTTTAAGCCATGTATAGACTCATATTGGGTTATGCGTGCGTATCGGCCCGATACGCTGGAATTACATATGGCACTGTTATCGTTAAAAAAAGAGTTCATCTTGACATGCTAAATCTTGACGAAAAAGCCTAAACTATTGACACATTTGTGATCAAAATGCACCAAAGCCATGCCGCTGTACGCGTATACGATGTTCCGTGCGGCATAGCATGGCAGTGCAGTGCAGTGCCATCACCATTCACTGGTAGGACTGGAACCAGTGACTAGACCTACATAACGTGACAGGACGAACGTGGACCGTAGAAAATACCAAATAATTAATAAGCATCAATGGAGAAAGAGAATTTATTCCAATTAATTCCCAGAATGTGATTCTCTTTTCTGTGTATGTATTTACCATTAAAGTATATTTATAACGAGATTGTTCCGCTCATACGTACTTAATACACCGTTAGCGTGTTTCTGAAAAAAATGGTCGGCCACAGCACATGGGTTCGTTGCCGAGTCCGCTACAAATACACAGTGCAGGTATGCACACTGATAGTGCGCCGTATGCGCGAGGCGATATACGGCCACTGCTGGCCGGCGGCTGACGGTGACTAACGTTGAGCATAGTGGCGTGGAGGACTTCTATTCTCCATTATTTTTAAGAATCATCCACCTTAAATATATGTTTTTCATATTAGGTGAGGCAAGTTTTATCACTTTTGATGGACAGTCTCGATTACTTTTGTGGCGCGAATGAACATTATTAAGGCACAAATTATGCATGATTCCTTGGTATGCTCCATTTATTCAATCAGCAGAAAATATTTTTTTGACGAAATAAAAATAAATTCCGACCTAACGACCCTAATTTTTGGGAGGTCATGTAATAGGAAGCAGAAATTATTAATTTTGTTGCTTAATTTGTTTTAATTTGAAACTTACTTTTTTTCATCCAAACTTGTCCAGTTCAGAAAATTGTTATGGTTGTGAAATGTTTATTATATTTTTATTTAAAAAAAACAATGTTATATATATCCTCTGAATTTTGAGGAAAAATCTACCTCAAAGATACCAAGATTTGCTCTAAAATGCACCAAAGAGCTTCTAAAATACAACTTGGGGACCATTAACTCGGCCCCGAACCCCACGCCGTGGCTTCGCACGTTGGTGTATCACGACAAAACTTCCCCTACAGGTTTAAACAAATCACGCCCTTCATCCTTTGGAAAATCCTGGATCCGCCCCTGAAGTTACCGCACATAGATAGTCAGCTAAAACTGTTTCAAAATGGTGGGTAGAGGTGATTCATTGATTGTTTCACGAATGAACAAATCATATGCAAACATTCGTCGTATATTATGCAGCGTTTAGGCCTATATTCCTGCAAGATGTTTAATTTTTTTACAACGTTGCGCAGCTAGGCCAAGTTGGGCTGGAACCGTTGCCAGAACATGAGCAACTCTTTGCAGATGACCAAGTACGACTGAAAAAGAAAAACAATCTAGGTAATAAATAATCAGTGCTATGGTCGAGTCCACCCCATCCGAGTCCGAGTCCTTGGTATCCGAGTCCGAGTCTGAGTCCGAGTCCTTGTCTCCGAGTCCGAGTCCTTTTGTGAATCTCAAATACACATCATCGTGGATGAGAACCAGGACAAAGTTGATTGCGACCCCTTTTAATACAAAGCAAAGGTTAAAGGTAATGTGTAGTGGTGGCTTCAATTTACATGGCTGAAAGTGGAATTTTACCTTTTGACTGGGCTTGCTTTTTGCTTTTGTCAAATACTTAACGCCTCACTATATTTCATGTCCTTATAAAGGGAGGGTTACTAGTTGCAAGTACTATTTGAAATTTGGATGTGAATTGATGTTTACCACACTAGAGACGATAAGCGACACTGAATTAATCAAAAAGAAGAGACTTCCAGTTTATTATATCTATCCCAGAAAGACATCAGGCAGATACATCATGGAAGTAATTGGCATATTGCTTCTCTTCATTGGGAGTGTAGCCAGCATTGCAATGATCTGTCCTGTTGGTTGGCAGCGATATGGAAAGGCTTGCTATTTTCTGATCAAGGAACTAAAGGGTTGGCACAAAGCAAAAAGCATGTGCTGCTTCTCATGCAAGCCTTGCAGTTCCCAATTCATCGGAGGAACAGACATTTATATGGGAATTACTCCAGGAGGAGTTTCATCCTGATGGTCCTCTGGATGGAGCCTGGATTGGCTGCAAAGACATCGAGAAGGAAGGTGATTGGCAGAATTGTCCTCTGACAGGTGATGAGACCAACGCGTACCAGAACTGGAGGGAAGGGCAGCCTGACAGTTGGAATGCTGCATCTGATTGTGCATTGATAATCAATTCAGCGGGTGGCAAATGAGATGACCAGTCTTGCGCTAATCCCAGATATGCAACGTGTGAGCTTGACATCATCGACTACGACCCTCTATTTTGCCTTCAGATCGGCTCCGATGGTCGCATCACCGCCCCGTGCCTCACTGATAATCACGTCTTGATGGAGTAACAGTCTCAGGGTCTGGTGTCTTGTGGCAAGGCCTGCCTCTCTCATCCCAAATGTAGCTCCTTCAATCCGAAGGACCAATGACAGGGCAAGATGGTGTGCTAGCTGAATGACCTCGCCCTTCAAAATGCAGCTGATGAAGATGTGGTTGAAATTGAGAACTGCTACGGCCTGGATCTGAAGAAACTGGTTGCATGAAGCAAACTGATTCAAAAGATATCCTTCAGAATGCTCTGATGAACAGGTACATGGGCCGACATTTTCAATGCAAGTACATGTCATGTACAAAACACAGTGGTGGCTTACATTTTCATAGCTGAGAGGGAATGACTATTTTGTGGAGATTTGTTGTGAACTGCTCGAATTTTGCAAGGATTTACAAGTTTGCAAACACTTGTACTAGTCTGTAAGTACAACATTTGTCTTAGTGAGTGTTGTGACTGTTTAAAGTAATGTGCATAGTATTTTGAATTGTTTGTTTTGTTTAGATGGATAGCCTCTGTATTGGCAGAAATGTAGCCAAAAAGTAACCACTTACATGTACCCTTTTCTTTGTTTAATAATGCCATTAGTAAAAGGAAAAAAAGGCAACCTTTGACAACTTTAACCATTTTTTTTACTTAGCAAAAGATAATCATGTAAACATTATTTTCGAGTTTGGAGTCATTGAATCAGCTATTTCGAGCTATAGCATCAAATGTAGGCAACCATTTTTTATTCAGGGACGAAAATAGTTGAGGGGAGGGGGAACGACATGTCCCCCCGTCCTCCACTGATCGACGCCCATGGACTTGGCACTATGCTTCATAACGACAGACTTTTAATACACGCAAATTGTATACTTACATGTATGCCTATACAGCGTCAGTGAAATTGAAAATTCTGAGAGAGACCCCAACACTTCCTAAAAGCTTTTCTCTGCATGCGTGTGGGTGGGTGTGTGTGTCATGTGTGTGGGTAGGCCAATATGTTTTAGGCCCCCCCAAAATAAATCTCCGGTTTCTGGTATGGAGCTTGCCCAAAAAGTGGTGCGGCGACGCGGCTTTTGTTTTTTTACCTGCTTTTTTGCTCCAAATGTCGGCTGGTGACTGCAAATGGTGCCCGACTAAACTTAGTGCAAATATTATGAGAGACTAGAGCTTATTCTCGATCATAACCTCATCTAAAAACACATTAAAATTGTGCAGAAGCAGGATTCCATTCAAACCAGTGAGTTTGGCGGTTTTGAGACATCATCTTTTATTGAAAAAAAAAAAAACTTGTTCATTTTGCCGACGCGCATGGCTACGACAACGCGCGCGAATACCAGAAACCGGAGACATTTTTTTTGGCCTTATGGCACACTGCGACATTTGCGTAGGCCCCCGAATTGTTCGTAGGCGCTAGGCACATCAGTGCCTACTGTGCCTATTGGTGAATCCAGGACTGGGGTTCCAGCCCCATCAGATTCTTAATTCTGCAGGTTTTTTTTTTTACTGACATGTGTTTAATACACTGATGAACACAGACATCATTGTACTGTGTACAACTTGCGCACAGGGTCTTTGTCTTTGATATAATACAATGAAATAGCCAAAGATTCGTTATCATCCTTTCGGAGACATGGTGGTCACAAATTTGCCTAATTAAATATTCATGACAACATAACATCAGAACAAAAGACATCACAGTACTATCAATGTAATATATTTATCTTTGAAAATTGCTGTGTATTAATTTGGAACTTCAACCCCATCAAAACGATTATGACATAAATAGAGTCTAAAATTACCACTTCCAGTAGCAAGGGAAGTAAGGATCACAAGACCTTCAAGACTCAGCAGGCACATTTTCAGTACCAACATGATGCAATCTGAAAAGAACTAGTATCATATCTTATCGGGGAAAAAAAAAGAGATTTGAACAAAAACAATACCTGTTTCAAATTCAGATTGGGATGGTAACATTATGCTTCTTCTCGCAGTGCAAATACCAGTCTTTCTGTCTTGTCAACAATTAAAGCCAAATTACTATTGATTCATGACTTTCCCTGCTTCATGCTTTCCATTGTGTGAGGCACACCTCTTTTATTTGTGTTCTTTATTAACTGTCCTTGACCAGTTGGAGATGCAAGCTTGAAATTTTCCTGACTAAAAAGTCATTTTCTATGTACTGGTTGAAAAGCCAAATCATACAAAAATACATACATGTATTCTTTAAGCTGAAACTCTCTTATTAATATATTTGAATTTGAAAATTGCTGTATGCTATTTATGAGAAAAATATAGTCTGAAATTAACACTTCAGCACCGGAAGTAAGAATCACTCACAAGACCTTGAGAATTCAGCAGGCACATTTTCAGTACCAATATGATGCAATCTGCAATAAACTCGCAGTATATCACACCTTTTCAGAAAAAAAAAGAAATGTGTACAAAAACAAAAGCTATTCCCTATCGACATTGGGAAGGAAAAAACTATGCCTTTTTCTCGGTCCAAATACAAGTCTCTCTCTTGTCAACAATTAAAGCCAAATTGCTATTGATTTGTGACTGTCCCTGCTTCACGCATTCGACTGAGAGCGGTACAACTCTTTCATTTGTGATCTTTATTCACTGTCCTTGGCAAGTTGGAGATGCCAGTTGGAAATTTGAAAAGCCAAATCATACAAAACTACATACATGTATGCTTTCAGCTGAAACTCTCTTATTAATATATTTGAATTTGAAAATTGCTGTGTGCTATTTATGAGAAAAATATAGTCTGAAAGTAACACTTCAGCACCGGAAGTAAGAGTCACTCACAAGCCCTTGATAATTCAGCAGGCACATTTTCAGTACCAATATGATGCAATCTGCAATAAACTCGCAGTATATCACACCTTTTCAGGAAAAAAAGAAATTTGAACAAAAACAAAAGCTGTTCCCTATTGAGATTGGGAAGGTAAAAACTATGCCTTTTTCTCGGTCCAAATACAAGTCTCTCTCTCTTGTCAACAATTAAAGCCAAATTGCTATTGATTTGTGACTATCCCTGCTTCACGCATTCGACTGAGAACGGTACAACTCTTTCATTTGTAATCTTTATTAACTGTCCTTGGCAATTTGGAGATGCCAGTTGGAAATTTGAAAAGCCATATCATACAAAACTACACACATGTATGCTTTCAGCTGAAACTCTCTTATTAATATATTTGAATTTGAAAATTGCTGTATGCTGTTTATGAGAAAAATATAGTCTGAAATTAACACTTCAGCTCCGGAAGTAAGAATCACTCACAAGACCTTGAGAATTCAGCAGGCACATTTTCAGTACCAATATGATGCAATCTGCAATAAACTCGCAGTATATCACACCTTTTCAGGAAAAAAAGAAATGTGTACAAAAACAAAAGCTATTCCCTATCGACATTGGGAAGGAAAAAACTATGCCTTTTTCTCGGTCCAAATACAAGTCTCTCTCTTGTCAACAATTAAAGTCAAATTGCTATTGATTTGTGACTGTCCCTGCTTCACGCATTCGACTGAGAGCGGTACAACTCTTTCATTTGTGATCTTTATTCACTGTCCTTGGCAAGTTGGAGATGCCAGTTGGAAATTTGAAAAGCCAAATCATACAAAACTACATACATGTATGCTTTCAGCTGAAACTCTCTTATTAATATATTTGAATTTGAAAATTGCTGTGTGCTATTTATGAGAAAAATATAGTCTGAAAGTAACACTTCAGCACCGGAAGTAAGAGTCACTCACAAGCCCTTGATAATTCAGCAGGCACATTTTCAGTACCAATATGATGCAATCTGCAATAAACTCACAGTATATCACACCTTTTCAGGAAAAAAAGAAATTTGAACAAAAACAAAAGCTGTTCCCTATTGAGATTGGGAAGGTAAAAACTATGCCTTTTTCTCGGTCCAAATACAAGTCTCTCTCTCTTGTCAACAATTAAAGCCAAATTGCTATTGATTTGTGACTATCCCTGCTTCACGCATTCGACTGAGAGCGGTACAACTCTTTCATTTGTGATCTTTATTCACTGTCCTTGGCAAGTTGGAGATGCCAGTTGGAAATTTGAAAAGCCAAATCATACAAAACTACATACATGTATGCTTTCAGCTGAAACTCTCTTATTAATATATTTGAATTTGAAAATTGCTGTGTGCTATTTATGAGAAAAATATAGTCTGAAAGTAACACTTCAGCACCGGAAGTAAGAGTCACTCACAAGCCCTTGATAATTCAGCAGGCACATTTTCAGTACCAATATGATGCAATCTGCAATAAACTCGCAGTATATCACACCTTTTCAGGAAAAAAAGAAATTTGAACAAAAACAAAAGCTGTTCCCTATTGAGATTGGGAAGGTAAAAACTATGCCTTTTTCTCGGTCCAAATACAAGTCTCTCTCTCTTGTCAACAATTAAAGCCAAATTGCTATTGATTTGTGACTATCCCTGCTTCACGCATTCGACTGAGAACGGTACAACTCTTTCATTTGTAATCTTTATTAACTGTCCTTGGCAATTTGGAGATGCCAGTTGGAAATTTGAAAAGCCATATCATACAAAACTACACACATGTATGCTTTCAGCTGAAACTCTCTTATTAATATATTTGAATTTGAAAATTGCTGTATGCTGTTTATGAGAAAAATATAGTCTGAAAGTAACACCTCAGCACCGGAAGTAAGAGTCACTCACAAGGCCTTGAGAATTCAGCATGCACATTTTCAATACCAATATGATGCAATCTGCAATAAACTCGCAGTATATCACACCTTTTCAGGAAAAAAAGAAATTTGAACAAAAATAAAAAAAGCTGTTCACCATTGAGATTGGGAAGGTAAAAACAATGCCTTTTTCCTGGTCAAAATACAAGTCTCTCTCTCTTGTCAACAATTAAAGCCAAATTGATATTGATTGGTGACTATCCCTGCTTCACGCGTTCGACTGAGAGCGGTACAACTTTTTCATTTTTATTTACTGTCCTTGGCAAGTTGGAGATGCCAGTTGGACATTTTCCTGTAAAATACATTGAGGTCTGCGCCTTCACTGAGAAGTCATTTTGAAAATACTGGTTAAAAATGAAAAGCGAAATCATCACACATCAACAAAAGAAAAGTACCTTGCTATTACTATCGGTTATATTCTTTTAACCTTTTCAACTACATATTTACAGTGAATATACATTAAAAAAAGAAAAAAAGTAAAACTGCTGCAAACTGCTTACTGACTGGATGGACCTGAAATATATAAATCTAAAATTAATGTGGCCTGACGTTGCGAACTTAGCAAGTTCTTCTTCAGAGGCTAAAACAGAAATGACAGAGATACATACATTAACATGGGGGTGCACACAAACATGCAGGGCTGAAAGAAGAAACACAAAAGGAGGATTAGGAGGGAAAGGTGTGGAAAGATGCAGGGGAGGGTGGATGAGAGAACAAAGAAACAAAGGGAGATGGCAAACCACAAGGGGTCTGGTGTAAACAGGGGAGGGACCAGAGAGGGGAAGGATCAAAGGTCACAGGGAGTGGGAACGGACAAAAGAGTGTGAGAGTGAAGGGATGATGCGGGGGGGGGGAATGTTGAGGTGGAAAGGGATGAAAGATGGCGGGAGATGTGTAAACACAAACAAGGAAGACCAGATGGATTATCTGTGACAGAGGACAATGGAGGAAGAAAAGGATTAATCATTTCCAAGTTGGATGTTGAGACCATGTGGTTGAATAGTTCGAAGACGATTCATCCACACCTTCTCTCTGCTGAGGCGAACTGACTCTTTGCGATGGCCAAGAGATTCAATGCCCTGCAAAATCATATCAGAAATGGAGTGGTTAGGCAGGTTGAAGTGATGACCAACAGGGGTGTCTAGTTTCTTGGTGTTGACCGTTGATCGATGGGCATAGAAACGCTTCTTGAGCGTATTCTTAGTCTCACCTACATACTGCACTCCACAGACCCTGCAAGAAATGAGATATATGACATTAGAGGTGTTACAAGTGATGTTACCAATGGTTCTGTGGGTAGTGACAGAAGAGTGGCCAGAAAAGGAGTCAGACTCCTGGATATGAATCTGGCAGACAACACATCTGGAACTGCACTTGAAAGTACCATGCTGGGTGGGAGGGGATGCATCTAAGGATGGGACTTCAGCTCGAACAATCAAGTCCCGTAGATTTCGAGGACGCCTGTAAGCCAATGTGGGGCCGTTGGGGATGGCGCGGGCAAGGCGATCTGAAGTATGGAGGATATGATGATTGTCATTAGTGATTTTGCGGAGGGGAGGGAGATTGGGGTGAAACGTGGTAACCAAGGGAATCATGGGTTTGGCCATGGCATCAGGGGCCTTTCCCGTGAGAGCTTGATTTCTGGGGATAGATTTAGCTCTGGCAATGGCACGATGAACTTGGCGAGAGCTGTGACCCCTGGCCACCAAGTTGTTCTTCAGTATCTGTGTATGGCGGGAGAAATCGGAATCATTAGAACAAATTCTTCTGAGTCTGAGTGCCTGGCTAAACGCTATGCCAGTTTTGCAGTGCCTGGGGTGACAGCTGGAGGAGTGGAGGTACTGGTGGGTGTCTGTGGGTTTGGAATACAGGTCAGTGGTTAGTGAGTTGCCTTGCTTGCGGACGGTGACATCCAGAAAGTGGGTTTGGTGAGCCGAGAACTCCGATGTGAATTTGATGGTTCTGTGGAAGGAATTGATGTGGTTAGTGAAGGTCAAGAGACTGTCCTCATCACTGGTCCAGATGAAGAAAACATCATCAATATATCTCCACCAGATCCAAGGGCGACATGGGGCCGAGGCAAGAATGCGTTCTTCGAGGTCACCCATGAAGAGGCAAGCCATCGACGGGGCCATGCGAGTGCCCATTGCAGTGCCGTGTACCTGTAGATAGTGTTCACCAAGGAAGGAAAAATTGTTCTTCGTTAGTATAAGTCTCATGAGGGTGCCAACATCACTGATGGGAGGAGTCGTGTGTCCTGCCTTGGCCAGAGCCAAGGAGCAAGCACGAACTCCCTCCTCATGTGGGATGTTGGTGTACAGAGATGAGACGTCGAAAGTCCCAATGATGGCTGTGCTGGGAATCTGGTCCTTGATTCCTTCAAGCTTGCGTAGGAAGTCTGGGGTGTCGTGAATGTATGACGAAATCTGTGGGACAAGGGGTTTGAGAAAACTGTCAATGAACAGAGAGATGCGTTCCGTGGGTGAGCCATTACCGGAGATGATGGGTCTACCGGGGTTGCCAGCCTTGTGAATCTTGGGTAGAAGGTAAAATCTGGCAGTCCTACAATCACAGGGAGAAAGAAATTTGTGAGCTTTCTTCGACAACTGGTCACGTGATCGCATATCGTCAAGTACCTGTTGTATATCTTGACAGAAAGTGCCTGTGGGGTCAGAGTCAAGGCGGGTATAGTTAGTGCGATTATCCAACTGGCGGTGGGCCTCATCAATGTACTGCTGACGATCCATGATGACCACAGCTGAACCTTTATCTGCTGGCTTGATGATGATGTCGGTGCGAGAGCGCAAGGAGTTGAGAGCCAGGCGCTCCTCTCTGGGGAGATTATCATGAGTCCTGTGGGGGAAGTTGTCCGGGTTAGTGACTTGGGAATTGATAACTTGAACGTATGTCTCTATGGCTGGCACACGATTCTTGGGGGGTACCCATGAACTCTTGACTCGAAAAGGCTCTGGCTCACACGGTTCACTGTCCAGGAAAAACTCACGCAGGCGGATTCTACGGTAGTATTCCGTGAGATCTTGGCTGTCGAACGCGTGAAGCAGGGATAGTCACCAATCAATATCAATTTGGCTTTAATTGTTGACAAGAGAGAGAGACTTGTATTTTGACCAGGAAAAAGGCATTGTTTTTACCTTACTCAGATAACAGTTTACAAAGCATTGAAGAAACATTGTCATTGAATTGAGAGCAAGAGCCGGCATTGGATTGTTCATTTTAGTTCATGATCATGTACATGAACCTAGCTGCTTGCTTGTGTAACCGTGAAAAATGACACACTTGGGGAACTCGCACAAACTAAGACTCTATGGGGATTAACTAACAAAACTAAACTAAACTCAGGATCTTTGAATGGAAGAGTCGCGAGGAAATTGAATTAATAGAGACCAGAGACGAATTCTAGATTTCGAACAAAAAAAGACCAAAAAAGAATTTATTTACACGAACCTTAAACCATAAACCAGTAACTAAAAGCAAAGAATAAACCTATAATCCAAAGACTTAAACCAAAAAAATCAAGAAATTGAGACTTAAACCCTAAAATCTAAAACCAACACAGTGTGAATAGTGGATCTTTTAAAGAACACTCAAGCAGGAATAAAGTCTGTAAACAAGAAAATACAAAAAGAGAAAACATATAAGGAAATGATCTAATGAATATTCATGATGTAATAAACAAGTTCTAAGATACAAAAGAAGTGGGAGACACTAATCCCCAAAGTGAAGGATTAGCACATCATAAAATAAGGCTAGTGACACCATCCTATACACAGGCCATGTGAGTTAAATGAGAACAAATAAAAGGCAATGAAAAGCTAAAGCACATGTTGAAGAATTTAAGAAAATCTCTAAATCTAATACTAAGAAAATGTACAAGAAAAACATGAAAATCTAGAATGCAAATGAACTTCAACCTTTCTTAGTAATAAAACAAGGCCAAAAAATCTATCCTTAAGTAAAACCAAGGCTGAAAACAAACAAAACTAAGAAACTTTCCTTCAAAAGAACTCAAAAAGAAACTTTCATTGAAATAGATTAAAGCTTCCTTATAACAGTAGGAACAAATCAATCATCAGGAAAAGAAGTAAAAAACACTAGTGCCTTAAGTAAAATAATAAAAGGAAACAAAATGAAACAAAAAGTTGTAAAAGAAAACTTCAAACTGGAGCTTCCTCAAAGATCTAAACTGACCAGAGTCAATTCAAAGCTAACAAACTTTCAAAAGAAAACTGAACTATATTTCTAATAATAATTATACATGATAAATGAAAAGTAGACAATATACAAAAGAAAACTCACCAAAGCAAATGACTCGGCAACAGACTAACCTCAAGCAGAACGGGCACTCCAGTTAGGAGGAAAATATATGCATGTATGTTTATTGTCTGCTGGTCTGCTGGCTGAACTGAAATGTGACTTGACCATGTGGCAGCTTTTATAGGGGGAACATGTGGGCTTAAGTAAACAAACAGGGGGGCACACTACCAACAAAGGGGGGGGGGGACATCTAAACTTCAACTAAAATGATTTTCTTTTTCTAAGGGGAGCTACTCCTATTTAATACACTATCAAAATACACAAGTAAAACTTGGCACTGCCACACTTGCTTGCTAGCTTGAACTGGTGCATTAAACATGATGACCTTTCCAATATATTTATATCACCAGACTAAACCCCAAAGGAAAGAGAAACCAACAAGCGTTTGAGAGAACAATTGAAAGCCAGAAGGGACAATGGTGAAGAGGTCATGATACGAAATGGGAAGCTAGTGGAAAGTAACAGAGGTTCCTTTCGTGGGCAGAGTCAGAGGGACGTTCTTCCCAGCTTGCCAGGAGCATCTGGTGGGACGTAAAGCAGACGCCATTTTAAGACAACCAAGCAACACTGCACCAGCACAAAGCACAAGCACAGATTCCCTGCAAAAGTCGAGAGGAACAACCGCGGAAAGGGATTTTGGAAGAGATAAACAGAAGCCGAGTGAGCTACCTGAAAAATTCTCTACAACTCAGCACGGGAAAAATCCCAGGAAACAGTTGAAGAAACATATTGAATCATCGCAACCCCTGCAGACGCCAAGTAGGCCTTCAGCAAGAAAGGAGGTGAATGCGAATGTACATGTAGATCCAACCGAACCTATTTCACCTATTGCACCATACAGCACAAACAGCACTATGTGGAAAGCACCACCAGCAGAGAAAGAAACAAACTTTAGTAGACCAAGATTTCTTTTGGACTGCTACTATACAAACGCTAACAGCATTTTAAACAA
Organism: Patiria miniata; assembly: GCF_015706575.1. NCBI lineage: Eukaryota > Metazoa > Echinodermata > Asteroidea > Valvatida > Asterinidae > Patiria > Patiria miniata. The sequence continues at coordinate 2,308,647 of NW_024037062.1, forward strand.
GAGAGGAGAGTTTATTACTATAACGGACCTTTTGAAACCAAACATTATTGGTATATCGGAGTCATGGTGCGACAGTACAGTTTTAGACGGTGAGATTTCCTTGGACGACTAGGTACTTCTCAGAAAGGACAAGTCGGTATCATCGGGAGGAGGTGAGTTACTTTACGTGCATAAATCGCTGCAAGTAATACCATGTCAAGATTTAAATGACTCTGGATTTGAAAGTTCAGCTTGGTGCGAGGTTAAGTTAAATCAGAACGACATCCTACTAGTCGGAGTATCCAGCAGTACTGATGAAAACAACGAGAAATTACTAGAGCTACTAAAGAAAGTAGGAGAGAAGGAGAGGAGCCACATACTTATAATTGGCGATTTCAACTTCCCACAAATAAACTGGGAAACAAGTGGAGTAAGGACGGATGAACAACACCCAGCCAGCCATTTCTTTGACACAACGCAGGATTTGTACCTCATTCAACATGTCAACTTGCCTACCAGACACAGAGACGGTCAACAGTCCTCAATCCTGGACTTGGTTTTCTCAAACGAAGAGTTCATGGTTGAAAATCCTAGAGATGTAGCTCCGATGGGAAAGAGTGACCATGTGGACTTAACGTGGACTTTCGTATGCAGCTCTGACATCACGTCAAGGGAGGAGGAGAACGGAGGAAGGCTAAACTTCACCAAGGCAGACTTTGTCAGCATGAGGGACTACTTTGGAACAGTTGAGTGGGAACAGAAGATGGAAGACATGAACTGTGAAGAGGCATGGCAGTATTTAAAGAAAGAATACAACCAGGCAGTCCAGGAAAATGTACCGAGGACAAAACCAAAAACGAAGAGTAAACCCCCGTGGCTTCGTTCACATGTCACAAAGTCTGTCAAAAAGAAACATAGATTGTACCAGAGGTACAGGAGATCAAAAGCATACCATGATTATGAAAGAGTACAAGAAACAAAGCAACAAGACAAGAAGCATAGTGAGGAAAGCACAAGCAGAGCACGAAGAGCGGCTTATGAAAGAATTTAAGAAAAAGCCAAAAGCTTTTTACAACTACGTGAGACAAAACCAGAAAGTTAAAGTTGGAGTTTTCCAGCTGGAAACAGAAGACGGAAATCTGACAAAAACTGATAAAGAAGCAGCAGCAGAGGAGCTATCAAGATTCTTCCAGTCGGTGTACACCCTAGAGCCAGATGGGGAGATCCCAGAACTTTCAAGGGTAGTTGACACCATCCTGTATGACTTGAACTTCACCTACGATGACATCTGAAAACCAGACAAGTGCCCAGGGCCAGACCAGATTCACCCCAAAGTACTCAGAGAATGCAGTGAGGAGCTGTCATTACCATTGTACCATGTCTACAGAAAGTCACTTGACAGTGGAGAACTACCTAAAGACTGGAAAATAGCCAGGGTAACCCCTATCTTCAAAAAGGGATCTAGGACAAAATCTGGTAATTACAGGCCAGTTAGCCTGACATGTATTCCCTGCAAGGTAATGGAGTAATTAATCAAGGACAAGATGACTGAGTTCGTACAACAACATGAGATACTATCTGACAGGCAGCACGGATTCACCCAGGGTAAATCATGTTTGACAAACCTGCTTGAAACACTAGAAACGATTACCCATGACTTAGATGAAGTCAGCGGAGTAGACATCATCTTCTTGGACTACCAAAAAGCTTTCGACTCAGTCCAACATAGACGACTACTAGGAAAACTCTCTACATATGGAATTGAAGGAAAGATAGCCAAGTGGATTGAGGGATTTCTAGTTGACAGATCTCAGGTAGTAGCAGTAAGGAATGCTGAATCAAGTCATGCAGACGTTGCAAGCGGAGTTCCTCAAGGATCGGTGCTAGGACCGCTTCTTTTCATCCTGTACATCAACGACTTACCTGGAACAGTAAAATTAAATGCTCAGATGTTCGCCGATGATACTAAAATGTTCACAACGATAAAGTCACCGGAAGACGCAGTCAAACTTCAAAGTGATATCGATGCACTGCTGAACTGGTCCAAGATATGGCTCCTAGGATTTAACGCAGACAAATGCAAAACCATGCATATGGGAAACAACAACCCAGGATGTGTCTACCAGATGGGAGATACCAAACTACAAGAAACAGATCAAGAAAAAGACTTGGGAGTGTATATCTGCAACAACTGTAAGTCGTCTGTTAAGTGTGCAAAGTCTGCCCAGAAAGCGATAAATAGCCTCAGAGTTATCAAAAGAACTTTCAAGCATATAACCAAGGAAAGCCACATTAGACTGGGCTTGGTCCAGTAATGTCAAGATTTTCAACGGATTTTACAAAACAGAACCAACAAGATTCTTCAAAATCTCCAACACAAGAGAAACAAGAGGACACAACATAAACATCTTTAAGAGTGGGATTAACAAAGCTCTGAGATGCAGGCAAGACTTCTTCTCCCAGAGAGTAGTCAACACTTGGAATGATCTACCAAGTTATGTTGTGAATGCCAAGACCACAAATTCTTTCAAATATGAGCTCGACGAGTACTGGAAGAGATATGGGGTCATAAAGACTTATAAAGCCTAATACTTATTCCCATTTAATCGTAAGTGTAAGTGTAAGTGTAATTGGTGAAGAGACGACACCTCGGGATGCGGTCTTGTTGCCGTAGCTCTTGACTTGGCTTGACTTGACTTGACTTGACTCTTTGACTGCTGCCTTGAGTGAAGCGATGGCACTGCCTTGTACACAGACGGGTCTTGGCAAATTTTAGCATGCCAAGATCCAATTCAATTCAATTCAATTCAATTCAATTTATTATTCGTCATGCCAGCATGAACTTTTCCTTCTCGCTTTGCACATAAAATTTCAAATACCTACAATACAGAAAATTAAATATATAAACATACAGTATACACGTTAAAACATTCAATGAAAAGGCAATAAATTAAATAATAAACGTGTTTCTCAAAAACACTGTAAAAGCCTAAAAACACACTCATGGACCACATTGAACAGGCTGCCTATGGGACAAGGAAAGGTTAGCTGGAGGAAAAATAGGGATAAATAGCTAGGAGAAAAAGAAAAAGAAAAAAAAGACTTGCGCACACGCACACAAAGGGACATGGAGAAAGAAGGGGTTGATAACGGAAGGAACAATGAAGGGCACGAGTAAGGAGGGGGTGGAAGTGAATGGATAGGAACAAAATATGAGATAAGAGGGAAGGGAAAATAAGGGGGGGGAATGGCAAGGAAGGCAACTGGAAATGAAAAAAACTGTGTAATGACAGGCTTAAAACTCTAATACATGTACATGTTCTTTAAAAACACATTATCTGCTAAAATCGTTATTGAAGCGAGAAACTGCACTTGGTACAAAGGACAGGCGATGACGGTTTGTCTTGGATTTGAGTTGTTGTAGTCTGCCGGACTTGTTAAAAACTTACAAAGTATGCAGCGGATGGGTATTGTCAAGCAGTATTGCTTTTAGTTTTGCCGGCACAGCTGACTCGTAGATAGATCTTACGTCTCGGACAGTATTACCAATGATTTTACCGGCTGATTTGGTGATCCTATTAAGCTTATTCAAATTATCTACTGTCAGACCGTTTACCCATGCAATACAACAAAACATGATCACAGACTGGATGACACTTTGATAAAACAAAGTGATTATCTCCCGGTCGATATTAAATAACCTCAATTTCCTCAGAAAATAAATTCGCTGATTAGCCTTAGAACATAATTTTTGAGTGTTGACATTCCAATTCAAGTGATCACCAATATACATTCCCAAAACTTCAGCTACAGAAAGTTAAGCTGAGTTTTGAGTTCGATGGTCGATCTTCATGTCTTGGTCCATCGGTAGAAACTATCTGGCAGTCTTGCCAGCAGAATTGAAGATTCTGTTCTCTTGCGTCAGTACTTCCGGCCAAGGGTTTCAAACATTGCTCTCAGACTTATTTTGCTCTAACTTATATAGCCCTATTTTGTGTTATGTAAACGTTTACATAATTGTTATATAAATTCTAAAACAAAGAGTTTTAATAAAAATTGCTGTGTGTGCATGGGTTACATAAAAGGAGTAAAAAAAAGTTACAATAAGAATGCAGCCTTGGAGCAGGTTGCATAAACCCAAAAACTGCAGTATAAGCAACTTTTGGTGCCATCTTAAGAAGGTCACCAGATCCATGTTACACAACTTGAAAATGTTATTGTGTAGACAAGTTAAAAGAAAGTAAATTCATCTTTGAACAATTATCAACATTATTGATAATTGCTTTTAATTAATATCCCATGACAGAGTACATATGTATTACCATCTCTAGTAGCAGGAAAAGGACCCATGATATCTAGGGCTATGCGCTCCAATGGCGCGCCAGCTGGTGCTAACTGCAGAGGTGCTTTGTACTTTTGTTTGGGAGTTTTCCGCGCTTCACATGCGAGACAACTTCTGACCTCTTTTTGCAGACTAGACGGAACAACCAACTGAACATTGACTGACCTGTTTTAGAACTGACCTCGACGATAGAGAAGACCATCTTTCAACAGAAGTTGGTCACACTGGAACCACAAAGACTTTGTTTCTCGTGACAGACCTGTGTCTTCTTTACCAGAGGGTCGTTGTCTGTTGTTATCGCTAAGCCAACGCATTACTGGTGCCAGGATGGGGTCCTCACACTGTGCTTTATGGACAGTCTTATGGTTCCAACCTGTAGTAAGAAAAACTCCACAACAAACACCGTGAGTAACATTGGAATTACAATCAGGTTCATCGCTCGGGCGTCTGTACAAAGCATCTGCATTACGATGCTTACGTCCTGGGCGATGTTGGATCTCAAAATCAAATGTACTAAGTATCTCCAACCATCGTGCCATCTGACCTTTTATTTGTTTACTATTGATTAGCCATTGCAATGAAGCATGGTCAGTGCGCACTGTGAATCTTCTACCATAAAGATAATGTCGAAAGTACTTGACATAGGTTACTGCAGCTAGTAGTTCTTTTCTAGTAACACTGTATCGGCGTTCAGCTTTGGTCAACTTACGACTGGCATAGCTAACCACATGCTCACTCCTATCTACCTGCTGAGAGAGGACGGCCCCAATACCATCATTACTGGCATCAGTGTCCAAAATAAATGAACGACTGAAATCTGGGTACTTAAGTATGGGAGCATTTATTAAAGCTGATCTTAACTGGTAAAATGCTTTCTCACACTTATCATTCCAAACGAACTCAGTGTTTTTCTCAGTTAAGCAATGAAGAGGTGCGGCTATCTGGGCAAAGTTATCCACAAAACGCCTATAATAAGAACAAAGCCTTAAAAAGCCTCTGAGTTCTTTTACGTTAGATGGTATTGGCCAATCTCTTACTCTTTACTGGCATCAGTGTCCAAAATAAATGAACGACTGAAATCTGGGTACTTAAGTATGGGAGCATTTATTAAAGCTGATCTTAACTGGTAAAATACTTTCTCATACTTATCATTCCAAACGAACTCAGTGTTTTTCTCAGTTAAGCAATGAAGAGGTGCGGCTATCTATCGAACGCAGATTTTTTTCGTTCGAACGCAGATTTTTTTTCGTTCGAACGCAGATTTTTTTTCGTTCGAACGCAGATTTTTTTCGTTCGAACGCAGATTTTTTTCGTTCGAACGCAGATTTTTTTTCGTTCGAACGCAGATTTTTTTCGTTCGAACGCAGATTTTTTTCGTTCGAACGCAGATTTTTTTCGTTCGAACTCGTTCGAACGCAGATTTTTTTTCGTTCGAACGCAGATTTTTTTCGTTCGAACGAAGATTTTTTTCGTTCGAACGCAGATTTTTTTCGTTCGAACGCAGATTTTTTTCGTTCGAACGCAGATTTTTTTCGTTCGAACGCAGATTTTTTTCGTTCGAACGCAGATTTTTTTCGTTCGAACGCAGATTTTTTTCGTTCGAACGCAGATTTTTTTCGTTCGAACGTAGATTTTTTTCGTTCGAACGCAGATTTTTTTCGTTCGAACGAAGATTCTTTTCGTTCGAACGAAGATTTTTTTCGTTCGAACGCAGATTTTTTTCGTTCGAACGCAGATTTTTTTCGTTCGAACGCAGATTTTTTTCTTTCTAACGAAGATGTTTTCAATTTTTTTTTTCATCTATGTCCCTTTAAAAGCTCCGTACATGTACGATCTAGTAAATCTTCGAATTCTTCATCTTTACAATTATTTAATACCTCATTGGTCTCGATGTAGTCTGACAATTGTGAAACATCGTGAGCAGGCTGAAGTAAAGTCCTACACCGTTTCTCAAATGGAATTTTGTGCATCATTCGTACGATTACGTGAAATTTAACAACCATTTATGTTTCTTATAATATAGCATGCTACACCGTTTCTCAAATTGAATTTTAGGCATCATTCGTACCTGTACGTGAAAGTCAAGAACCATTTTTGTTTCTTATACAGCATGCTACACCGTTTCTCAAACAGAATTTTATGCATTTTCTTGTACAATTTCTTACAGTGTTCAAGCGAAAGTCAAGAACCATTTTTTTTCTTGCAACAAAATAAACGTTTCAACGATATAAATGTTTCACAGTTAAAGCAGATGCTTTGACAAGGTTCGCAGTACAATTTATATCTCAATCTTGTTCCTGGGTTTCAATGCCTAGCATGCAGTCCTAGAAATTCTTGATCGGCAAGAACTCAACATCCAGAAAAAAAATGTGTAGGTCTGTTTCATGTTGTCCAAGAACAGTTGAAGGAAAATCACAAGCGCGTGCAATGTAAACCCGGCCTAGAAGACCTGTAGCCGTTTTGCTTAAAGACATGCACCAAAATCTTAATCCCAATATTGCAATTTTAAGTGGTTTTAGCTCGTCCTTCCTTGTCCAATGATGAGTAGTTATAGTCTCGAGTTGCGTTGGTTACGAAGTAGTCCGACTGGAGACTGCTATGCTCTTGACCCTCTTCATGACACTATCCACAGTCTGTATAGCCAGAATTAGAAAAAACCAAAATCAGAAAAGTAGTTTGTGGGGTCAAACAATAAGACGGAAGCATAAGGTCATATACCTGTAAATCCACTTAAGTCTTACAAAGCCGTAAAAGGCACAGGGTAGCTTTGACAATTGCAAAGTGACGACACAGAAAGCTTCGAATTAGAACAGTCTAAGTGCAAACACGATTTCTGAATAAACTTTATCAGATAACACATTAAACAATAAAGCTTAATGTATCTGACATCATCATGCTAAAAATACATCATTAAAATGTTTGATTTTATTAGCTGTTATTTTTACCTGGCCAAAAAAGTAACTTCTTCCCTTTATACTCATACATGCTATCTTCATATTCATTTGGAGTGTCGAAATGATCTTTTATAATGTCAAAGTTTGAAGTGTCAATAATATCAAAGGCAAAGTTTGAAGCGGCCAGTAAATTATCGTCGGATATATCCATGGAGCTAGTTTCAGCCCCTATCAAAGACGGTTTCCTGGCACGCTATAATTCCACTGTATCCCACGTACGGCATTATTTCCTCAACGTCTTCAGACTGAACACTGCGTGTCATCAGCACGCTATTCAAGAACGAATGCATGGTGCCTGGGTGGGGTTTATCATTTATACCAAGCACGCCTAGAATCCAGCATTGTATTGGTTACGTCAGAACATATTCTTATTCGCAGTACAATTCTGTACAGTTACATTTATACTAAATGCAGTTTACCGTTACGCAATAAGACAAAGTTTGTGTCTTTGTATGAAACAAAGTCGATCCATTCGTGCAAAATAATGGAGCGCTAGAAACAATAGGGGACTTCACGGGTAGCGTAATTTTTATTCCTTGGAGGGTTAGGGGCAATGTCATGAATAATTCATGTTTATCCATGAGAACGGACAATGACATCAACAGCATTGTTGTTAGTTACTCAACTAGTTACAATACATTAAAGCATTTTAAAGAATGGTTGTCGTCGAGCTACCACACAGTAGCCTAGTGGATAGCGAGATGAGCTATGGATACAAAGATCCCTGGTTCGAATCCACGTCGTCGCTGCTCATTTTCATCTGCTATTTTTCTTCTCCAAATTTATCACTGAGATAATTTCAAATTAAAGGGAAAATAAAACGAGAACCTCAAAGGAAAAACTGAATTATTCATGACATTGCCCAAAACCTCCAAGAAAACAAATTACGCCTCCCGGCTTAACATCGTATAGGGGTGCACCCAATCAAATAAATTCCAATAGACAACAGTGTAAATGCTCATACTTTAAAATTCTGTTAAAAATACTCAAAACTCTCACATGTGATCAGGCTGCACAGAAAAATGATAATCAACATGTCATATTTCATTTTATTTTTAATTATTGTTGGGTTAACCGATGACTTTTCGAGACATTCTCATCCAAAGAAGACGACCCCTAAAATTAGTGATATTTCCCAAAGTGAAAAAGTAGCCATCTCGCAAAGATCCCTCCACAACATGGCTGAAAAAAAAGTCCGGGCCAGAGGTGTATTGCCATATCTCTTCAATCTCCCAATTCCATGGCTCTCAAAACTCTCTAATATAGACGAATTTGAGTGTATAACTTTTATTCATGAGCTCGGCGGATGGATATTTGGCCTATTTAATGGTTTGCACCCATAGGCCTACTTAAAGAAAACCGGATCCGGCATTATATCCACTAGACATTTGTCTACGATTTTCAGCAGATGCATTGCGTAGCGACATGAACGCGGTTTTGCTTTTTCACAGTACATTGCGCCAATAACCATCTTTTCTTTTGTGATTTTTATCACAGTTTTTTAAGCAAACATGTCATATTGTCACTAACATTGTAACTAGTGTGGTACGGGGCCTGTAACATCAAATTTGCTATTTTTAAAAGCTTTTTTAATATACCTATTTTATTTTAAAAGCTATTTTAATATGAGTATACAAGACCATGCTTAATAAATTCTTGGTGTTCATACTATGTCTGGGTCTATTGTGTACTTCGTGCAATATCTTATTCCTGGTGGCTGTGTCATAATTTCAGGTCAATTTTATCGATCAATCTTACTTAATTTCAGTGTGGCAATTATTTTCATTATGTTTTGTCATTTTGGCTGGACAATTACTTTTGCCTTTGTCTTTTTTATATGAAAAAATGCTTTTTTAAAACGTACTTCAGTAGTGTGTCAAGTTAGATTGGTTTTAAGATACAAAATCATTAATCCAGGTCACTTTCTTTTTGACTAACCCAGTATAATTCAAGTTCACACAGTTATATTTGGTCCTTCATGAAAATGCATAGACAGATACGCATCTTTCACACCTTTCAATTTTCAGACTTTTTAAATTTGACAATCTCATTCCTGCAGCCGATTTCATGTAAGCTTATGCGATGACATAAGAACACTCGGGCCACCATTTATAGTGTACGTTGCGCAACATTTCAGTCATGACAATTTTAAGAAAGTTTCTCAGTGCATAAGTCTGTGGATTGCTCAACAAATTAAGGCATGACGCAGTTATTTGAGGTGGCTTTTACATTGTACTTGTGACAGAATTGTAAGGTCAGGGGCGGATCCGGCGGGGGGGGGGGGGGGGAGTTGAGGGCGCACGCCCCCTTTCCTTCAGATAACACATTAAGATGTTCTCCCCATGTACGAACGTGGTTCAAGGTTCAAGGTTCATTTGTTTCCACGGCATCAAATCTCTAAATGACATAAAATCATTGCATACCAGAAAAGAATTACAAATAATACAACAAAACTGATATTTTAGAGACACTGCAGAGGGGCCCATTAAGAAGTAGAGCTATTAAGCATGGGCCCCAGATAGGCATGCTCATTTAGTCCAAACCAAGGGAAAGGAAGTAACTTACATTGAACACTTTTGAATGGTCAGTCACACGAGGTAGGGCTCAATGGGCATGCTGTATTTAAAGTAATTACATAGAAAAGCAACATACCTAAACACAATACACATTCAGAAGTAAACAACAGAGAAACAATACAATACAGATCTTTTAAACTAGTCAGGTCAGCAATGAGCAATAAAATAATGGATATTCTACAATCTACATGTAACAACATATATCTACTAGCATGAATAAATAATAAGTTTGAATTAAAATGGAGAGATTGGTAGAGGCTTGAAGTTGTGTAGAGAACGAATTCCACAGCTTGGGTCCCTTGTATTTAACAGTTTTTTGAGCAAGAGAGGTACGACTAAATGGAATATAAAAATTAGAAGCTTGGCGAGTCCAATAAGAATGAATTTCACTTTTCTGGCTAAAAATACTATTAAATGGTAAAGCATTGCGAGAAGATTGATACATTAAAGACCCAAGCTGAACGTTATACAGTAAGTATTAAAGTTTTATGTTTTATAAAAAGGGGATATGTGTGTTCATAGAAGTCGGCAAAATTAATTACACGCAAGGCTCTTTTCTGTTATATGAGTAGTCTGTTTAAATTTGTAGCAGAACTACTACCTCAAGCAAGTGAACCATAGTTAAGATGAGAGACAATTAGGGTATTATAAAGAGATTCCAAATCATTTACAGGTAAAAAAATGCTTGATTTTGTTAATTACACCTGCGTTTCTTGCAGTGATTTTACATGAATGATCAACATGATTTGTCCATGTTAGCCCCGAGTCAATAAACAAACCCAAACATGGAGAAGAGAATTTATTCCAATTTATTCCCAGAATGTGATCTCTCTTTTCCGTGTATGTATTTTCCATTAAAAAATATTTATAACGAGATTGTTCCGCTCATACGTACTTGATACACCGTTAGCCAGTTTCTGAAAAAAATGTTCGGCCACAGCACGTGGGTTCGTTGCCGAGTCCGCTACAAAAAATACAGTGCAGGTATGCACACTGATAGTGCGCCGTGTGCGCGAGGCGATATACGGCCACTGCTGGCTGGCGGCTGACGGTGACTAACGTTGAGCATAGTGGCGTGGAGGACTTCAATTCTCCATTATTTTTCAGAATCATCCACCTTAAATATATGTTTTTCATATTAGGTGAGGTACGTTTTATCACTTTTGATGGACACTCTCGATTACTTTTGTGGCGCAAATGAACATTATTAAGGCACAAATTATGCATGATTCCTTGGTATGCTCCATTAATTCAATCAGCACAAAATATTCTTTTGACGAAATAAAAATAAATTCCGACCTAACGACCCTAATTTTTGGAAGGTCATGTAATAGGAAGCAGATTTTTAATTTGTTTTTGCTTAATTTGTTTTAATTTGAAACTTACCATTCATCCAAACTTTTCCAGTTCAGAAAATTGTTATGTTTGTGAAATGTTTATTATATTTTTATTTAAAACAAAAAAATGTTATCTATCCCCTCTGAATTTTGAGGAAAAATCTAACTCAAAGATACCAAGATTTGCTCTAAAATGCACCAAAGAGCTTCTAAAGTTCACAATTTTGGGACCATTAAGTCGGCCCCGAACCCCACGCCGTGGCTTCGCACGTTGGTGTATCACGACAAAACTTCCCCTACAGGTTTACAAAAATCACGCCCTTCACCCCTTGGAAAAACCTGGATCCGCCCCTGAAGTTACCGCACACAGAAAGTCAGCTAAAACTATTTCAAAATGGTGGGTAGAGGTGATTCATTGATTGTTTCACGAATGAACAAATCATATGCAAACATCCGCTTTATATTATGCAGCTATCAGGCCTATATTACTCCAAGATGTTAAATTTTTTTACAACGTTGCGCAGCTAGGCCAAGTAGGGCTGGAACCGTTGCCAGAACATGAGCAACTCTTTGCAGATGACCAAGTACGACAGAAAAAGAAAAAAAAAATCTAGGTAATAAATAATCAGTGCTATGGTCGAGTCCACCCCATCCGAGTCCGAGTCCTTGGTAACCGAGTCCGAGTCTGAGTCCGAGTCCTTGTCTCCGAGTTTGAGTCCTTTTGTGAATCTCAAATACACTTCATCGTGGTTGATAACCAGGACAAAGTATATTGTTTGACCCCTTTTAATACAAAGCAAAGGTTAAAGGTAATGTGTAGTATACATTTAACCAAATTCATAACAGATTTCGCCCTCAATATTTGTTGAAGTGAACTTCAAGATTTAAATGGCTTTCCAAGTGTAAACAACTTAAAAAATTGAAATCCCAAATTCCGATCCTCTTTAAAAAAGATGTTGCTGGAAAATTGTCACTGCTTGTACTCAGAATGCCTCGCAAGGTCACAAGTATGAAAATTTTGTTCTGGCTTAACTAAGATTTAAACTAAAACATGTTCATTACATCTTTGACACTTAAGCATTTCCAACATGAGGGGAGATAAGCTGGCACGATGGGGACGCATTATTATACCCCCATGACTGAAAATGCGCCCCACTGGTGCACTTGATGGGGTATACGAGTAAAATATTTCGCAGAATTGTAACGCCTACCACAATGGTTCAAAATGTTGGGAGGAAAGAAAAGGTTCCCCCGCAACTGGATCTATCCCATCATTTTTACGAAGTTCCTCAGGGTTATACCAGGGTTCCTTTACACGCTGCAGATAACGGATGAAGTTGGAGGTAGTTCCAATTTCAGAAATCGTGGCTTGGCAAAGGTTACAGTTTGCAGAATGTCTCTTCTTGCCCGTTTTGTGGCCCGAATACTTCTTGTGATTGGTAAATCAAAACTTGATCACTCGGGAAAGCACCGACTTGATAATATCATGTCGGCGCATATTATCATACCACATATTATGTGGTATGGAGCTCCTTCAATCTGAAGGACCAAGGCCAGGGCAAGATGGTGTGTCAGCTGAATGACCTCGCCCTTCAAAATGCAGCTGCCGAAGATGTGGTGAAAATTGAGAACTGCTACGGCCTGGATATGTAGAAACTGGTTGCATGAAGCAAACTGATACCAAAAAGTCCATCAGACTGCTCTTATGTACAGGTAGATGTGGCTGACATTTTTAAGGTTAACACAAAGGGCAGTGGTGGCTTAAATTTACTTGGCTGAGAGTGAATAACCTTTTTTTTGTGGAATAATTTTCGAAAACGGATAAGACTTTGGAAGGGATTACAATATCAGGAACACCCACAATAGTCTGTAAGTAAAAAATATTTATTAGTGTTGGCTGTGATTGGCATAAAAATTTATACGGTAATTTTTGCATTGTAATTTGAACTGTTTGTGGTTGAAATATTTAGGAAATATTGTGTAGTAAATAGAAACATGTCTTCATTTCTTGGTATATATATATATATTTAAATGGCATAAGAGGACACACTAACAGTTGTGAATGGCAACTGTTTCAAAATTGTGTGTTGGGATCACTACGAGGAGAACATAATGATCACTCAAATTTATTGCACTTTTTAATGTTACCTCTTAACAAGGAATCTGTAAAAGAAATAGTCAATATGGTTTAATGTTGTTGCACTAAAGATACCTCTGAAAAATAGGTTTTTATTACACCGAAAGTGTAATCTTTGCTTCCGATGTAGTAAAAAGAAAATGTTTGATAATTTGGTGTAAACTCATGAGTCATGACAAATCTAACCAAACTCTGATAATTGTTATAGTTGTAACCAGGTCGGGTTTCAGTACTCACTTTTACCCGACAAGTTCCTTACTCCATGTACTCCAGCATTCATTTCATAACTTTTGTAACTTCGTGTTTATGTCATTTTACATGTGAGCAGCCATTGCGATCATGCTTTTTGCCTAGCGCCCTCTCGCGGCCAACTAAACTTTTTTAACAGCGCGCGCCGCCTACAATTTTGCTCAACTATGCGATGGGCGTAGCCAGCATGCGAGTTTTGCATTCCACCGCGCTTTGTTTAAGAGGAATAGCTAACATTCCGGGCGTTTCGGTTTATTTTTCTTGTAGGGCTAGGTCCAAAATAACTTTGATTTCGATCCAACACCTTGTTGCGCGCAGACCATCTTTTACGAGCTCTTGCACTTTCCACTTTTATTGCAATTTTGAGAGAGGCTCCCTATAGCAGTAGAATAGTTTCATCTATTTTTTGCTGCTTCTACTTCGATTTTACCATCGGACACGGAGTAGGCATGAACGTAGATCCTCCAAGTGGTGAGTAAATCCCTTGTCTGATATTTAACATTTTTATGCCTCAAACATTTTTATGCCTGAATCTTTTTATGCCATCATGTATGAAACATTCTGGTCTTTTGTATGCTTGGTTTATTGCCAGAAATTAAGGCCGTCAAAACGGACACGGCCTGAAATTTGCCTTGCGATCACGACTGATTAACTTTTGAAATCAATCTGTTGTCGTGATTTGCAAGTATTTTTGAGAATTAGTTTTTCCCTAATGATTCTCTATTTAATTCTTGCATAAGTGGGAAAAAGGATTTTCTGTTGATTTTATTTTATACTTTAAACATTTCTGTCACTGTCACAGGGTGAACTGTCACTCCAAGGATGGTATCTGAAATGTATAAAACGATAAATGACTAATGAATTACGGGAATTACTGTGGCATAAAATGATTGTTGCCCAAACAGAAGAATTAATTAAATGGAATTATGCAAGAATATGAATATTTTATGTACATGTAATGTAATTTTAAATCCGAAAAATAGAAATGAATTGTTCACCAAGTTATGTTATAAAATGAAATAAGAATATAATACCATGCCCTAATAACTAATTCCCGAATGATCATACCACTTTAAAGAAAACCGATAGTTTTGGGGAAATGGGAAAGTCTATTTCAAATGATAAATGAGAACGTAAATATTATAGCAACACTAAAATTTAAGTTGAAGTTAGCGTACTTGTGTTGCTCAGAAGTTCCAATTTGTGTTTGTTTCAAAAGGAAAAATGGAAATTCACAAAAATAAAGTACCTAATAACATTGTTTTCCCGAAATGTTTAAAGTATAAAATAAAGGCAACAGAAAATCCTTTTTCCCATCGCATGCAAGAATTAAATAGAGAATCATTAGGGAAAAACTAATTCTCAAAAATACTGTTAAATAATGTTAAATTTCTATATTGTACAGCACTTTTTTTAATTTGTACACCCTGCGAACATTCTCATGCATTTATCTGCTAAAATATTGCGTGCACTAGAATTTAAATGAAAATCCTTTGCAAAACGATGTGCCAATTAGCAACAGTTCGAGGTTTGGGCGCACGCAGTGCCTACGCAGCACGCACGCGCACATACTGAGCAGTCCATCCGATCATCCCGCAGATCGTTGGCAACACGTGTTCCACTTCTTGTCGACTGCCGAGGAAGCTGACTTAATTCCAGCAATGAGAAGCAGTATACTCAACACATCCATGCAGTTTCTGATAATAAGGAATTTTCAGCTGTATAAATGATATATAGTTTTGTATTGTTGCCTCAGTATTGCTCAGCTTTTCTACCAGTAATTTCAATCAAATTCTGAATGTAGGACCACAACGTGTTTTGCATGAAAATTTCCAGCAGCAACTGACAGTTAAAACGAACACGAAATGAAAGAGGCTTACCCTACTCAGTTGAATGCACAAAGCAAACAAAGTCAGGGCTTGTTAGTAGATTGTTTCCCTGGCAATGCTGCTTTGGCTATTGTCTATAGCCACCAGGCCTGTGAACTTGCCAGTTATTAGGCACAGTCTCATTAGTCTGGTTCTATGGCGTCGTTAGGGAACGCGGACGTCCGTGCCTACACCGAGCACAGACAGTATCCGTATCAAACAATATGGACCGTACGAGTTCACGTCGCGCAGGGCTAGCTACGTACGTAGGCGAGGCGGTGCGTTCACTCAAATGTACACTGCCACTATCCGGTATTAGGGCTATTTACAAATGAAAAAAATATAAAATTCTAGATGATAAATAATCGCAAAAATGATAATCAATAATCCCTATAGTGTATACTGCCACTATCCGCCATTAGGCCTATTTACAAAAAAAAACCCTAAATCCATCAAAATGTGCACTGCCACCTCTATCCGCCTTGATAGCTATTTACATTAGAAACAAATATAATATTCTAGATAATAAATAATTACTCAAATGTACACTGTCACCATCCGCCACTGGGGCAATTTAACAACAACAAACTAAAATCATCAAAATGTGCACTGCCACCTCCATCCGTCATTAAGGCTTTTTACACAGGGAAAAAACCAATACAATTCTAGATGATAAATAACCACTGAAATGCACACTGCCACCTCCATCCGCCATTAGGGCTATTTAAATTTTTTTTCTTATTTTTTTTCAAATTCATCTTTGGTGTCGTACATGTATGTTTAAAGTTTTGCAAAATAGCGGTCGAGTACTAACAGAGGGGGGTGGTAAAGTCTAATGTCAAAATATGAAGACGCCCATCTGGGAAATGGTTAACACCATCAATACAAGACTGTTGACACCAAAACTAATGCTGTATCTCTTAAATAACCCCCACCCCTTGAAATTCCAAATTAACCCCCAAATGGCCTTTTTCTGGCTATTTGAGTATTCTGCTGTTCATACACTGACTAGTCATGTTGTAGTAACGATGAATAAAGACTTATTATTTCAAATTGGAAACATTCAGGCACAACAGAATATGGAAAGAACTCAGTAAGATGCTTAGCTTGAGGTGCTGCCTTGAAAGTTTAACCCCTGAAAGAGGCAACAGGAGCATAGCAAGGGCATTTGCATGTATATTGGGGGGGGGGGGGTTACAATGTCTTGAAAAGGGCACTTGCACATCCAGGCTGAAATGTATATACAGACACATTTTTTTCCTCAGTACAATTGGTCTCCGTAAAATCAAATTGAGAGGGGGGGGGGGGCGGGGGGGGGGGGGGGCTGGTACAATCTGTCGATGGGGGTGCTGTTCTAACCGAAAATTATGCGCACTAGCATAACGGATGTATAGTGCTTTTCAGGGCGATACATGCATACAATTCTTACGAAGGCGCCCCCATACAGCCGATGGGGGCGGGGACCGAGCCCCCCCCCCCTCACACTTTTTAAAGTGGGTGGGGGATATATGTCCCCCTACATACTTTTTTCATCCCCGTATGAAAATTGTAGCCAAATTAAGCTCAGAAAGGCTCAGTCAATGACTTCAAACTCGAACAAACAATGTTTAAAAGATGATCTTTTGCTCACAACAATGTGTTTAAATTGTTAAAAATTGCCTAAGATCGCAACACAGATCTACTAGAATTCATGAAATAACGTAATAATATATTCCAAGTTGCACTTGACCAAATATTCCTAATTCAGTTCATGAAATGTCTGAAAGATGCATATCTTACACACTGATAATGTCTTTCGGTCATATTCAGAAAGTATCATTTTAGTAAAAAAAACTATAATATGATTTACGCTGAGATAACTAAGAATTTTATAGGAATACAGACATGCAGGAAATTAAGATATGCTTGACAAAATGTTAAATATTATGTTTGCTCATTAAAGGGCATGTACATCATTGGCTTTTGCTGTAATTTTCAGAAATGAACTACTTGAGGGGTTAGTATAATAGATCAAATATTGTTTAACTGACATGTTTGAAGTTTTGTGTTCGAAAATACTTGAAAAAAACAAGAAAAAGAAAAATGTTTAAGTAGTCTGGTTCCCTGACTCCACCAAAGATAAAATGGATCAATTTATAGATGTCGGAAAATTGTAAGGTAAGGGAACCAGTCTAGCTGGCCTGCACCCGTTCATGAACATGTAACCAATAGCAAACAAAATGTGGACTGAACAAATTGTACATTTGTAGCAGTAGTTGAAAAATAGTTAGGCTTTTCCAACGGTTTTTCAAAAAAAAATGTCATTTTCTTAATAATGACTTGACACCAGGTGCCATAATTTTACAGGATGCTTTAGACTGTCATTTACCAACATCCTAGTAAGGTATTTCGTAAAAACTTGGTATGTTTTTTTTCCCGATGTTTGCAAATGTTGTTTATTCCCTTTAATTAAAACAAATGTCCGATCAACCTTTATACTGTTGGTTCAGACGAAATTCAAAGAACAAGACGATACTTTCAGAATGTTAGAATAATGAAATTAAATTAATCTTTTTGATGGTCGAATGACGGTATGCGTGATCTTTTCATTTTATTCTGAAATGAATTAACAAAAGGTGTTAAATTGAATGAAAAATTGGTAAAATTGGCCGGAGAAACATATATTATAGGTTTTTCCGGCGAATTTACAAATTTTTCTAGTCAGTTTCATTATTAGCCATTCAATTTCGCGTGAGTTTTGCACATTTGGTCCAATTGGGGTTTCTTTTTCACTTGGGGTTCATTCAATTTCATTTTTAGGCAGCCAAGATTTTGCTGTGAATTTTCGTTTTTGTTTTCGGGCAGCCCATTTCGTTTTGGTGCATTCAAGACTTTACTTTTTGACGGTTGACGCATTCAAATTAGCGAACATCTGTGCGCTTATAACGTATAACCATGCTTTTCGTTTCTTATTCGTTTATAGGAATCACTTTCATCGTTTGGTCATTTAAATTAGTAGGATTATTTAATCGGTTTTTTTTCTTATTATTTTTCTCCGAGGTTCATTTTCCCCCCAAAAATATTGGTGATTGTAAAATGTACAATGTTACAAATCTACTGATATGAAGTAAACAAGATGCAACGAAATAATAAATTGAAAGGGATTAAGATCAGTGTTGATCTTTTCTATATACTTGCAAGACATCGGGACACGTATGTTTGGCAATGGTTGTACCGTTGGGAACACTTGTCTTGTGTTATTTCTTGAATGTTTTCTTGCGTATGTCTGACAGAACACTTACCGTATTCACAGGGCCCATGCAAAGTTTTCAATGCAAACCTTAAAAACACATCTTTGCCTCACCCTTAAACTTATTTGCAAGTTTTATAGGTTTTCCCGGCCAATTTCACCAAGTTTTCATTCAATTTAACGCCTGGCTCATTCGATTTAGATTGAAATTGAAAGAACACGCAGATCGGCATTCGACAATCAAAAAGAATCATTTTCACTATCCGAGCAAATTATCGCCTTTTAGCTTCACTAGTCCCTTTCAAAGATGCATTCATATTAAAAGTATCGCGTTGTTCATTCAATTTCGTCTGAACCAGCAGTAAAGGGTTGATCGGGCATTTGTTTTCATTAATGGGCAAACATATTTCACATTTTGTCAAACATCCTTGAAGACTTCATACGTGTCCGTATTCCTTAGCGTAAATCATGATTTTTTTTCTCAGGAATTCTTTTTGTGCAACTCTTTACTATTGTGAAATGTAAGAAAACTACACATTTGACAACATTTTGGGGTTAATCTTATCGCAAAAGTGCACTTCTTTTACCCTTAAGGGACCGGGCGGAATGGTCAAAATTTGCTAATTGAAAACATTTGTGGGAAAGGGTTGCTCACTGGCTTACTGCCATGCATACTGACACATCAAAGAATCACCAAATGAAAGAAATGTATTACAGCAAAATATCCAAAATTCTAACAACCTTTTTGTGCTTAAATAGCCATGTAATATTAATCATGCCCGGAATGCCATCACAGGAATTCTAATGAATATGAAACTTTGCATTAGCATAAAAACGGGGAAGCACCAAAAACATCGTTCAGAAATGACAAATGAAATTTGCAAATAAGGTTAAATGTGACACAAAGATGTATTTTCAAGGTTTGCATTGCAAACTAACTTTGCATGGACCCTGTGAATACAGTAAGTGTTCGGTCAGACATGCGCAAGAAAACGTTTAAGAAATAACTCAAGAGAAATGTTCCCGATGGTACATCCATTGCCAAACATAGGTGTTCCGATGTCTTGCACGTCAAGAAATCGTCAACGTTAAGATGCCCCTTTCTCAAACGTTTAAACAAGTAGAAAAGATAAACAGTGAAAAACAAATTATCTTAGTCCCTTCAATTAATTAATTCGTAATTACATCTTGTTTCCCCCATAGGGCCTATCAGTTAATTTGTAACAATGTAAGTTTTACAGTTATCAAGTCTTGGAAAGAAATGAACCTCGGAGAAAAATTGAAAATGGATCGATTACATTTTTTTAACTAATTTAAATGACCAAACGATGAAAGCGATTGCCCATAAACGAATAAGAAACGAAAAGCATGGTTATACTTTACAAGCGCACAGATGTTCGCTAATTTGAATGCGTCAACCGTCAAAAGGTTGCAAAAACTTAATTTAAGACTGCTAAAAGTTAAGTCTTAAATGCACTCAAACGAAATAGGATGCCCGAAAATGAAAACGAACATTCAGAGCAAAATCTTGGCTGCCTAAAAAATGAAATTGAACGAACCCAAAACGAAAAAAAAAACCAATTTGAATACATGTGCAAAACTCACAGGAAATTGAATGGCTTATAATAAAACTTATTGGAAAAATCGGAAAATAGCCGGAAAACCACTATTTTCCCTTTTGAGGGGTGTTTTGGTGCCCTTCTTGTTTTTATGCTAATGCAAAGTTTCATATTCATTAGAAAACATGTGATGGCATTCCAAGCATGATTAATAAGACACGGCTATTTCAGCAAAACAACAAGTTGGTAGAATTTTGGATATTTTGCTGTCATAATTTTTTTTTATTTTTGGTGATTATATGATGTGTCAGTACATGGCAGTAAGCCAATGACCAACCCTTTCCCACAAATGTGTTCAATTTGCAAATTTTGGAAGAATAATTTGAAAGAAAAAACCCTAAACTGAACAGTGTCTTCCTGAAATGACATCACAGTAGTGACAGCGTTATGCCGGGAAAGCATAGACATTTTTAAATGCTTAAAGAAGTGCACATTTAAAATAAGATTGACCCAAAAAGTGTTGTCAAATGTGTAGTTTTCTTACACTTCACAGAGTTGCGTAAAAGAATTCCAATCTACGGTTTGAAGTCATCAAATATGATTTAGACTTTTAAGACTTTATACGGACACGTATGAAGTCTTAAAAGATGTTTGACAAAATGTAACATATGTTTGCCCATTAATAAACACGAATGCCCTATCGACCCCTTACTAATGGTTTAGACGAAATTGAATGAAAAACGCGATACTTTTAATATGAATGCATCTTTGACAGGGACGAGTGAAGCTAAAAGGCGATAGAATGCTCGGATATATAGTGAAATTGAACGATTCTTTTTGATTGTCGAATGCCAATCTTCGTGATCTTTCAATCTAAATCGAATGAGCCAGGCGTTTCATACTTGGTGAAATTGGCCGGGAAAACCTTTAATATGATTGTGTATTTTGTCCATTGTATATTTTTTTAAAAATGATAATTTGGTAATGTGATACATGATGACGTCATAATGACGTGCCCTATGTATCAGGGTTGATATTCGTTCCAAGTCCCAAGTTCCTGCTGGGAACAGGTTGAAGAAAAGTCGCTGAGAATGACGGTCCGGAAAAAAAAAAAAAAAAAGCTCGAACGATTCTAAAACGGTTGCCAGGTTGTGGCAGATTCCCCAAATACAAATATAGGCTGCCGTACTCAAGGATAATTAATTTCACTAAAAGCGTGATCACTGCCCTTACAGAAATCTCCCATGTAATTCCCATTGGAAATTTTTCAATGGAACCCCATGGGAATTGCATGGTGAATTGGACACCATGTACATGGGAGTTTTCCCATTGGCTTTTTCCCATGGGAAATTTTGTATGGGTTTTTCCCATGTATGGTTTCCTTTCATTTCTCAAAAGATGTATTGCTCCATGGTAATTTTCAATAAGAACTGAGTACGATTTAACCCTGTGTGTTGGATACTATATTCACCGCATAGAAAAAGCACATCACGGAACTCCGATGGGGATTGTTCCAAGTAATATGAGTGGCTTATGCACTCTATAGCTAAAGATACTAATGCCCCCATACCAATTGTCAAGTTGTACCATATTATCACAGTGTTCCCAATGTATTTTCTCATAAATGTTTCCAACCATAATAACAAATGAATCAATATAATCCAAAGTTTGAATGACACATTTTCAACAAAAAAAATACTGTATGCATCATTTAACTTCACTTATCAACAGAAAAATACAAAAATGTGCAATTACAACACTCGTTATTGTAAGCGATTAGTCACAAAAATGTCCCATGGTGTTCCCATGGTGTCCCATGGTGTTTATCCCATTGTGTTCAATTCGTGAACATCCACAGGAGTTTCCCATGGTCAGCTTAACAAATATAATTCTTGATAACCTCTTTTGTCAGACAATTTCAAATTCATTTCATACAAACAAATTCAAACAATGATTACACGTTTTCGTCCGGGGGTATTCTATCTCGTCTCGTCTACGCCAAACCTTTCAAATTCGTCTAATTGATTTATATCAGACGAATTCGATCTCTGAATGCCACCATTCGGCAACAGCTTAGACGAATTTGATCTGTAATGACGAATATTCTTGAACCCCGGTGACTAAAGAGACTGACCAAACTTTGAAATTGAATGGTAAATGACTAATTTAAGCGGTTTTCTTTAAGCATTTGAAACTTCAGCCGAGAATTACTATGAGAAGGAAAGATAAATCGTATTTTTTTGTGCTGTCATTCGATTGAACATATCCCAAAGGGTCAGAATATTAAGTAATTTTTCAAAAAAAATGTTTCAGTTCAAAGGCAAATTACAAATTCAAAGGTGCAATGTTTCTGCAGTGTTTTTTTTTTTTAGCCCGTTAACTTTGTACACGTGTAAGCCCATTGACTTTGTACACGTTTTCAAGCCACCATTTCTATAACTTGGCGATCTGGAATCGTCATCAATGTTACAGCCAAGGAAGACCCTCATACAAAAATTATGCCAAGACTATGACGTCATGATGACGTCATCACCTAATTTGTTTTATTGATTTTTGAAAATTTACGTGCATATTATGAAGTCCTATATCTACAGAACTGTAAGTCTGATTGGGTTGAAACTTGGTATGTGGCTAGACCGGGATGTGTTATAGGTAAACAAAAAATTAGGTGGTCGAGACCTGAACATGATTTTTGCGGGAATTGATAGAATTATCGAGGGTCTTCATTTTTTAAATATGTGCAAATAAATCACGTGACCCTTTCTTCTGGTTGAAACCGGAAGTGCTTTGTAATCTAAAATTGGTGAAAGACGCGAACTTGCTTTCAACGATGTTTGCTCTGGCTAAGTTGTTCTTTACCATAATATTATAGTAATAGGTGAAACTTTATGTGACGTCATCATGACGTCATCACGTGACATGTGACGTCATAATTCAAAGCCCTATGCGAATGGAATCACAAATTATATGCCACCATGTATTATAAACAGAACTACACATCCTTCGTTGATGGAACACATGTCACATGTCACAAAAAGCTACCGAAACAGCCCTATGTTTGTCCACAAACATATGTCTGGTTTTATTACGTTTTGTTTACATTTTAACTTTAATGTCGAAGTTAATATGTCGTGTTGTGCCCACTGTTAATTGTATTTATTTTCCTTTACATGTTGATATTTTATTTTTGTAACCATGTGCATATCAGCCGCAAGGCTGCAAGACATCAACCTCGTCCCCAGGGTGTCGAGCAGTACGCGCCCACCACTACCTGCTCTCTCACTGCACGTTGTGAATAATAGCACCAAGTACACGATAAAAATCCATTACTAGCCAATTGCGGTATCCAATCAGGATACAGGAAGAAAGTTTTCTATCCAGGGTTTACTATTGGAAACCGTGTTGGAAATAAAGTAAGCACTGGGGACGAGGTTGGCAAGACATTGGTTGTTTAATAAACCAGAATAATAATAATCAAAACAGGAAATGCCGGTCTCAGAAAAATAATCTGATACTGACGTGTATTTGGCTTGTTTCATGTCATTGCGCCGCCGACTTTTGCGTCAAAACCGCTAGCGAGTAAATTTAAAAACAAAAAAAAGAACATGACCTGGCTCTGCGTTTTGTAGAGCGTACCGGTATTGCTGCGAAACAAACGAACAAACAAACAAACAAACAATGACATAGTATCTCGTTTAAACGACTGATTATTTCAATAAACCTGCTTATTATCTCGGTTAAACGACTTATTATCTTGTTAAAACGATTAATTATTTCGTTTAGACGACTTATTTATCTGGTTTAAACGACGGATTTTATCTTGTTTAAACGGTTTTTTTTCTCTGGTTTAAACGCCTTATTCATTTTACGACTTATTTGTCTCTCGTTCAAATGAGCCTAGGTGCACTACTTAAGAAAAATTCGCGCTACTTAGGTGTTCCCCATCTGCCATCTCGCATCTCGCATCTGGTGTGGATGACCTGACCTTTGTGTTGCGAGTTGTTATATGCAATTTTGGAACAATTATCAACCCTGTTACACACAAGAGATTTGCATTCATTCACGGGCGCTTGAGTAAAACATGATAATCACAATACTTGAAACACTTCGTCTGATTGAGCTACAGCGTCAATGTACAAATCAAAATCAACATACCCAGTCCATGAGCCAGGGGCTGAAATTTCACATATTGGTACCATCTCAAGGGATTAATCCCAACTATGATTTTTCTTTCCTACATGTGTATAAGTATCATAAAAGTATGATAAAACTTTGTAAGTGGTAGCTTAATGTGGACATTGGGGCCAGTTCTATGACGTCACTGATGGAGGCTCAAAACCGATATTTTTATAGCATACAATAACAACAAACTTTATTTTACTCCATAAAACACTTGCTTGATGTCCTCTACGGCATCCCAACATTAAATGCTTGGAAAGATAACAATTATTTCACCTGTATTTGGCTAAACACTGAATTGATGCCACCTGCCTAATGTGGCAAACATGTCATTGCATGTCATTAGCTCATAAAAGGGAATGTACAACAAAGCTTTTCCTGTAAGTTTCAGAAAAGGCTGTATTTGGAGGTAAATATTTTATAGCGAACTTACACAGACTTGAATAAAGTTTTGTGTTCATAGATGCTGGGAAACCCAAGAAACAATCATTTTCTTGTTGTCTGGTTCCCTGACCCCTCTTTAAATGAAACACAGCAATTTATAGACGCCAGGGAATTGTATGGGCAGTGAAACAGTCTAGCTGGCTTGCACCCGTTCATCAAAGGTGTGCAATCGATTGCAAACAAAATGTCAACTAACTAATTATGGTTATTTGGGGGGCACCCTCCCTGTCACGACGACCTGCCTGTAACACAGTTCATAATATACGATCACTACATCAACCACAATGAATTCGAAAAACAACTTGCATGTGACTATATAATTGTTGATATGCAAATGTGATTTGCCTGACAGCCTTGTGGAACTTGGTGTTCTTCTTGAGCTTCTTCAGTGGCGCCACCTTCCCCCTGCCCTTGAAAACACTGGGTGCAGTCCTCCCCGAGAACACATAGGCCAAGTACCGGGCAAACATGACGGTACAGGGCAGATACCGACTTGTTATGGGCTTGTTCTGGCAGTACCGTACAGTTTCAATGATCCAAAACCAGAAATGGGCCATTGCTGGCTTGATTGCGGCAATGCTGTTCCGTGTTGACGGCACAGAGCTGGTCCAGTGCTGGCAAACCTTAATGGTAGCACAATACAAAGCCTGAATCGGGCCAGTGCCGGCCCTCTTGCGACAAGTTGGATTAAAAACAAAGTTATGGTTAACAGAATTTAAATTTACCCTTTGCCGGCGTACGGTTAAATATCTTTTTAAAAATACTGTTAAACTACTATAAAGTGTAAATCTGATGAAGAAACTCTAACTTAGGAGTATGATAACTTGTACGAGTTTCTTGCAATGTTGAAACTTGACAAAAGTAAAAAGTTAAAGGTGGATGTTTCATCTGTTATAGGAACTCGGACCCTAAACTCCACAACCACCCCTTGGTTTCAGCAATGACTACTAACGGATATTCAAGTGCAACTTTAATTTTACATTGGACCTCCTTGTAAACCTGATTCCAAAAAAAATTGGAGCAAGAAAATATTGATATATTTTTTTTTTAAATTTCAGTCATGGAATATAGACTTGTACATGTAGCCCCAAAATTTAGAGAGGTGGTAGCAAGATATGGATTGGTCTGCCCCCCATCCCTCTTTGTGATTCTCCTTCCAACCCTGCATGTTTGTGTGTCCCCTACGTGTTTGTTTCTTGTTCCTCTGTCATTTATCTCTGAAGAAGGCCTGGCTAAGGCTGAAATGTAATGCCACTTTATTTTTGTTTAATGTCAATACCTTTTCATATACTATAGAAGATTGATGAACCATATTTGCCTGATCTATCTTCTGTTAATCTGCCCGCCGTCATCATCGTCATTAGCCTATTTGAGAATATGGCCGACACAATAGAAGGGCGCTGTCACAAACTGAATGTGGTGGGCGAGATGTACTTTTAGGATTCTAGTCTCAGTGCGCACGCCTCTCTGTGTTATGTACCGTGCCAGCGTATCGCCCGCATCGGCTACTTTGCCTGTCGATTTACTTGGATATTTTAGTGATTTAAAAGTACGACATATTGCCAATATTTTAATCGTTTATTGTGATGGCCGTAAACAGCATATAGCGATTAATGTAACAGAAGTCTTCTCGACTCATGCAAACGAATTGACATTTAGGAAGGAGACGAGGCAGGCATGAGGTTACAATCATGTATAAGCTTTATGTGGCCTCTCTGGGCTCCCTTACATTTTGTACTCAATTTAGTCGGGCACCATATGCAGACGTTGTTGTAATTTTGTAATTGTGTATCTGGCAGCCAGACTGAGGGAGTGATGGTCATGTATCTGGAACATGTAAACGCTTTTTAATGAGCGCAAGCAGACTAATGACCAGCGTGGCAGCTCATGCACGATGTCGATATCGCTGTAGTGTGTGGTCCGACGTTACCGTTTTCTCTGACTTTTGTCTTGACTATCCAAATTTCGTGCATAAAACAGTATTTTTGACATGTCCGGGATGTTTTTCTTTATTTATCGACATAGCTTCTTGAAGTAAAACAATCACACCACAAATATGATATGAGAGATCAAACTAAAGAAAATAGTATAGACTAAAATACATAATTTTGAAGTTAATCATGTGCTACTTCATTCAATTTTGTTTTGTGATCATGAATGCACCCGCCATCAGTAGTACCGATCGATAATAGCGCGGCGGCGACATGCAAATGGGGGGACTCAAATGCGTCCCTGTAAGGGCGGGCAAGATAGAGGGCGACCTTTCATATGTTAATTGACGTTGCAAGCACTCATCTTAGCATCCTAAGATCATTTTGTTGCTAGAGACTCTGGGATGCACAAAAGATCCATAATCCTTCTTTTTGTTAATAAAATGAGATTTGGTACAAAACCTGTTCTCGAAACAATCGTACATTTTTCCTCAGATGACGTTTCTTGCTCTGTGGGGGGACCTCTCGGGATGGAAGACGGTCGCATCCCGGATGAACGCATCACAGCTTCGTCTTTTTGGGAAAACCGAGCTGTTTGTGGCCCAGTCAGGGCCAGACTGAATACTCAAGGTAAGCATTTGTATTTCAGACTAACCACGTTATACTTCGTACAGTCATTTAAAAGAAAATACAGTTGTTTAACCCTAAGGCCAACAAAAAAAAGTCTCCGGTTTCTGGTATGCGCGCGCGTCGCCGTAGCCATGCGCGTCGGCAAAATGAAATGTTTTTGTTCAATGAAATATGATGTCTCAAAACCGCCAAACTCACTGGTTTGACTGGAATCCTGCTGCTACACAATTTTAACGTGTTTTCAGATTGGGTTATGGTCGAGAATAAGCTTTATGTGGCCTCTCTGGACTCCCATATATTTGCACTAAGTTAGTCGGGCACCATTTGCAGTCATCAGCCGACATTTGAAGCAAAAAAATCAGGTAAAAAAAAAAAAAGCCGCGTCGCCGCACCACTTTTTGGGCAAGCTCCATACCAGAAACCGGAGACTTTTTTTTTTGGCCTAAAGGGGCCGGGGGCGGAATCCACCCCCACCTCAACTTTTTTTGTGATAGCCTTGAAAAAAAAAAGTTCGCGACCCGAGCTGTTGTGACTTTTTAGCCTCGAGCCTTGCGCATCTTTTGATTACCAAAATCATAACAAATTTTACTGATACTGAAAACTGAATTTCCCCATAAACGTAGTGTATGCAGAGCAGAATTACCATTCGTGCATATATGAATAATTAATTAGCCAGAATTCCAAAACCCTTTAACTTTTTGTCATGAAATGTCTTGGATATGTTCATGATAAGTTGTTCTATGCATGTACCGAGTTTCAAAATGTTTTGGCACTTGATGGCCGACATCTAAGGGGGACGGAATCCACCCCTCCCCCCCCCCCCCGGCTGAGAGATGGTCAAAATAACCTGCACCCGATTTCATCAAATTCTTCGTATAAACTTACGATGTATCACAGCGCTGCGATGCGTCGTATTTCTACGATGCGTCACAGCTGCGATGCGTCCGGCGATCCATTTCACAAAACACGTCGTAAGTGCGACGTCGTAGGTGTATTTATAGCACAACTCGGTGATCATTTTATGTCTTTAGTCAGCGCAAGTACCATGCGTATATCTGCGTACATAAAACCTACACAAAACGATAGAGATGCATATGAGGTGCGTATTGTGCGTACGACTGCGTATAAAAAAAATGTCAATGCGCAACTCATAAGGAATTAGGATACGCAGAAGTGTGACAGGGCCCTTAGCGTGTTTCTGAAAAAATGTTCGGCCACAGCACGTGGGTTCGTTGCCGAGTCCGCAAAAAATACACAGTGCAGGTATGCACACTGATAGTCATGTAATGAGGTCATGTAATAGGAAGCAGACATTATTGTTTTTTTTGCTTAATTTGTTTATTTTGAAACTTACTTTTAATCCAAACTTTTCCAGTTCAGAAAATGTTTATGTTTGTGAAATGTTTATTATATTTTTATTTAAAAAAAAAAATGTTATCTATCTTCTCTGAATTTTGAGGAAAAATCTACCTCAAAGATCCAAAGATTTGCTCTAAAATGCACCAAAGAGCTTCTAAAGTTCACAATTTTGGGACCATTAAGTCGGCCCCGAACCCCACGACGTGGCTTCGCACGTTGGTGTATCACGACAAAATTTCCACTAGGTTTAAAAAAATCACGCCCTTTACCCTTTGGAAAATCCTGGATCCGCCCCTGAAGTTACCGCACATAGATAGTCAGCTAAAACTATTATAAAATGGTGGGTAGAGGTGATTCATTGATTGTTTCATGAATGAGCAAAATCGTATGCGAACATCCGTCGTCATGATATGCAGTTATTAGGCCTATATTCCTCCAAGATGTTTAATTTTTTTTACAACGTTGCGCAGCTAGGCCAAGTAGGGCTGGAACCGTTGCCAGAACATGAGCAACTCTTTGCAGATGACAAAAATCGACTGGAAAAAAAAAATCTAGGTAATAAATAATCAGTGCTATGGTCGAGTCCACCCCATCAGAGTCCGAGTCCTTGGTATCCTAGTCCGAGTCTGAGTCTGAGTCCTTGTTTCCGAGTCCGAGTCCTTTTGTGAATATCAAATACACATCATCGTGGATGAGAACTAGGACAAAGTTGATTGTTTGACCCCTTTTAATACAAAGCAAAGGTTAAAGGTTATGTGTAGTATACATTTTAACCAACTTCATAAAAGATTTCATCCTCAATATTTTTTAAGTGAACTTCAGGATTTAAAAGGCTTTTCAAGTGTAAAAAATTTAAAATATTGAAATCCCAAATTCCAATCCTGTTTAAAAAAGATGTTGCTGGAAAATTGTCACTGCTTGTACTCAGAATGCCTTGCAAGGTCACAAGTATGAAAATTGTGTTCTGGCTTAATACAGATTTAAACTAAAACATGTTCTTTACATCTTTGACACATAAGCCTTTCCAACATGCGGGACGATAAGCTGGCACGATGGGGACGCATTATTATACCCCATGACTAAAAATGGGCTCCACTGGTGCACTTGATAGGGTATACAAGTAAAATATTTCACAGAATTGTAACGCCTACCACAATGGTTCAAAATTTTGGGAGGAAAGAAAAGGTCCCCCCGCAACTGGATCTATCCCATCATTTACGAAGTTCCTCAGGCTTATACCAGGATTTGTGTACACGCTGAAGATGACGGATTTAGTTAGAGGTAGTTCCAAGATCACTAATTTCAGAAATCGTGGCTTTGCAAAGGTTACAGTTTGCAGAATGTCTCTTCTTGCCCGTTTTGTGGCCCGAATACTTCTTGTGATTGGTAAATCCATACTTGATCACTCAGGAAGCGCTGACATGATATGTGGTATGGAGTGGTAAGTCAGAACTCAGAAGCCTCGGCAGTCGACAAGAAGTTGAACACGTGTTGCCAACGATCTGCGGGATGATCAGATAGACTGCTCAGTATGTGCGCGCGCCCAAACCTCGAACTGAGGCTAAGGCTGCGTCCGAATGTTTCGGCTGTGGCTGCTGGCTGCGTCTGCGGCTGTGGACGCGGCTAAACGGACGCAGCCAGTGGATCATTCGGACGCGGCTGCGGCCGCCCCGCGCACTTAATCGTTCATTTAAAACCAATTCGTAGCCAGGCCAGCCACCGCGCCTGCAGGTTGTATAATAAATTAGTGGGCCTTTCAAGTTCGTCGACGCGTCCGTCCCGTGCATTCTCTAGTCCCTTAGTTATATTTGTGTTGTTGGCTCATTGATGGGCCTAAAGGACGTATAAACTCAAAGAAATATATATACACAAATATATAAAAAAGAACTAGTTTTATGGCAACTTTTGAGGCTTGATATTGAGCAGGAAATCACCAGATCCTTGAAATAAAAGACTCTTGGGCTTCTTGGGCCGAACATAGCGTATGCAGGTTTTGAGTCTGGGATGAACACAAAGTGGGGAAAAATCTGAACATTTTCAAATCTATAAAGGGGGAGGGATGGGCTGGTATCAAGAGGCCAGTAACTGCCAAAAATTATTCAATGTCAACAGTTTCTTTAATGTGGTATTAAACAAGAAAACAAATATTTTAAGTAATTATATTATTATGTACAATCAATAAAATTATTCCAGCTGAGCAATATTACATTGTAATTATACATGTGTATAATGTCCAGATAAAACGCTTTTTTAGAACATTTAAATGCATTTGCTTTGCTAACTATTGTGGCGGATTTTACTATTGCCAGGTCGGTTGTCCTCGGCGAACACTCGCGGGTAAGGCGAGTAACCCTAACAGCGCCGAGGTGCAGGTCCGTTCGGTTGGAAATATACCACCACGTATACTCAGTCTACTCACTGATCGCTGACTTCCAGACAGCCAATACAGACTGACAAACATGTAAAAATTACTGTGACGCAATGACAAAAGAAAGAAGGTTTCACTGATTTATTTTATTAGATCAATTATTATGATTAGAGTGATTTACTTGTGAATAAGCCCTAATAGCGCCTCAAGTGATTACTATGGCGCCTCTAGTGAGTGTATAGCGCCTCCAGTGAGTGTATAGCGCCTCCGCCGCCACTAGTTTGCACTTATCCACCACGCAAGTGCCGCATTTATGCACTTCTAAATGTCGCGCACAGTTGTTCCCTCGGCAACGCCTCTCGTCTCCTCGGGCCTCAAAGGGGTAGGCTCCTCGTGAGCCTGGTTTATATGGAGCGTGTAACTCCTCGATGAGTCCCAACGCCTCCACCGCTACCTACAGCAGCCCTGCGCCTCAGTGCTCGGACCGACGCCTCAGTAGATGTACGCTCGCTAGCGTACGTCGTCCCTCGAGGCGTCCGGCCAACAGTCGCGCCTATGGCTCCGCTATATGCCCCACGCTAAAGGTAGGTAGGCACATATACTTACTGCAGTACGCCCTTTCGCCTCCTTGGATTGACGCTCCGGTAGCTTGGTTGGTCCTTCCCGCACGAGTAGCGTTCACCAACTGACTAGCCCGCTGGCGGCGACAAACCAATCTCGCGTCTATCGCTTTCTATGGCGCGCCAAGTCAAAACAAATTATGTCAATTGCTCAAATGTTACACAGCTTCCTTCTAAGCCTGAACGTCCCGTTCAGAATCAGCTGACACAAATCACTACAAACATTAGCAATTGCTACTTAATTATGCACAAAGAAAATTAGCAGGGCAAAATTAGTAACACTAAAAACTTATTTATTCAAAATGATCGGCTTCTAAACACAACATGGCGACGTCTCTAAATTATCTCACTTTTTCGCCATCAATAATTTAAGTGGACTAACATCAAGTGCCCCATGTCGCCTCATAGTGTCTCATAACTTAGGACACTGTTTCCTCATAAATTTAGTTTATCAAAACGTTATATAAACGAGGCAAGTCTCTGACTAACAAATTTTAGGGAACAATCTATTCTACAAAAACATTTCTTTTCTTTTTAACTAGTAACTTTAACAAAACAAGTGGAAATCGAAGATCTGCAACATCTGGTAGGGTTAGCCTTGAAGACTATTTCTTCTCGAATAGCTGGTCAAAGTTGACTTCGTAGATTCGCTCTACCCGGGTTTCGCTGACTTTGGTCCCATCCTGGAAGGTTGTCTGAGTGCTAATTTCTGTAACTCTGGTGACGTGACCTCGGAGGACATCTTGTAGGGCCATTGGTTCTACCGGCCGGAACTGCGGTTCTCTTGGTTCCGCGTTGGGGCGTGACTCGGTTTCCGACGAGTCCTCGGGATGGCTGCTGGCTTCATCCTCTGCTTTTTCCTGGCGCATCCTCTCTAACAATGCCAGGGGTTTGCCACTTGTCCTAGGTGGCCCACGAGGAGTCGCTGTTTCCTCTATCACCAGCGACAAAGAAGCAGGTGACAATGAGATTTCTGCAGGGGCACTAGACGATTGGGGGCATGTCAGATTCAAGGGTTCCTCCAGGACGTGCCCTAAGTCCTCTACGGTGCAAGGAGGTTCCACTGGCGTGTCAGCCACTCTCCTTCGCTTCACCTCCGTGTGCGGTTGCTCCTCTGGGCACTTGCTGCAAGCCGCCGGTGCTCTCGTCCGTTTCTCCTTTCGCAGCATCTCTCCCACCTCTTCCCAACTGGTGGCATCTCCAAGATCGCGTTCAGTCTGTGCGCTGCTAACCCTCTTTGGTGGGTTACGGTGATGTGTTGTCCCTCCTGATGTTGTCTCTTTGCGTTTGCGGTCCTTCCTTTCTGTTTCCGTCTCCAGCAAGATTGATTCCACTTCAGTAAGTTGATTTGGATGTTCCTGACGGTAGTGCCTCCTCATATTATCTTTCCTGTTGCAATAGAAGTCGCATTGCAAACACCAGCAATACAACTTTGGACCATGCGCTATCTGCATGTGTCGGTAGAGGCTCCTCCTCTGGTTGAACTTCTCCTCACACTCCTCACAGGCAAAGGTTCTCTTCTCCTGCCGTCTGGGCTTCTCCATTGTTCGACTGCAATGGGGAAAACACACAAAAACACAAAATAAGTTGCAATCAAATATAAACACTATAGTTCTGCTTTCTCCATGCAGCTATTTACAGTCCTTATTCTTTCTCTCTCTCTCTTTCTCTTGGCAATCCTATCGGAAACGGCAAGGTAACTTCCGTATCCTAGCCGGGTTACGTCTCGGAAGCGCTGTGCCGTTGTTCTGGTCACTATCCTCCATCACTGGTGGTTCAGGGGCCAAGTTGTTGGAAGCTTCGGAGCTTCCTTCTAAGTTTCCACCCCCAATGGAATCCTGAACTGGAGTCACCTCTGGTTTATCTCGATTATTAGCCTCATGCAACGGTACTGCCTGGTCACCATGGGTCTCGCCTTCATTTGCTACCTCCTTCCTTGGGCGGTGCTCCCAAGGTTGTAGTTGTGGGCCCTGCTAGGGTTTCAGTCGATCAAAGTGCACTACTTGCATCTTTCCCCTAGGCTTCTTCTGGATCCTGTAAGTTACGTCCGACAATTTCGTGAGTATCAGATATGGGCCTTCCCAACGAGATGTTAGCTTGGGGGAAACTCCCTTCTTCTTAGCATGGACGTACAACCATGCAAATTGGCCTTCCTCGAGACCAGTTCCTGCCGTTCTCTTATCGTATGTCTTCTTCTGATGTCTCGCACTGGTCCCAAGCTTCTGCCTCGCCCGGTCGTGGGCAGTTTGCATTTGATGGCGTAGGTTTTCCGCATAGTCCGTATTGGGACCCCTGCCCTCCACTGCAATCGTTTGCGTGGTAAGGTCAACTGGCAGCCTGACTTCTCTCCCAAGCATGAGCATATTAGGAGTTTCTCCTGTTGACTCCTGGGGAACAGACCGGTACGCACATGTAGCAAACGCCAACTGTTTATCCCAATCCTTTTGGTGCTTGGTAGGGTCTATCATCATTGAAACAGTGTTTAGTAAGGTCCGATTAAATCGCTCCACAAGCCCGTCGGATTTCGGGTTGTAGGCCACTGTTCGGGTTTTCTCAATTCC
This sequence comes from Patiria miniata, assembly GCF_015706575.1. Lineage (NCBI taxonomy): Eukaryota > Metazoa > Echinodermata > Asteroidea > Valvatida > Asterinidae > Patiria > Patiria miniata. The sequence goes on from NW_024037062.1 coordinate 2,342,969, forward strand.
AAGGATCTTGCACATCTCTGCAAATACTTCTGATTCAAAATTCCTTCCTTGGTCTGAGTGTAGTTCGCGCGGAACTCCGAATCTGCACACAAAATTCTCCACGAAGGCCTTTGCCACTGTCTCTGCAGTGCTGTCCGGAAGGGCATATGACTCCATCCACTTTGTGAAGTATTCCCCAATTACGAGGATCCACTTGTTTCCGCTTTCACTTTCCGGTAATGGTCCAACGAGGTCCAAAGCAACCCTGTCCATGGGCATGTCCACCTGGTGTTGTTGAAGAGGTGCCCGCCTTTTCCTGGGCGGGGATTTCCGCTGGGCGCACCTCAAGCATCTTCGGCAAAATGACCTTACGTCCGCCGCCATCCCAGCCCAATAATATCTGGTCCTCACTTTCGCCAGTGTCCGCTCCACCCCAAAGTGTCCACTGGTCACACCTGCGTGTAGCTCCTCCAGGACAACCTCCCTGTATTCTCGTGGCAAGATCACCTTCCACTCAATATCTCGCCCATCATGCGACTCCCAACGTCGGCACAGCACTGAGTCCCTTATTTCCAACCGTTCCCATTGCCCCCAGTATATCTTACCCACTATGCCTCGTGCTTGAGCATAGCTCCAGTCCGGACGTTCTTCTGATCCTGTCTTGCAGTTAACAATCCCGCAAAGTGTGGGGTCCCGGAGCTGGGCCTCGGCGATATCCTTCAATGTTATGGTTGGTTCCATTTGCAACAACCTGGTCACCATTTTCTCCTCTCGTACTACACTGTCTTCACCTGACAGAACGTCAGTTACTTCAGCTTTGGCTCCAACCTCTGTCTTAACATCATCCGCCAGGCCACACTGACTACAAGGCTTGCGCGACAAACTGTCCGCATTGCCATGTTTCTTTCCTGGGCGGTGAATGATCTCATAGTTGTACTCTCCAATCACTTGTAGCCAACGGGCTACCTGTCCTTCCGGGTCTTTGAAGTTGACCAGCCATCGTAATGCGGCATGATCAGTACGGATGGTAATCTTTCTCCCATACAAGTACTGTTTAAAGTGCTTGAGGTAGAAGACGACTGCCAAAAGCTCTCTGCGAGTCACACAGTAGTTTCTTTCAGGACGGGAAAGAGTCCTACTCGCATAAGCGATCACCCGTTCTTCTCCTTCTTGTATCTGCGACAGGACTGCTCCGATGCTTTCCCCGCTGGCGTCCGTGTCCAGTACAAAGTCACCTGTTGGGTCCGGGTATGCAAAGATGGGCGCCTCCTGTAAGTGATTCTTCAGAGTCACGAATGCCACCTCACAGCTATCATCCCAAAGGAATTCTCTTGACTTCTCTGTGAGCCGGTGGAGTGGGCGAGCCACATCTGCAAATCCCTTAATAAATCTGCGATAGTAGGAGGCAAGTCCTAAGAAACTTCGCACTCCTTTCACATCTGTTGGGGTAGGCCATGATTTAATAGCCTCGATTTTGTCCGGGTCAGTGGAAACTCCGGCTGGTGAAACCACATGTCCCAGATATTTCACGGTCTCCTTGAAGAGAAAGCACTTTTTCGCCTTTAACTTCAATCCAGCCAATCTAAATCTCTGCAGCACCTCGCGTAGGCGCTGTATCTCCTCCATGACGCTTCTCCCGTACACGATAACGTCATCGAGGTATACGAGTAAAGTCTCCCATTGTAATCCGGATACGACCCTTTCCATCAGCCTTTCGAAGGTGGCAGGGGCATTGCACAAGCCGAAGGGCATGACCCTCCAGCTGTACAAGCCCCCGCGCACCACGAAGGCTGACTTTTGCTTCGCATCCTCATCGAGCTCGATTTGCCAGTAGCCAGATGCAAGGTCTAAGGTGGAAAACCACCTCGCACCTGACAGTGCATCCAGGGTGTCGTCGATGCGAGGAACTGGGTACGCATCCTTGATAGTTGTCTCGTTAAGTCCGCGATAGTCTACACAGAAGCGTTGGCTCCCATCTTTCTTCCTTACTAGCACCACATTTGAGGCCCAGGGGCTGTCTGATGGCGTAATCAGTCCCCTCTTCAACAAGTCCTGCACCTGTCGGTCAATCTCCTGTTGCTTGCACAATGGCTGCCGGCGGGGCCTCTGCCTGACAGGTCGTGTTTCTCCCGTGTCGATATGGTGCTTCACCCAATCATTTCTCCCAATGTCATGATCGCCCTCCGAAAATACATCCGCAAAATCAGTGAGCAGTCGAGCCACTGCGTAGTGATAACAGGGATCCAGATTCTCCACACTGCGTTTCCAGAGATCCTCAAGGTGGCCGGGGACATGTACATCCTTGTTTTCATCTCCTGGTTCAACTGCATGTGCCTGCAGCACATCTCTCTCTACCACCGGTGTGAGGCGTCCGGCTGTCGTGCCCGACCGAACCATGCACTCTCGGCTGCCCGGATTAAGCAACCGCAAGGCAAGTACTCCCTCCTTAGGATCTACCAACGTTCTTGCAAGAATCAAGCCTTTTTGCGCCAACTCACTACCTCCTTCAATCGGTTCTATAATCCCCAGGTCACCTGATTCGAAATCACGGGTCACTCTTCCTTGAACAAGAGCTTCATGTCCGGGCGGAATGACAGTCGTTTCTGCCACAACCACCCTGGCATGCAAGGTAGTTCCCCATCTAGTTGTGCACCGTATGTGTTCTCCGTGAAGCAAAAGTTCACACTTGTTGAAATCCAGTGTCCCTCCAGTTGGGAGCAGAAAGTCCATCCCGAGTATGCCTTTGGTTTTGACTTTGGCAATGACTGCCCGTACTGGGCACGCTGTCCTTCCAATACGCAAGTCCATGTTTGCCACACCTACTGTTTCCATGACACTACCGTCTGCCTGCACGACTCGGATGCCATCCTGCTCCAACGGTGGGCGTCTCTCTGTCGGTATCTGATAGTAAACCTCCTCCGAGATTATTGTGTCCGTCGTTCCGGTATCCACCAGGAACGGGATAGTGACTGACCGAAACTCTCCTTGTACGTAAAGTCCCTGCTTTGGAACAATCAATGGTGCAAATATTTCTCTTTTGTCGTCAGGGTTGAGATGAGTTTTGTCCTGTTGAACTTCTGAGCCCATTGTCGGTTGACCCTTCTGTTCGCCCAGCCTTCTCTTGGGTCGCAGAGCCGGCTGGCGGCCGTTTCCCGAGCGCCTCTGTGCAGGGGTAGTTGGGTTTGGGCAATCCTTTGCAAAATATCCCTTTCCTTGGCACCCGTAACACCTGTCATCCGGGTTGGCTATCCTACGCGGCCTCGGGTGGTATATGCGTGTGTCTCTTCTCTTTTCAGGCTGAGGTGACTTTTCCTTAGTTGCCTGCTCGTCTCTCATATTCTTGTAGTATTGCTTCAGATGGTCGACCACATCAGCTATGATGGTGTCCCGGTACTCCTCCTCATCTCGCCCCATACATCGTTGTTCCTCAATCCGTTCAAAATTCTCCGTCGCCAGCGCCGCACGAACGGCGTCATTCAGAGAAGACGGCCTTGACCGGAAAACTCCCTCCCGAATGCTCTGGCTGGCGATTGCGTCTGAAAAATGCCCACGAGCCAATCTATCCCTACTGTCTTCCGTTAACTCCGGATATGATAGGGTAGCCAACTCGCGGACTGCTTCTCCAAGTTCCTGTAAAGTCTCCTTTGGGCCTTGGCGACGGTTTCTCAGTTCCATAAGGAAGTTCTCAGCCATCTGCCCCGGCCCAAAACGTGTATCGAGTAGTCCAATTAGTTCAGTATACTTGTATCGCCGGGCTTGTCCTTCCCCTTGGCGATTAGTCAAAATTTTCACAGCGGATCCTTGCAAACTTGCGGCCAGGAACGCTGCAGCTTCTTCATCATTCCAGCCATTTACTCGCCTACAAGACTCGAAGTGTTCCCTGTAATCTATCCAGGGCTGTTTTCCGCTGAATCGATCCGGAACAATATTAGGTCGTTTGGCTTTTCCTCCAAATCGGTCCTGCCACTCTTGTGACGATTGAATCCGCTCCTCTCTCTTCAATGGCCACGGGGTGCTAGGAGAGGTTGGCCTGCCCTCCATCACATCACCGTGTTTGTCGTTTGTGGGGGTGGCGCCTCCACTCTCTGGAGAGCCCTCCACCGGAGGCGTTATAGGTCCTCCACAATCAGTAGTCGGATGTGTCTGTGCCGTCAACTGTGGTTGTGGCAAGTATGTTGTATTCTTCATCATCGTTCTCATCGGTGTAGATGTGTTCCGGCCTGTCTCCGTACCGGTTCGCTGCATCTGTTTTACGCGCCCAAACATGGAACCATAACCAGAGGTCTCCATGTCACGCGTTAAGTCATACTTAAATTTGATTTCCTTGTCATCCATCTCGGGCCTTTTGTGTATCCACCCACGTTGGTGGTGTTCCTCTTCCGGAGACCCCTGGGATTGAGACAGAAATTGCCCCAACCGGGTCTCGGCACGTTCCTTTTCTCTTATCGAGTTTGCCAACTGATCCTCTTTCAGTTGGACTTCCATACGCAGTAGGTCAATTTCCTCCTGCAATATCGGCACAGGACGCTCGCCTGTGAGGGTACCTGTGCTTTCTCTCTGTTTACTGCTCATCTCGTCCGAACACTTGGCCTTGGCCATTCAGTGTCAGCGTCCTGAGAATTATCCTTCCAAGTCCTCCGCAAAAATCGGAGTGTCCAACTTTGTCTAATCACTCGCAACACTTGATCAACTCCAAATTTGATTATGCAATCAAGATAAGTTATCAGTCTGTTTACACGTACGCTCGTAAAGAGGTCAGTGCACACACACAAAAATGTTCCCAGCGTCCAGTAACAAGCTGAGCATACAAATCCCACCGCTGCCACCATTTGTGGCGGATTTTACTATTGCCAGGTCGGTTGTCCTCGGCGAACACTCGCGGGTAAGGCGAGTAACCCTAACAGCGCCGAGGTGCAGGTCCGTTCGGTTGGAAATATACCACCACGTATACTCAGTCTACTCACTGATCGCTGACTTCCAGACAGCCAATACAGACTGACAAACATGTAAAAATTACTGTGACGCAATGACAAAAGAAAGAAGGTTTCACTGATTTATTTTATTAGATCAATTATTATGATTAGAGTGATTTACTTGTGAATAAGCCCTAATAGCGCCTCAAGTGATTACTATGGCGCCTCTAGTGAGTGTATAGCGCCTCCAGTGAGTGTATAGCGCCTCCGCCGCCACTAGTTTGCACTTATCCACCACGCAAGTGCCGCATTTATGCACTTCTAAATGTCGCGCACAGTTGTTCCCTCGGCAACGCCTCTCGTCTCCTCGGGCCTCAAAGGGGTAGGCTCCTCGTGAGCCTGGTTTATATGGAGCGTGTAACTCCTCGATGAGTCCCAACGCCTCCACCGCTACCTACAGCAGCCCTGCGCCTCAGTGCTCGGACCGACGCCTCAGTAGATGTACGCTCGCTAGCGTACGTCGTCCCTCGAGGCGTCCGGCCAACAGTCGCGCCTATGGCTCCGCTATATGCCCCACGCTAAAGGTAGGTAGGCACATATACTTACTGCAGTACGCCCTTTCGCCTCCTTGGATTGACGCTCCGGTAGCTTGGTTGGTCCTTCCCGCACGAGTAGCGTTCACCAACTGACTAGCCCGCTGGCGGCGACAAACCAATCTCGCGTCTATCGCTTTCTATGGCGCGCCAAGTCAAAACAAATTATGTCAATTGCTCAAATGTTACACTATTATAGTGGCAATTATTAAAACTGCAGCCATTCTTGATGTCCTTGAGGGCCAAGTTTTGATGGTCTGCTTTTAAAAGACCTTTTTCCTTCAGCAGCCATCTTGAGGTTTTTTTTACCCATGTAGATCACTGTAGAACCAAATTATGCACCTCAAAGATGGCTGTATTGCAAAAGATCTATTGCTTGAAATTAAAAACAAAGGGTCCAAGAAAATAATATAACACTGGAGCATATTAGCAAACACCGATTCCTCTGAAATGTATGAGACATATCCCTTTTTAGTAAAACTGTTTTTCGAGTCACACCTTTTTTTTTAACTTTAAAATGTTTCATGCTTTTCCAGACAACTGAGGGTGCTGTTGCTGTGATGTCACTGTCGGAACACACTCTTCAAAGAACCCCAAATTCTGCTTATTAAAACATTCGTGCAAAGTGTGCTCATTGTCTTACTGTTAAAAATTGAAATATCAATAAACCAATGAAAGTAGAAGTTAAATTATGAAATAATTATGAATATTTACTTATTTCTATGATAGTTTGGCAGTAAGAAGCCTTCCAAACAAGAACAAGAAGGACTGGTTTTGAGTTTAGTAAAGAGCCTAGTTAGTTTCCTGGTCCCTCAGCATTCCAATGTGTTCACTGATCAAATCAATCAGCTAATAACATTTCTTCTTTTCTTGTCGTGTGCCATGGCATGGAGCTGCTCCATGGTCAGGGCCACTTTCACCAAATGCTGCTTCTTTGTCTGGGAATTCTTCATCAAGGGATGATACCAGGCATGGAGGGGTCATCATGGGATGCTCACCCAGAATCTTGTCCACATCCTTAAAAAGACCAGAAGATGGGTCTACATAGTGTGTCACTGCTTTCCATCCCTGTTCCTATGGGAGGATGCTTTAATGCCGGGAGAGAAAGGGCTTGGTTACTGATAATTGGGAAAATGCAATTATAAAGCATGACTCAGCTTCGAAACCTTTTTTAGTGTTTCATGAATGTTAAAACAATTCTTGCAAGGGGTATTGGTCGTAATTATTTGATAAAGACAATGAGTTCAAGTAACGCCTTTAAGTTTGGCATTGTGCACCTGGTGGAGACTGCCAGAGACTGATGATACAAGGTTTAGAGGGGAATCTTGGGGAGGGGGTTAGGGGTTGATACTTTCCCCGACAATTTTTTTTTGCAGTTGTAGAGCCTCACCAGTTGACAATGAAAGTTCAAATTATCAGCAAAAAGATCTGGAGAAATCATTTTTTTTTTAATTCCAAGTGGAGAACAAATGAAAACGACTGTTTTAAAAACAATATAGATGTACATGTACGTCCCCATTTCCTGCACTGAAAATTAAATTTCAAAAAATTGAGAGTGCCCCTAGTGCTGCTTAAGGTCCAATCCTGACTGATTCCCCAAATTCAACCTGCTTATATTCAAGGAGGTGTCAACCTTGCAAATGTGTCAAGAAATATCAGAATATCACTTTGAAGTGTCATATTTGTTTTTTAAGCTGAATGTCAAACCATGGTCGAACAGTGTTTTATTGAGTCTTGCAACCTTATTTGCTTATAGGAATGGGGTTCTAAAGATTACCGATCACTGGATTTGGAAAACAGTCACATCAGTAATTCATAAATATGATAATCATGATAATTAGGGCATATCAGCAGGTAGGCTAGGCCTACACGTCAATGTTAAAAATTGTGGAAAGAATGTTGCATTCTGATGCTGCTTTTTTCTTTATATATCATCTCAATGAACGTCAGTCATTGCAAAAATGATAACAAGAGTATTAAGACAAAAATCTGAGATAAAGAAACATTTCCAATTTTGTCAGGAAATGGGCCTAGCTAAAACCTGGCTTAAACTAGCTAAGTTACTGAGAAAAAGTTCTTGAGACCATACTGCTACTAGACATGATCATTACTTTGTACACAACCGCTGAAGTAGAGTCAGATTGCAACATTGTTTCCAAAATTGCTAAAATTAATGTTTGTGCCTAAAATAATGCCCCCCCCCCCTCTTTGCGTACACAACCTATTGTAAATATGCACACAAAATGCAGCGACGTACCGCGGCGCCGGCGCCGGGTACACACGGTACGTTGCCAAAATAGGCCCTAAATTTAAATGTAGGCTGCAAGCCGTCATGAATGTAGAACCATTATTGCTACAAATGACAGAAAGTATTAAAAATTCTATTGCTCTAAGCTACTTACACTTAAAATGTTGGTTCTCCCCCAGCAGAAGCGCGTAGTAGTAGCGTCGTTATAATACGTGAGGAGTTTTTGTCGCCATTTTGTTTTATGCCAGAAGTAAACTCTTCTTGTGGCTTGAAATTCGTGACGTTGAAACCGCAGCCGCAGCCGCAGCAAACAATTCGGACACGTCTAGAAAATGGCCGCCCTTAGCAACACCGTAGCAACAGCCGAAGCCGCAGCCGAAGCCGGTAATTTGAACACAGCCTAATTCACACAACGTTTTGCAAAAGATTTTATTTAAATTCTAGCGCACGCCATATTTTTTCAGATAAATGTATGAGAATGTTCGCAGGGAGTACAAATTAAAAAAGTGCTGTACAATATAGAAATTTAACATTTAATCATGTCATGCAAGCCACCGAGCCAGTGAACTTGCCAGTTAAGCACAGTCTCTTTAGTCTGTCATAGTAGGTTTTGCCCTTTCACCGACGTTTAAATACTGTATACTCAGTATGTTACCTCCCGAGTGAAAGTTGGAAAGAATCACTCGGCTGGGACTCGATCCCACGACCTCTTGCTTTCTAGTGCAGATGTCTTACCACTCAACCACCGAGCTAACGGGATCGGTTGGCTGATTCGAATCCGATGTACTAGCAGCAGGTACCGCATACAATATTATAAGATGGAATTTTGCGCCGGGGTAATACAAATCAAATTAGGTTTTGCCCTTCACCGACGTTTAAACACTGTATACTCAGTGTGTTACCTCCCGAGTAAGGGATTAGTCTGGTTCTGTGGCGTCGTTAGGGAGTCTTTCGTCAAGAAACCGAACGGGCACTCGCGGCGCAGACGTCCGTGACTACACCGAGCACAGTATCCGTATCACGCAGTATGGACCGTACGAGTTCACGTTACGTAGGGCTAGCTACGTACGTAGGCGAGGCGGCGCGTTCAAGTTGGAGCGACTCTCGACACGTTATCTTGAAAACCAAAAACTATGTCTTCTTAAAATGAAAAGTTATTGGTAAAATATGTGGGTTTTTTTGGTCTGGAATCGGGCCGAGTCCTCAAGATTGTCGAGTCCTCATTGTTCGAATCCGAGTCCGAGTTTATGTCCCACTATCCAAAGGAGACGAGGCAGGAACACAGACTCTTTTTTTGTGTGACTATGGCAGTAGTTCAATTTGTGTTTATCACATAATCTAAGATGAAAAGATGAATACATGCCGAGTCAAAAAGAAAGTGACCATATGATAAAAAAAGAAATGGCATGCTTCATTTTGTAAAAAATATAATTGGGATAAAGAACATGTTTTTTAGTAGTAACTGTGAAAATTTCACTTAATTTGCATACTCTATTCCCAAGTCGTGTCTATTTTAATTAAGAGATCACGAAATTCAGCTGTCCACCACAAACACTAATTTAACGGTCTACGAATTGATGAATATCCATTATTAAATATAATGAAACAAAAAAAACGTTTTCCCGCTTCCACGAATAAAGGAAAAATTGAAAAGGAAAATTGAAAAAAAATCACCAATATTTCTGGGGAAAAAGAGTTGAATTGTTTTCCATATTCAAAACACAAAATCTGACGGTAAAAATAATGTTTCAGTCTTGATTCATATGATTTAAATCTCAGTTGTATTTGGAATCAATGAGGATGGCTATAAAGTGCTTGTTTCAACAGACCAGCCCACAATAAAAACGAGACTAAGAGGAGCAATGGTTGTTGGACTATGCCTCACTCACTAGAAAGTGAAGAGAGACATGTCTATTAGCATCACACTGCAGTCACATTTGCCCTAAACTGATTCTTTACTTCACCCTAAAAGGGCCGGGGGCGGAATCCGCCCACTCACTTTTTGGCTGGTTTCGACTTTTGTAATTTTGTAATTGTGCGTCTGGCACAATGAGGGAGTGAGGGAGTGATGGTCATGTATCTGGAACATGTAAACGCTTTTTAATTAGTGCAAGCAGACTTATGACCAGCGTGGCAGCTCATGCACGATGTCGATATCGCTGTAGTGTGTGGTCCGACGTTACCGTTTTCTCTGACTTTTGTCTTGACTATCCAAATGTTGTGCGTTCAATAGTATTTTTGACATGTCTGGGATGTTTTTCTTTATCTGTCGAAATAGCTTCTTGAAGTAAAAAAATTACACCACAAATGTGATACGAAAGATCAAACTAAAGAAAATAGTACGGACTAAAATACATAATTTTGAAGTTGATCGTGTGCTACTTCATTCAATTTGTTCTGCGATCATGGATGCACCCGCCATCAGTAGTACCGATCGATAATAGCGCGGCGGCGACATGCAAATGGGGGGACTCAAATGCGTCCCTGTAAGGGCGGGCAAGATAGAGGGCGACCGTTTATATGTTACTTGTCGTTGCAAGCACTCATCTTAGCATCCTAGGATCATTTTGTTGCTAGAGACTCTGGGTTGCGGAAAAAGACCCATTACTATTTCTTTCTTTTTTTATTAAAATGGGATTTGGCACAAACCTGTTCTCGAAACAATCGCACATTTTTCCTCAGGTGACGTTTCTTGCTCTGTGGAGGGACCTCTCGGGATGGAAGATGGTCGCATCCCGGATGAACGCATCACAGCTTCGTCTTTTTGGCGAAACCTCGCTAAGCACGCCCCACCCAGGGCCAGGCTTAATATTCAAGGTAAGCATTTGTATTTGAGACTAACCACGTTATAATTCGTACAGCCATTTAAAAGAAAAGACAGTTGTTTAACCCTAAAAGGGCCGGGCGAAATCCGCCCCCCCCCCTCAACTTTTTCCGCGATATAGCCTTGAAACAAAAAGTTCGCAACCCGAGCTGTTCTGATTTTTTTAGCTACGAGCCTTGTGCATCTTTTGATACCAAAAACATTAAAAAACATTCCGACTCAAACTGAATTTCCCCATGAACGCAGTGTACACAAAGCATTCGTGCATATGAATAATTAATAAGCCATAATTTCAAAATCCTTTGACCTATAGTCATGAAATTTCTTGGGTATGTTCATGATAAGTTGTTCTATGCATGTACTGAGTTTCAAAGTTTTTCGTCACTGGATGGCCGACATCTTAGGGGGGGACGCAAAATCTGCCCCCCCCCTCCCCTTGGCTGAGAGATGGTCAAAATAACCTGGCACTTTTGGGGTTGAAGGGATATTATACGGCCTGAAATTCACGAAATTATTATGTTGTTAGGGATGTTTCTTTTTACTATTTCAAATGTCTAGTTGAAAGGAAACTAACCTAATGTCTTACCGTTCCTGAGAAAAGACGGATGAACAGTTGTTTACATTACACGCGGTGGACTTTTGTGGCATACATATACGTATTTCCCGCCGTTTCCATTCAATGTACAGTACACGTCGTGTGTGCGTCACATAATACACACAGCACAAACACAAATGTTGTTTCTCGCACGTCCGCATCGTGCAATACACTGTGCCAGGCCGGATTCACAACTAGCTCTCAACAGTTCAATTTTTGAGACTCACAATTTTGACACCCAAAATTAGTTATCGCATGGTTCACGCAAGAATAACACAAAAACAACCAGTTTTAAATGATGGTTGTGTAGGCGTTTATGTCCTACTATTAAATGCTTTTCCCAATTAATATAACTTCATTAAAATGCGTTTTGTAGCCCAATCTGGCGCATTCCAGGGCGCAATATCCCTTTAATTGCACAATTTACTGCTCGATTTGTGGTTGATTCGTAGCAACCTAATCCATTACGACTGCGCACTACAAGTAACGTGCGGACGTCAATAGTCGGACGATGTCGGCAAAGCATCTTCATGAAATTATATGGGTCACGGGTCTCTGCTGAGCATTCTGATGCGTGCAGCTATCGTACGCGTAACCAGCAATGCGACCGACCACCAAGGCGACCCGAAGGGCCGACAATACCATGGGCGTCGCTGCAGGGGGGTGTCACAACCCCCATTAGTCATTTTCGTCGGTAAAATCATGGTGCTGTCGGCAAAAAAAAGAAGAATAGAAAAAGAAGGGGGGAAAAGGGAGGAGAAGAAAATATGGAGAATGTTATAGACACCGTTGGATTTTGCGTAACCTGTGACCTGCGCGTCATCACGGTCATGACTCTGCAAGGTTTGAAACGGGCGTTAAGACTGATTCATTACTCTTTTATTCCAGTTTAGAGAGGGTTTTTTTTTTTGCTGAAAAGCATAATAATGTAGGAAATTGAAATTCTGTAAAACTTATCTGTGTTGAAAATTTACAATTCCCGTCACTTGCTCAGGCTCCGACGGTTTGAATCACGAACGGTCGGATTGCATAATGCAACGCTCACAATTTTGTCCACAAGTCATGGTCCGCAATGAAACAGAAATCACATTCGGTAAGGAATGTGCATGGAAGTCGCCAGGATTTTTTTGAGTTTGATGTAATATTTATGATGTAATACATCAACTTTGATGACCCCCCCCCTCCCATCTCCCTTAACACGAGCCAGCACATTAAAAAAAAGTCAGGGGAAAGTGGCCAGGAAATGCTTCAGATTGCCCCACAGACCATCTAAAATCCAAACCTTTTTCGGGGCCCTCAGGCGGCCCCGGCCGGACCCCAAGCCTTCAGGACTTCGCGCTCCCCGCTCGCATATAAAAAGAAATCCACTTTAGGGGCCATTCAGAATTTTTAATGTTTTAAAATTTCGATCTTTTTTCCAAATTGTGGGTGGGTGGGTCAAGCTAAAAAATTGAAAATCGAAATTCACCTTCCATGGAAAAAGATTTAAAAAAAGAAAAGAAAGATAGATCTTTTGACTTGCCTGAACTATGCGCAAGCGTTCCGATATCGCGATGCGTGTTTCTTTTCCAACTTCGTCCCTGTATATGTACTGTACATGTACGTCATGTACGTGTATATAGACTTGGACTCCGGGCGTTTGTAGCGGTTAGGCCTGGGTACCAGGTGTACTAGATCGGCTCTATAACGCACCGCGGGCGTCTATTACCAATCGCTGAAAAAACTGGACTAAGTAAGATTTGAGGCTCTGCATGGTGAAGATACTAAATAATGAAAGGTTTGCGGAAACACCATGTGCGAATATGGTCTCAGCTAAGAGAATGGTTCTGAAAAGAACCAGATGCATAAACTCGACGTTCCGGTCAGTAGGCTCTGACCGTCTTCAGGAGAGTGCCTAAACTCTAAGAAAGTGAATACATAAGTAGCAAAAGGCGAAATCAATGGAGTGTGAAGTTGCATCCTGTGAGGATGCCAAGTAGACAGGATACTAGAGCAAGCTTAGTGCCCACTGAAGTGGAACAGTAGGGTTGCAGTGTCAGTAGAGGGAGGACCTAGGGTATAGGAGACCCATCAGTCTAAGGTGGTAGCTGAGGACCTAGGGTATAGGATACCCATCAGTCTGGAGAAGTGGGAGCCAGATGTCGTTGAGGTGAAACCCGATGTCTTGCGGAACTGTGTTGTGCTTGCGGATTATTCGCACATGGTGTTTCCGCAAACCTTTCATTATTTAAAAACTGGACTATTCAACCACTGGACTCCAAGACTACGAGAACCGCATGTGATGTCTGCCCAAACCTGATGTTTTTCTTTCGCTCGTACCCTTGCCCTGCAAACAGGGCGGCGGGGGGGGGGGGGGGGGGACGAGCGAATGTTTTTCTCAGCTACCTCACGTGACAGGCACAACCTCGTATGTCACATGTCATCCACCTCATCCAGAAAACGACAAAACCAAGGTCATCTTTGTGGCTTCCACAAACTGCAACGTGTCATTCCCAACAGCATATCAGCTGGCAAAACACAAGAACATTCAAGGTCACCAGTGCAAAAGAAGAAGACCGACAACTTCACGCCGTCACTGAACTAGACACACATGTACACGGGTATACATGTTCATGTTCAAGTATAGGTACATGTACATGTACATGTTCAGTTTTTTATTAATCGAAATTAGGGGTGGGTGGGTGGGTCAAAATAATTTGGAAAAAAGTCGAAATTTTAAAACACTGAAAATTCTGAATGGCCTCTTAGGATTTCAGGAACCCCCAGGCTGGGATCAGGGAATGGGCCCGAACAAGGTATGCCCACAGGTACTGGGCGTGTACACGCAGTTTTGCGACGAGCATGTCCAAAACGTGTTCAATATGATATGGCCAATTGTTACGATTTTCTTCAGTTTGAAGTTGAACTTATCCCACTGAAAAATTAATTCCATTCAAAGTAATCAACACAATAAACCATTATAATACATGATGTGGGGGAATTAGAAATGGATTGAAGGGATCTTTTGGGGCGGAAATTATCAAATATTTTTTGATGACACCTCCCCCCCCCTTTCAAAATGGCCAACAACGCCCATGGACGATACGCTAGTCAACCTAGTTGTAGCGTTGGGTCAGACAAAGATTATTGGCAAAGATTGTCAAACATACCTCGAAGTCCAAATTTGAGCCAGATTCCTGCAATGGCTAAATCGTTGAATGCAGTAAGAAATCTTAGGTTTTTTGTTGTTGTACAGGATACGCTGCAGCATGGTGTAACGATGAAATCACTGATAATATCAGTCCATGGATACAGGTTGACTTCGATGGCACAGTCACCATCACTGGTCTGATCACCCAGGGGCTTGGTGACAGCCACCCATACGACCAATGGGTGACGGAGTACCAAGTGACGTACAGCAAAGACGGTCAGTCCTGGAATAACGTGAATGATGCAGACGGCACACCAAAAAAGGTATATAGTCAGGTTGCATACGGTTGAGATCGTGACCGACTGGTCCAAAGCACGTCACCAAACTTGGCAGATAGATTCTTATAGCCCAAAAGAAGATATTTAGAAGGGGTGACACTTGACATTCTTTTTGGAAGAGTGCCTAATTTGCATAAAGCGTTAATCCCTGTCGTGTAATATATTTATTCCCATATTTGGGTAGATGTTTATTTTTGTTATTTTTGGAAAGTATGTTTTGGGGATTTTACTTACATATCCTTACTTAAATAATATTTTCTTAAGAATATCGGAGACTTGAAGATCATGAGGACATTATATAGATCCAAAATGGCTATCATTATACCCTAAAGTTGAGCGCATTTCCTTTTCCCTCAGATATCATCAAGTAGTCTTGCCAAACCTCAGTATGGATGAGCTTCAAATTCACAATGTTACTTAATGACACAGTTATCCTAACAAAAATAAATGGGAAATCATGTAAACAATTATTTCATCTTGATATTCAGCCCACAAAAACAAAAAAGGGGGAAATGAGGTGTCCGTAAATTGGGCTAAACATTACGCGAAGCCTGACGTGGGGGACTTGATCAAGCTACCCATTTTTGTGTCCTGGGCTAAATATCTTCTCTAAGGCTATAACACCGTATCTGCCAGGTTTGGTGCTTTGGACCAGTCGGTCACGATCTTGTCAAAAATTGGGTCTAAGGCTTCTGACTAATAGAAATGATTCAAGGTATCAAAATGTCAAAAGTCGTTTTGCTGACTATTGTTACGACACAATTAGTAGCGTCTCCAGCTTTTGATGTGAGGGGGCAACCGCACATCCAAAGCGAAATGTAGACATGATTTTTGTTCTTCCAACACTTGGCCTCCGTAAAATCAAAAAGCGGGGGGAGGATCATCTTCCAAATGGGGGCGCTCTTCAAAACCATTATTATGCATACTGGAAAATAAATTATGTGCCGATTTTCACGGCGCATTGTAATGCCTTTTTGAGCAGGTTTTCTTTTTTGGGGTTGATGTCAGAACTCTCTAAACATTTATGGAAATACTTACTGAGCAAAATATCTTTCAAAAAATCATCCGGGGGCACGGTGCCCCTGCCCCTCCCCCCTGCCCCCCCCCCCCCTCTGGATATGCCACTGGACATAATGAATCCATTCGAATGACTACAACCTAAACACACCAATCTTCTTTTTTGAACAGTTCCCTGGTAACAAGGACAAGAACACCCTGGTAACTACTCGCCTACCGTTTGCCTTGCGCACCAGAATCCTGCGCATTCACCACACTGCGTGGAGCGTACATTGCTGCATGAGGTTTGAAGTGATTGGCTGCTATTAGTCAAACTCATTACATTGCCGACGAGTGAATGAAATGATTTCAACGTCAAAAGGTAGCTCTGTCGTAGAACAAAACGAAAATGTTCATGCTTGTAAATACCGGCTCTACTCAAGTTTTATTCGGTAGTTTGAATGAAATTTGATGAATATTTATTAGTTCTTTTTTTTTTCGTAAAATTTGTGAATGTATATCATTGATCCATTTAAAATGAACACTGGTTAATCGTTAGTCAGGGTGTACGTGTTGATAATTAGCTGATTGATAAGACTTAGAGTGAAGACAAACCCTGGGAGTACACTTTAAAAAGAATCTCCAGGGAAATCTGGACAGTCGTACAGCAAGCTTGCTTTTTCTTGTGTACTTTAAGGACTCAATAACTTTAGAACATGACCACGAATAAGAGAAATGTTATGTACGAATTTAAGAAAGAAATTTCCTCGTTATGAAAAATGTAGAATTATTATGTGTTAGTTGCTGGAAGGTACGGTGTGTCTACAAATAATTAGTATGGTAGAAATTATTATCCTGAAATTTTGTAATTTGAAAAAAAAGCATTTGAGAAACACTCGCTCTATTTGTTTCATATTAAGCCCACATCTGGGGGGCAGATGCAGCCCCTGAGCTGCTGATTTATGTTTTGATACTAGAAAAATGGGGCCAAAGAAAAGAAAAGGAATTCTAAAGTTCCTATATTCTCAAATAGTTATGTAGATTGGCGGGAAAAGCATCGTAGATTTCACAATTGTCGGGGGGGGGGCATGCCCCGCACCCCCAGCAGTCACAACCTCTTCACCCCCCCCCTTAACCTTACCCCCCCCCATGTTTTCTGAATGGTAGATCCGCCCGTGAAGCTGTTTGGATTAGAAAATGTATAAGTCAAAAGACCTTTATTAAGGGTACGCCATCTTGAACATCAAAGCGAGGCATAACGCGGTGTGCGGTGAACGAGTGTCTCGCAAATTACAGCAGATTGACACTCTTATAAATGGATGGATAGCTCGATTCCCCGCAACATCAATCAGCATAGGAACGTCACGTCTTATTGTATTTTGAGGAAGGATCTGATAAATATAAAGCCCAAAACAAGTAGCCAGACTGAAGTTTCCAATCACAAAAAGGTAAGTGTTCTTTCAGCAAAACGAAAACAAATCACATAGGGATGTATGTGAAAAAAACGCACACCTTTTGTGTGATCCGTGGACAGAACTTTAAAACGGTGGTTGTGTTTAAAATTCCTTAACTTGAAAAGCAAATAAATGATTTGAATAATTCTTGTACTAGAAGAAATCTCATAAATTGAGCTTTTATATTCCTAGATTTTGAAAGTGCTACATGCAGAACTTCAATAGAACAATGGTCCCGACATTTGGGTTTCGTTTTTTGTTCTCACCCTGTATAGCACCGCCGTCAGATCAGAGAAACTAAAAAACTTTTCTTGTTTTCGCTTTTTTATCCGAGGCTTTTTTTGAGTTGAGAACATGCATCTGTCTATTTTTTCGTGTTGTCAATAAGTAGAGAAAGTGAATATGCTTTATTGTGACTTTAAGTGTAGCCGATACATGGGCCTGTACAATTATGCCAATCTGAGCTTTAAAGGCGGCACATATATGTTTATTCATTGAATGAGTTATTATATAATGTATATAAGTTGTTACGTCAAGGTATCTTCAAGATGCTTAACATATTTGGCAAAACTCTTTTAATTATTATAATTTGAAAGCTACTCAACATACTGTACGTAGCACATGATAGATGGCTTTGTATAATATACGTGTCAAATGAGCTGCGGCTATCTCCCTTTAGAATTCAAACGATTCAAGTGTAGACAAGAACAACATGGACAAGGCGAATTAAAAGTCGAAAAGTTTCTTATTTTTCCCCTCAATTTGTTTAGTGAGCAGGCGCAAGATCTTCGTTCTAGAGTTGCACTTGAAATTGAATATAATGATTTTAAGGACAAATATCTTGTTATCGTTCCCCATTTTTATCAAAAGTGTATCTCCTCTTGTATAAACGCGAAATACCATTTTGCTTTTCAAGTTACTGCTTCGACTGTTTTGACCAACATAACACAGAAAAAAAGAGACCAGCGTTTGAATTGATGGCATGGTATCTTTGTAATTCCTTTTTTTCCTACCCTAAAATTATGAAATGTATCCCCGCTCCCAAAAGAGAGAATTTCCCAAATTCATATGTTCCTCTACTGCAAAAAGTCTCGATATATGACTCTTAATCAATTCCCATGTCCAGTGGTCATAAAGTTATCTCCTTTAAATATCTTATGTACGCACCTGAGAATACAATAAAAAGACCATAAGGAAACAAGAAGGTTATTTAATCTGGATCCAATTATCTCACCTCAAAATCTCACCAGTATTGTAAATACATCATAATCTTCTGTGAAGTTTTTAAAAGATTCGGCGAACCAGACTGCGTTGCAAGCGAAAAAAAGGCCTGGTCCTTTAGAGGCAGGAGTTTACCATGCTACATTGATGCCGGCCAAAGAAATCGGTTGGATGAAAACTGATTGTTAACAGGAACTTAAGGTTTTTTTTCAGATTTGTTTAGACTCTTAGTGTCTAAGTCAGTACAAATATACAATGACATGTATTTATATTTTGTGGTATCCTTTTTTCATGAATCAAATTGTGAAAAGGGTATTTTTGGAAGACCAGCTTGAATATGGATTTTTTTAATCAAAATTCAATACTCTTTAAAGGGAGACTTTTGGCCGGTTGCGCTCTTTTGAGCTCTAAAAACGCACTTCTCACGAAATAATAATCATTAGAAAGATTAATGACAAGTGAAATATAAACATGGACACAACTATAATGACGGTTTCATTTGTGTGTTGAAATTCAATGGCTTTTTTTCACTGCTAGAAATATTTAAAGGAGAGGCAAAAAACGCTGACGCACAAAAAGTATAAAACAAACGGGTGTTTTCAACATTTTCTCTGGAAATGTCAGACATTTTGCACAGGACTTACTGGGACCCTAAAAACACTACGTTTTGACATTCTGCGAATGAAAGTGCACCTGAAACTTTGATAATAATTACTTCAATCGTCCCAAACTAATTTTACTTGTTGAAGTATGGTGAACGCCATAAGAGGGCGCTATTTGAAGTGGGCAAATTTGAGTCAATACAAATTTAGAGTTTACCCACTCAAAATCACTTCGTAAACCCATGGAATGAATATTATTCAGTATGCACTGCCGACAATTTCGTTCTACAGCACTATATAAAATTCCAATAAATATTGCATGAAACTTTTCAAATATCCAATATACCTTACTTACTTATCTTAGCAAATCTGGTATACACTGTTTTCTTTCTTTTTTTTCAATTCAAAGTAACATTTATTTCCACATGATCATGAAGAAAAATACAATAAATATAGATGTGGAGGCACGTTCCAAAAAAGCGGGGCTTGTCAAGGAACAGCCTGTTTACAAAAAAAAAAAAAAGTAACAGCTTCACAATAAACGAATAAACATAACAACACCTATAACAAGAACACAAACAGTGTGAATACATGTACGACGACTAAGATAAGAACAGATATGATTCAATAAGAAAAAAAATAATAAACCAAGATCAGAAAGGTGAAGTAAGTAGGGCTTACTGAGGTGACTGGTGGATTAACAAAGACTTCAGTTTGTGTTTGAAAAGAGCGATTGATTTACATTCAGAAAGTGGTAAGGGAAGACTATTCCAGTTTTTAGGGCCTGAGAACGTAATAAAATGTTGAGAGAGAGTGGTTTTAACCAGTGGAATGTGAACTTTAGAAGAAGACCGGGTATTATGACTGTGAACAGATCTGTTTAACTGAAAAAGATTATGCAGAGTTAGAGGAAGTACATTATTGAAGAATTTGAACATGAAAATATTTTGTTGGAGGCAATTGATATTGGCAAGAGTGAGAAGATTAAATTTGCGAAATAACGGCGTGGTGTGATCTCTAAATTGAGCCTTGGAGATAATAAGGACAGCTTTTTTTTGCAATTTCACTAATTTGTCAATTCTAGAATGAAAGTTATTTGCCCAAACAATGTTACAGTAAGATAAATGTGGTAGAATCAATGAACAATACAGAGTGCGTAAAATATTACATGGGAGAATATGTTTAAGCCTGCCGATGACACCAATACTTTTAGAAACTTTGTTTTCAATCTCTTTTATGTGAAACTTCCAGGTAAGACTACTATCAACATGCACACCAAGAAATTTGGCATGAGACACCTGCTGAATAGGAACTCCATTAATCTCAACTTGGCAACCAGCGGGGGAGAAATATTCGATTTTTTATGAAAAATCATGTAGTTATTAGAAATGAGCATTATTATATATACATGTAGATTATTACTCTTTATTAATTGTCCTTTCCAACATCCATGGTTAAGCATGAATCTCAGTAACTGGTGGAAATAGATAAAAGAAAAAATTGTAACTGTAAATATTCCTTAGCAAATTGTTTTTCCTTCTTTTTTCATTTTTCCCCTTTTCTTTAACGTTTGAAGTGGTTGAGGGAAATCGGCACCATTTGCAAACATTCAAACATAAAACTATCAAAATATCATGAATTATCCTTCTTAATTTTCAGAAAATAAAAGGATAAAAAAGCATTCTGTGAAATAATTTTCGCCCAGTATTCTGTCTTTTTCCAGGCAAAAAGAATAATCATCATTACCTCACGATGGTTAGGACCAAACCTTCAAACGGTCAACAAAAACATGCTTTGTGTGAGAAAAAAATAAGAATGCATTGTTACAGCTTTTTCAAAAGTATGACATCTACTGTGCATAATTTCGACGTTTTTTTGTTTGTTTGTCATTAATAATCTGCATCAGATTGATTGCATTATTTTTCTTGAAACGCCAAAAAAACTGTTTGCAAAAGGTGGCAATTAACTTAAAGCCCAATAAATTAAATAAATATGTAGTCAGAGACATGATAGAGAAAGTTTGGCATATCACGACACAAGCCTTTTTCTTCCACGTCTCTTTTCTGTGTTAAATTGACATTTATTCAATAAAAGCACTTTAGATAGAGTGTAAGCGTGCACCTGCAGTGTTGTGTTGTTTCTAGATATCATTTATTACTGTCAGTGATCTTTTAAAGTGTCTCATGGCCTTACGTGTATCTGTCGAGACTAAAGTTGTGCTGGTCCCAGAGGGCCAGCCTATACTCTTAGCACTTATCTAGCACACTGGCACGCACCGACCGACCGGACCGGACCGGACTGTCTATTGTGATTTCGACTAGAATATTAAGCCCTACCCGACCCAACCTGACTGACCTGATCTGAATTGAACTAACCTGAACTGACCTGACCTAACTGACCTCACTGACTGTCTAAGATTGAGACCCAACCCGAACTGACCTGACCTGATTGGCTGGCCCGACCTGATTGACCTGACCTGACCCGACCTTATACCTAACCTGAACGACCTGACCTGACCTGAAGTAGCTGGCCTGACTGTCTCTTGTGAATTAGACTTGAATAAGCCCGACCCGATCTGACTGACCCGACCTGACTGACCTGACCTGACCTGACCTGACCTGACTGACTGTCTCTTAAGATTTTGACTTGCATAAGCCCTACCGTCGCGGTTCCTGTCAAATTTCGAGATTCTTGTGTCAAATACCATGGCAAAATATTGGACGTAAAATATTCTATCAGAGAGTTCTGAGACCCATGGAATTGGGAAATTGAAGAGATATGGCAATGCATCTCTGGGCTGGACTTGGGGATTTCAATTCAGAGCATTTTGGATGCAATAGGGCCCGAAAGTGGCACTATTTATCCATGTTGTGGATGGATCTGTTTTCAAGATGGCTACCTTTCCACTTTGGGAAACATCACTCGTTTAAGAGTCATCTTCTTTGGGTTAGAATTTCTCGAAAAGTCATCGGTCAACCCACCAAAAATTGAAAAGAAAATGGAAGATGACAGGTGGTTCAACATTTTTCTGTGCAGCCTGAACACCTGTGAGAGTTTTGAGTATTTTTGTTAAAAGAATTTTGAAGTATGGGCATTTATCACGGTTGTCTATGGAAATTTATATGATTGGGTGCACCAGTGGTCTCGCACCAATGACTACTTTAATATTCTTTCAATAGAGGGCGCGCCACATAAATAGTGGTCTCAATATCCACCACCAAACTCGAGTTGGGGGGCAACAACTCCGGAAATACAAGATGTATTAAATGGAATTTTCGTCGACTGATTTGGCATTATGTTTAACATTACGCGATTTATTTTCATAAGAAACCGTCAAACAATGAGGCTATTATGACCGTAACAAATGCAGTGTTTTAAGGCAAGCGCGACAAATAAAGGTTTTCCCGGCCAATTTCACCAAGTTTTCATTTAATTTAACGCCTGGCTCATTCAATTTAGATTGAAATTGAAAGATTATGCAGATCGGCATTCGACAATCAAAAAGAATCATTCAATTTCCCTATCCGAGCATTCTATCACCTTTTAGCTTCACTCGTCCCTATCAAAGATGCATTCATATTAAAAGTATCGCGTTGTTCATTCAATTTCGTCTAAACCATTAGTAAGGAGTTGATCGGGCATTCGTTTTCATTAATGGGCAAACATGTTTCACATTTTGTCAAACATCTTTTAAGACTTCAAATCATACGTGTCCGTATTCCTTAGCGTAAATCATATTTGATAACTTCAAACCGTACATTGACTTTCTTTCTTAAAGGGTATGTGCAATGAATTTTTCTCAGGAATTCTTTTTGCGCAACTCTTTGAAATGTAAGAAAACTACACATTTGAGAAGACTTTTTGGGTTATATATTATTGCAAATGTGCACTTCTTTAAGCATTTTAAAGTTTCCATGTTTTTCCGGACTAACGCTGTTACTGTGATGTCATTTCAGGAAGACACTGTTCAGTTTAGGGTTTTTTTCTTTCAAATTATTCATCCAAAATTTGCTAATTAAAAACATTTGTGGGAAAAGGGTGGTCATTGGCTTACTGCCATTACTGACACATCATATAATCACCAAATAAAAAAAATGATGACGGCAAAATATCCAAAATTCTAGCACCTTTTTTTGCTGAAATAGCCGTGTAACATTAATTATGCTCATATAATTAATATATAATTAATTAATTATCACATATTAAGAATTTCAGGAATTGCAGAACTACTCTTATTATAAAAGGGTGCCTTCGGCACTTTGCCCTCTACTTATTTCAAGATCATTTTTTGTGGTGTGAAAGAACATAAACGATGAAAAGAAAACGCAAAAAAAATAAGTTATTCGGGGAAGTGTCGCTTCTGCAAAGAACCTAGGTAAGGTTTCATCAAAAGAGTATCAACATTTTAATCTTTCTATGTGGAAAGAAGAGTCGTTATTTTTTCTGGCGCCAGACATCAGCCTATCGTGTTTATCATTTTTCAAAACTGATTACTTCTGTCCCTTAGGCGCCTCAAGGACAGAATTCACTTCATTTTTTTTCAAAGCTACCGACACACCTGACGAGAAATAAAAGAGTAATAGAGCAATTTAATTTTGTAGACCGCACGGTGGTTGGGTTCAATATTAAGCAACACGTGGCTAATTGCCTTTTTTGTTGTTTCTCAGTGATGACAAGGTAATTCGAACAAAAGACCTACTGACCGATGCAAAAGCAAACAGAGCAAAAACTCAGCGTAATTAAATAACAATTTCAAGTAAGGACAGGTTGTATTGTAATGAAGACAAAGAAGTTTCAATGAACCGCTCAAATGGCAGAGACAGTTTCAGTGGTATTGACGTCATTTCAACGAGTAAAACTATACATGGTAGTCAATTTCGCGGCAGCTCGCGTAAAGTAATAAAAATGTCAAGTCAAAAGGAAAACGTTCCATGAAAACCGCCTCATTGTTTCCAGAGATGGCAAACTAAGGGCCAGTTCGAGCGGCATTGACGTCATTTCAATGAGTGTCGCCAAGTGAACTGGTAGCCATTTTCGCGTCAGCTCGCTTGTTCGAAGCAATGGAAGGACTTACGGGAGGAATGTATTTATTTTGGATGATTTTTACATGTGTTTCCCTCGCCATGTTTGCAAAGGAAACTAAAGGTAAGGAAGAATATTTAAAAAGGCTGCACATTTGGCAATATCTATTTCAACCATAAAGAGCACCTTGTGTTACGTCAAATTCTTGGAACAAGATTCAAAAATATGAACTAAATGGATTCATTTTTGTGAAAGAGTTAAAAAATGAAAAAAACATTATTTTGTAATGGAAAAATATTCTATCCGTCCTTTTTTTTATGTATTACGTGCAAAAAATGCTATTCATTCAGGGTATTCTTTCATATTTTAATTTGTGTTACGATGAACGCACAGAAGGGTTTACCCACGTCTATCAGAGGAAAACAATAATTGCCCTCTGACTCCACTGTCAGACATGTAAGGTATATTACTTGTTCTATTAAATTAGGGGTATATACCATTTGCATTTGTCGTTATTTCCTGAAAAGGACCGATTTGAGGGCTAGTAATTTAAAGCAAACATTGTACTGTTGACTTGTTCAATGTTTTGTGTCCATTAGTGTTGGAAAAGCACGGGAAAAAGAAACTTTCAACATCCGAATTTCTCGTGAATTGAACCCATAGGTCACATGGCATATCTGAATGGTGGGGAAGAAACACACATGTAGCGAGCGTACCGAGCGTGCATGGTCAAAAACATTCAAAAAAATAAAGTCGACTCGCGCCAATGGATGCATATTTAAAAAAAGGCGCGTTGTTTGCTTTCTTCTGAATAAAACAATTTCGGGTATTTTGGTATACAAACATGGGAATGTTTTGTTAATGTGTTAGTTCAAAAAATGTCCCCCACCTAACAAAGTGCGTACAGGATGGGTACAGCACATTGTGATCCCCACGTTGATTTCCATATGCTTTGACCGATTTTCCTACAACTGATATTGGTAGGAAAATATTAGTTGACCATTTCTCTATAATATGACATTCTTGGTTCTATTGCTGCTACCACTGGCGGTGTTTTTTTTTCTATATTTTTTTCAAAACTCGTGTCTAAATAACATTTTTGGCATAATTTCTGTATTTTATGTGTAAATGGTTCAATATTTAGAACACAAATTATTGGTCTACACTTTCATTCCAGTCAGATACTTGTATGCATCCATTGTCACCGCCATAGGGACTATACACTTACTGATTATATTCCAAAAATGTGTGGGTTTTAATAATAATAATAATAACTGTATTTATATAGCGCCTTTTGCCAGAGGATACAAAGCGTTTTCAAACCAAATTGGCAAAACAGAAGTTAATATACATAATTATGGTGATATTATTTAATGCTCTGCAATTGATTCATGTACTAACTATCAAAAAAGTACATCAAAACAAAGAAAATGGTACCGATTGAAAGGTGAAAATTACAATGGCGGCCACTATACATACTGAGCATGTGCTATTGTTGATTATAATAGCTATGAATTTCAGTCTAAAGATAATACTTGATAGGTTTTTAAAATGGACGTATGTTTGACTTAAGTTTATGGGCACTTATGTTTTTACATCGGTTGCCATGGTAATAATGAACACAGTACAGAAGTGCGTTTGGTGCCATGATGACCACTGTTAAGAGTTTGGGAAAGTCAAACAATTTCATGTCGATCAGTCAAATACAAATTTGGAGGACACTTCAACTTAAAAAGTTCTCCATGTATAGAGCCAAGTCAAGTCAGAGTGAATTTCATTCAATTAAATTGATGCTGTTTTCTCTCAGAGTTTTCACTGGAGTGATCCTTGTTTAAAAATACATGTATTTCAGTATAAGCAAATAAGAGTTATTTGCTCTCTAAATCACCAGATCTTTTGAAAATAATAAAATAAACGTCATTTTGTTCACCACACAAGCAACGTAATTCCAAAAGTAACTTGCAATATAACAAAATTATGTACAGTGAACATGTATACATGTATGCGTGTGTCCAGATCACCCTCCCCACCTCACCTCATCTATTGGTTTTATTAAGGGAATAACAGTGTGAGGAGCCGGTCTTCACTGCGTGATAATGACCGGGTGTGGGGGTGACCGCTGTTAATGGACCGAGACGAAGTCGAGGTCCATTATCACGCAGTGAAGACCGGATCCTCACACTGTTATTCCCATTAATAAAAACCTTTATAACGAAATAAACAGTTAAAATGCTCCAATTTTGTGACTTTTTTCCGGCGATATTTCCAGACTTTTTTGTGTTCATGTTCATGGGCCATATTTTAGCTTAACAGCTATAACGACGTAAACTCAACAGAAACTGCTGCCGTAGCGAAACAAATTACAACAATGTTTTCATATCTTTACCTGATGGAGGAAGCTGAAATCTCGTTTACACATTCCCTGTGTCCGGAATTACAAAGATGCTTGGTTTAGGAAAGGTAAATATGTCGGTGGGTGAAGTGTTTCAAAGAAAATAAATCGTAGATCTACGCTTTCGTCGTAAACATCCTCAGTTTATACTGCACTGCTATACAATGTCGTTTCAAAACTTCCTTACGCGCGCGCACGCACACATCCCTAGCAACTGTGTTGCGTACGCGCGCGTCAGTCTCACGCAATGGGGGTTGAGCGCATGTGCAGTGCTCAATTGTTAAAAACTACCGCAGGACTGTTACTATATTTTGACCAATCATTGGCTTGCATGGGGTTGAACGGGGCTTGATCAATGCTGGTTCAGGGGCCATTTATTCGATTGATCTTTGAAGCCGGTCCATTATCACCGTTAATGACCGGCCACGTGATCGAGTCTCGACCAATCAGAAACTACAACTCTCCAAGGTATTTATTAATTAATATTCTTTAAAAAAAAAATACATTAGACTGAGTTTTGGACACACAAAACATGTTACACGGGTATTCGTTTCAAAATTTTAAAAGTAATTTAATATGTTTTCTTGGTGATCAATACGCTGGTCTTTTGGTAACTGCTCTCGGATTTAAGCACATCTCCTTGGTCTGATAACATACGAACCAATGTGCCAAATTGTGGTTTCAGGACACAAGGAAAATGCTTCAGCACACACCAAATTAATGAACTTAACACAAGTTTTAAATTGATTGATATAAGACAAATTTGATCTCTAAATGCTGCCATTCGGCAACAGCTGCATGAGAAGAATTCAACCTGTATTAACAAACATGTTTGATTAATCACTAAAATAGGCTGACTAAACTTTGACATTGAATGATACATTACTAAATTGGTTTTACTGAAAGCATGTGAAATATTTCTCGGACGAATTTGAATATTAAAATTTGACCGATTTAAAAGGTAAATAATCATTTGTAGCAAATAAATTTGTGTAGTCATGTACTTTCATGCGCTTTGAGTCACTTTTATGTGACGTCGTAAACTCGTCCTTGCTACCTAGCGCACCGAGCGTATGGTCGAAGTCATTCTGGCTCGAGCAAACGGATGAAGGCCTATGCTTGAAAAAAAACACGTGGTGTTTTTTTTTCAAAGTGATGACTGGGTCTAAACAATAGTAAGTAGAACCTACTGATTCAAAATAACAGCATATCATGGGATAATAAGCTTCGTTAAAATTGAATGTTCATAACGAAGGATACGCTATCTTGGGGTAAGGGGTTAAAATCTTAAAGACTGTGAAACAAATAAGATTTTTGGACGCCATTCCATTTCCCAGCAATGCCGTGCACCATTAACCAGGAGCCTGACCCAGAGACGGGCCGCTACCGCTGGTTGATGCAAGCCGTGGACCCGTGTAAGTGTACGGAGATCGGAATGGGTGGCTTCAGCACCTTCGTACCGTACATACCCTACGAGGTGACGAACTATGACACCTTTCTGATCAGCAGCGATCCTGTGGAGATACAGCAATGGCTGAACTGCCCTGGTGAGTACACTAGCGGACCCAACCCCCCAGGGAAGGGGAGGGGGTTACTAGGGACAACCATGGCCCCCTCCCCCGAAGTTTCATCAACAAGAGAAAGAATGAAGAGGTCTGTTTCAGATCGCTGTTGAAGTGTACTCATTCCTTTGCCATACACTGACTTGTGTAAGAAAAACAATCAAAAGCAACATCAATGGATAATATAACCATTTTAGCACTTATCAAGACAGAAGATGTGTTTGAATTTTGGTGCAAATTTTAAGGTTTCGTTTTTAAATTAATTTCCGCTTAATTAATTTTGAAAGCTTGCTCCATCGAAGAGCCGCTTGGGATGGAGGATAGACGCATCCCTGATAATCGCATAACAGCCTCGTCTGTGTACGAAGGTAAACAAGCTACCCACGGACCCGCTAGGGCGCGGCTTAATACTGAAGGTAAGCTTTCTGCTTATGAACGGAGTGATATTTTCGTGTTTCACTCTGGAAAATATATATATCGTTCAATTTGATATATATTTTTAGCTTAAAAGGACACTACGTCCTTTAATGCACCCAATTGGGCTAAAAAATGTGTTTTAAACGAAATAATGTTAATTGAAAAGAGGATTTAAAAGTAGGATATAAACCTCCACACAACCATCATTTAAAAGCTTTCTTTTTTGTGTGTGTTATTCTTCCGGGAACGAATGTCGGGGGTGAACATGTTTGACTATTAAAAATCGAGCTGTTGGGTGCTAGTCGTACTTTCCTGCCGCACGTGTTCCACTAGTCAATCGCATTCTGCGACAGTGCGAGAAACAAAATGTTTTCAACAATAATTGGAGATTTTTGAAACGCTTGGTGGCAGCAAACACACCGGTTTAATATTTAACACACAAAAAAGACGCGTCAGTTTGAACATGCGCACATTACCTTAAACGCAAACAATTTAAAAAAATCAGTGTGTTTGCTGCCACCCTGCAACAAAAGGGTAGATTGGTTTTGCCGAATACATTTCGTAGACACTTGGATGTGATCGCGATAGATCGAGTATATCCGGGCGTAACATGGTTCTTATTTACCAACAAAATACCTGTCATGCCTGTCACCAACGATGTATTTTTGAGACGTCATGATCGCCTAAGAACCAGACAAAAAAAGACAAGGAGTTTGCGTGTCTACTTTGTAATTATGCTAACCAGTTATTACGATATTCCGATAAGTCTCTATGATTCATCTCAATCATTTACAGGATACGCTGAAGCCTGGTGTAATGACAACTCTGATGACAGTCCATGGATACAGGTTGACTTCGTTGGCTCAGTCACCGTCACTGGTTTGATCACCCAGAGACGCGGAGATTACGACCAATGGGTCACGGAGTACCAATTGACGTACAGCGATGACGGTCAGTCCTGGTATAACGTGACCGATGCTGATGGCATACCAATAAAGGTAGGGTCATTCAATACCGAGAAAAGGAGTATGCTTACTATCGTTGCGCTATTATTATCAATGCTAACTAATGACATTTAATTGCAAACACTTCCTATGTTATTTTTGTTTACAGTTCCCCGGTAACAAGGGCTCTAACAGCCTGGTAACCACTCGTTTCCCGTTTGCCTTGCGCACCAGAATCCTGCGCATTCATCCCACTGAATGGAACGTACATTGCAGCATGAGGTTTGAAGTGATTGGCTGCTATTAGTCAGACAAATTACATTGTCGTGCGAATTGCGTTTCGAACAAAAAACAAAAAAAATGTCTGTGCTTGTAAATACTGGGTCTAAACTAGATTTCTAATACCATTTCGTGAATTTGTTTGATACTAATACGATGGATGTTGGAAAATGTATTTAGATGTTGGTAGAGGTAACCATTAAGTGAATAAATATAACTGAATTATTAAACAATATCATGCAAGTTTATTACAAATCCCGCACAAATAAGGACAATAATTACAAGCAACGTTAGTTTATCATCATTAAGGATTAGGCATCGAAAACACAATTAATCGGAAACAAGTTATAAGATTTGTCAGAGTTGTATAGTAGAATTAATTAAGTGTGGGGTCATTTCACGTTGCTTGTCATTTTCACAGCTATATATTACTATAAAGAGGAGTGGGTGTGTGCCTGTTCATTGTGTAAATCGAGGACACGCATATGAAGCATCATCGAATAATTGAGGACAGTAGTCGCAAATCGAGGACGACTTCGATTTGAAAACGTATTCAAAACCAATGGGAGCTGTTGCTTTTATACACAATACATTGATGATGACTAACAATAGAAAACCCTAGAATTGCACAATAAAAGACACCAGTGTGTGTAGAGTTTGTTTGGGCTGCATTCAATATGGAACGTTGAACAATAGAGGACAATAGGGTCCCGCATTCCTAAAGGTCCCCAATTTGGAGATCGTGTACAAAACATATGGGAAGCCTTCCTAAAAAGTTAGTACAAACAAAAGAGGGTTTCCTGATTGCAGGCAAATACACTCTTTTGTGCGTGAGTTGTACACGAGTGCTTCGAGTTCGACCGAAACGCGGTCGACAGTCTGCGTACCGGCCGGGTAAGCCGAAGCCTTGTATTAAATAATAATGAATATTTAAGTTGTTTTTACACTGTTTATGTTTATAGGTGGCCAAAGCATTATTATAATACAGTGTGTTTGCAAAATTACGTTCGTTAATAGCGCATTAGAAAACTGAGCAGCAGAGGATATAGAATGGTTAAGCTCATGCGGATGAAACATGATTCATAAATTGTTATTAGAGACGCACACGTGTTGTTGCCCATGTGTGTAGTGAGCTATGCGTAATGGAACGGTCTACTGAGGACAACATCTCCTTTGTATATTTTACATCAATTAATGTTTATGGTAAGAATAATTCATTGACGTGACAGTTGGACTGTTCCATTCCACTAGCCGAAGCGCGAGTGGATTGGAACATTCCATTTGTCATCGAATGCAATTATTCTTTCCTTTGAACGAATATGGATCATTCATTATTGTTTTATACAACACTTGAATAAATCCTCGTCATCTTACTGGTAACTGGTAAAGTGGTACTATGAATGTACAGCGTCAGAGCAATCAGAGCTGTGTTATATTTAGCGCAACTAGTAGCATGACCAGGCAATTTTACTGCAATGGAACCTCTATTTTGCGGTGTATGACGAATAATTGGGACATACGTGATCAACGATCCACCAATCAGATGACGGGGATTTATTAAGGCCTTGTATAAACTGATTACGTCGTTGGTTGCAATAAAGCACAGTTTATCGAAACAGTTTGGAACTCCGAGCCAACTTAAGTCCAAAGTCGCCATGGATTTGTCTCTGTCAGCTATTGCATTCTCAAGTTATTTGGTGTCTCGCTCTTTTTGTTGTCTGCGTGGTCCAAGACTGGGTTGAAATCTGGGCAGTGTTGAAAGCAATTGAAGAAAGGGAATCAACAACGCTTCTGTATCTGTATCTGTATGGGTACGTTGCAGAAACCTATTCAGGCATTAACGCAACGGAGAGAGAGAGTGTGCGCTGGAATGTTACAATGAGTGAGGTCCGTGGCCGAGGAGGGTTTTAAACCTCATGACCGAGTCGGCTTGAACAAGGTTTTCCTCAAAATGGTTCCAGTCTATAATTGATGTGCTTACATCAAGATCTATAGAGACATACATTTCGACTGCTTCAATATTGTCAAAATACACAAGGACAGCGAGAAAATCATGAGAAAGAAGGGAGTAAGACAGGGAGACACAAGATCACCAAAACTATTTACAGCTTGCCTAGAGGGAATACTTAAAACACTAAATTGGTCAAATAAAGGAGTCAGCATGAACGGGGAAAATTTGAGCCATCTCAGATCTGCAGATGGCATAGTAATTATTGCCGACAACCTCAACGATCTTGAGGCTATGCTGCAAGAAATGGCAGCAGCAAGTAGGTTTACTGGACTCAAACTGAATATGAAAAAGACAAAGGTCATGGCAGGACCAGCAACAAGTCCAAAGCAAGTGATAATTAATGACATATAAATAGAACACGTTGACGAATACATTTACCTAGGCCGACAGTTCTCCTTTCAAGACAAAAACCAAGACAATCAAAGCAGGAGCAGAAGAATCAAAGCTGGATGGTCAGCCTATGGAAGATACAGCAATACAGATTAAAAGGCAACCTCCCAATGTGCCTAAAAAGAAAAGTGTATAACCAGTGTATCCTCCCTGTTATCATACGGAGCTAAAACCTGAACATCAAAAATGGACAGAAAACGAGCAGCAGCTCACCACAACATGGAAAGAAGTATACTAAAGATCACGCACAATTGGACAGAAAAACAAACAAATAAAGGGGATAGACACAAATTTATGACATCCTAGAACAGTAAAGTACAGAAAATGGAACTGGGCATGCCTGGACACCACATGAGAACAAACGAAATAGAGGGCGCCAGAGAAAAAGATGGAGAGACGAGCTGCAACAATACAGGAGGAGAGCAATTGGTACCATTAAGCACAAAAAGAGACATTTGGAGACATCCTGCTAAGGCCTTCATCCTGCAGTGGATCGACGATGGCTAAAAAAAGTAAGTAAACTAAGTTTTGAAATGAACCACGACGTCTGAAAAGTTGAACCACAACGTTTGAAAGTTGAACCACGACGTTTGCCTGTCCGTTGTAGAGCACCACACAGAGGTGTCTTCAATTCCCTTAAAACTCTCTGATATAGAATGATTTGAATGCTATAAGTATTATTCATTATCTCGGCGGACAGATTGTTGGCCAATTTACTGGGTTGCGACCTTCGGGGAAGTGCGTGACAGCGCCCCCTAGAGTCAGATGACGTCCGGCCTTCTTTCTTCGAGTTTAAGTTGCTGATAGCCGTTCTTGATACAAAAACGCCGCTCCTCTCAATTGACTAATCGCCGTTTGTGATTTAGCCACGCCCCTTAGACAACCCTATGGGGAACTTTGTACGCTAAGTTTGTCTCAGATTGAGCGCGTTCCGCGTACATTTTTATATCATGTAATTGGATAAGTTGATAAAAAGGCTTTTCAAAATGTCCTCCCTAACATTTCCCAGTTTAACGCGATTGTGGATATTAACCGCGCATGCAGGGAAGTCTCGTTGCAACTATAGCTAATGCGCATTTCTTTATAAAAATAACTTTCAAATGAGCTTGGTCTCGGTATCTTTTCTTTTTTGACTGCAACATTGTTTTGTTTGCCAAATTACGTTCGGGCGTTAGGAAAGTGAGCAGCAGAGGAATGATTAAAGGCAGACGCAAAAATACTGTTTCACGACCTATTTTCTGTTTCACATTACCAAATATCGACACAATTGTTTCCAGTAGTATAACCAGACGTGCGTCAATCGCAGCGGAGGCCAAAACCAATTGTATCTCTTCTTGAAAAAACGTGAGGAGTTGAGACCGGTTTCAGCCGAGAAAAACGCTGATTAAATTATGTAATTCGGTGGGATGAAAGTGAACCAGTTATACTGCCAGCTAATGCGATGGAAAGTGAAATTTTCTGCATTCAAACTGCCAGTCCAGCTCCGATAAAGGCCTAGTAGGGCCGAAAACTCAGCTACAATATTCCCGGTGGGCACTGCTTGAACTTTTTTTCATCATATATACTGTTCTGTTTTAACCCGTGTTTTAGGTTGTCCCATGTAATTCAAGTTATTCCTTGTGGTTTCCCATGAAATTTCCCGTGCTTCTAAATAAGGAATAGAATAAGGAAAGAAAGAAATGGTAATCCCTAGTGCACCCAGACATGTGCGTCTTGTGTCCACATTATGTACAATAAAGAATAGGAGGAATCATATGTGATCTGCATGTACATGTTCATGGGCATACTTATCTCTAGAGTAACAATTATCACATAAATTATAAGGTACAAAAAGGTATTATGTGTATATAGCTGCATAACTTAATAACTAGTGCACTAATTATGGCCTTATATATGACTGATAACACTTAAACGTTACTGAGTGTGTAAAACTGACCCTAACACTGAATACATGTACATGTATTTATAATTATACACATGTACTCAAAATGGATAATCAAAACAGTTTCAAAATGACTGTAGAAAAGTTTCCATAAAACCATCCAAAATATACATGCTATTTAAAATCACGCACATGAAAGATGTTTGATGATTTAAGGATAACTTGGAATGGAATTCTAGTCAACCTGGTTTGTTTGGATTGGAACATACTGGCACGGAAGCGTGGACAAAATGTGATTGGACACTAAGGATATGATTGAGGGCGCCCTATGGGCTGACCGGTAGTAAGCATAGACATATAATAAAACCTAGACACAGCATTATCTGCTTTTACAGTTATCGTGCGTGGATGCCATATATACAGCACAGTTCAGAAGTTCATGTCAGCATATACCACTATGCTGTTATTCTTCTGCCCTCACTGCACGTGTACGTGCGCAGCTATGCAGAGGCTAAACACTCTCCCAATGAGCCAAAAATGGACTGTAGTGGAGTCGACGAATCAGCTGTTTATTGGAAGCGGTGTGAAACTGCAATTTAAATCATACAGAACACATTTTGAGTTTAAACAATAAAGTACAGAAGATTAATGGAGTATTAATTAGTGTGAGGCGATTACATGAACTATCTTAATTGACCACTAATGAAAGAGACGAAAATACAGGAAATGGCCCAAGGACTATGACAAGTCTACCCCAAGAATCCAAATTCTGAGAATAAAACTGGCTGGAAATACCCACTTAAATAACAGAGAAATTACAATAAAGATTTCAGACATGTAAAAGTAGACAAATCCTCCAAATTGCCATGTAAGCGGGATGAGAAGGAAAAACCGAGCCCTCAACATGTCCACACAAACCCATACAAAATGTACATGAGACCGAACACGTTTATGTACACGTGTCCGTAAATAAACGACACTAACTTTAAGAAATAGCCCCCAAAAACCCACAAAACAGTGATCAGTAAAACTAGTAAAGCTTATACATTACATGATCAGAGAAAGATTACTTACAGATTGTGCTGATTAAGGGGATTGGATTACTGGTAAAACCTGTCGAATTTACTGATTTTCTAGAGCACGATTGTGATGAATAACTGATCAAAACGATGGCATGAAAAAATACGCATGAACGGCTGCCGAAGGCAGAACAGTTATGCTGGAGAGTCGCAATGAATCTTGCTGTTAAATTTTGTCAGCTATGGCATGACCATGTTATTTGGTGTTTTGCTCTGTTGACCGCTTGCGTGGTCCAAAGCGGGGCAGCCTTTAACCCCCCTACCATGACATCTTCGGATTTCACGGTTGTTTCACAGTACAACAGCACGTACAATTTCGAGTGATTCGGTCAAGCCAACGCGGATGGCATCTTAGATGTGCCGCAGCCTGCCTGAAGGAAGTACACTGCCGATACTTCAGTTATAACAAAACTACAAGACAGTGTGAATTGTGCGATGACTCAATCGATTCAACCAACGTAGGGAAGTTGAAATACTACAGGAGAAGTGGTGAGACTTTTATCTCTCTTTTACCCAGTCAGCTAAAAACAGCTCTTGTTTTTGTTAATAGTTTGTAGTTCTCAATGTCAATTGGGACGGCTTTCGTTTTCTCTCAGATTTTGCTCGTTTTAGCTGTAGCTATAGTTGTATGCCTCTTTCTAAGAAAACAAACCATAGATTCGATTTACTAATAATTTGAAAGGTACCTATGCCGGGATGCACTACAGATAAAGATTTGAATGATGTCATCATGACGTCATCACATGTCATGTGACGCCGCATTAAAGGGGTTATTTTCTTAGGTCTAATCTACAGAACCGTAGGTCCGATTTGGTTGTAACTTGATATGACCCATACCAGGATGTGTTATAGATGAAAATAGAAGTAACTTCAACATAACGATATCACATGTCAAGTGACGTCACATTAAATCTTCATTTTCCTCAGGCCTATATCTAAAAAATATGTAGGTCCGATTTGGTTGTAACTTGATTTGTCAGTAAACCGGTATGTGTTATAGATAACAATTTATGCGACATTATCATGACGTCATCACAAGTCATGTGACGTCACATTAAAGGTGCATTTTCAAATGTCTATATTTACAGAATCATAGGTCCGATTTGGTTGTAAATTGATATGTACCCATATATGGCCTTTCTGGGATGTGTTAATAATGAAAAGTACAAGTACAAGTGACCTCAACGTGACGTTATCAAATGTCATGTGACGTCTCATTAACGCCGCATTTTTCTAAATTATATATTTAAAGAAAAGAAAGTCCGATTTGGTCGACACTTGATATGTACTTAAACCGTTATGTGTTTAATCTGAAATTGGAAATGACGTCACCATGTGTTCATCGCGTCACATAGTCATTTCAAACAGCCAAGACAGCTGGTATTTGTACGCAAGCACATTTCTTGTTTCCTTTTTTTCAGACTCATCTCTTTAAGTTTTGTACACGTTTTTCTTCTACCAATACACTTTGGCACTTTCGTCACTCTGAGCGACTTAGGACTTAGCATACACCTAGACCATCACCTGAAGATGGTCAAGATCGTCCAAAACGATTTTTGCCACAATGAAGTCATCAGGTGTGAAGTTACGTCACATAAAAGATGATTTTTTTTTATCCATAGGTTTTGTACACGTTTTTCTTCACACCATACACTTTCATAAGTCCGATCGACTTTAGACTTGGTATACACATAGACCACCACCCTCAGATGGTCTCCAAAATGTTCGTCATCATGACGTCATCTGGTGTCAACTTACGTCACAATCAATATGCATTTGTTCTCCACAGCTTTTGGGCACGTTTTTTCTTCCAGTCATACATTTTTGGCGATTCCGTATGTCTGATTGACTTTATACTTGGCAGACACTTATTAAAGCTGTATTTTTGAATCACTATTACTTCTTATAAGTACAAGTCCGAATAACTGTTAATCCAATTTAGTTGTAACTTGATAGGCACCTGAAACGGGATGTGCTACCGACGACAATGTAAGTGACGTCATCATGACGTAGTCACATGTCATGTGATATTACATTTAACTTTTTTTGAAGGCCTATATCTAAAGGTTCATAGGTTCATGTGAAGTCATAATAAATGGACATTTTTAAGGGTCTATATCACTATCACTAGAGATTACAATTGGTTGTAAATCAGTAAGTTCGAAGGTACTTAGACCGGGAGGTGTTACAGATGAATATAGAAGTGACGTCATGATGACGTCATCACAAGTCATGTGAATCACAGTAAAGAGGCATTTTGTAATATCTATATCTGTATGTCCATTTTAGTTGGAACTTGATATGTATGTAGACCAGGATACGTTAGTGATGAAAATCATTAAGTGACGTCATAGTGAAGTTATCACATGTCATGTACGTCACATGTGTTTATAGATGAAATTTGAAGTTACGTCGTCATATCTTTATCACATGTAACGGAGCCATTTTAAAGCCAAACCACTAGTGTTTGTCCACAAACACATTTCTAGTTTCTTGGATTTCCAGAAAATTGCAGAAAAGCCTTTATTTTTGTACTATTTTTTGCCTACTTTTTCTTCCCTCTCCTTTTTTTTTTATTCCAAATCCAATGGACACCACTTTTGGTATTCATCTTGGTCGTACATTATTCAAAGTTAATATAAGCATAGGCCTTATAGTAAAGCTTTGTCCCAAAGAATGAAACCATGATGACGTCATAATGGGTCATGTGACGTCATCTTAAAAGTTGAAACTTGGTATGTCGGTAGACCGTGATGTGTCATAGGTGAAATTGAGATGGTGTCATCATGACAGTGTCATGTAATTTATTATGGATTTTTAAAGTTTTGAAGATTATCATTTTATGTCTCGAACCCAACAAGCCAAATATAGACAAATATTATGTGTTTGATAAACCAAAGATGTACGCACAAAAAAGTGGTAGTAGATAACGTTACTAATATTCAAATTCCAATGTTACCTCGTGATGACTTCATTGGCTGATTTATGTTTTTCTTAACCTAACGTTTTCATTCTCATGTTACATTTCCTTTGATCAGAGCGACTTCAAGATTCGCACTGACCAAGAGCATGTCAATTGAACGCATTGAAATGTGACGTAATGATGACGTTATCACGTGTTATGAGACGCCATCAAAATGTGCATTTTCTACTGGCTGATATCGAAAGAAATACAAGTCCGACTCGGTTGGAAATATGAATTTTAATTATTGACAGCCACATGTTTTAAATGTAATCGAGATGAAATTATGATGACGTCATCTTTTGAACATATATGATTTTTTGTCATTCGCACACGCCCGGACCATGGCACATGAACCATCGAGCCTTCTACGCAACCTTTTCGGTTTTCACCCTCATTCTATAAACGTATTTTCCGTTTGTGATTTTTTTCGAGGTCTTAATACTTGTGTTTGTAGCGATCCAGCGAAGGGCGATTTTCATTTAACTGTCGACGGAGAATGCACGTACACGGTGGCCGGTCCGCGAAATTTCTTTTCCCAAACGAGATCGGACAATATCAATCGTGGACTGGTTGGAAGTAGTCCTGACTTCTAATCAGGTGATCCGAGTTCGAATCACAGTGAGCATTTTCACTTCTTCTCATTTTACCTTTTAAATAAGTAAAGTGATGAAGGAACATTTGTCACAAGCCGTAAAGCCTATCTTGGGCTTGTGTTATGGAGAACAAGGCGTTCGTGGTCTTGTTTGGTTATTCGGAGTTGCACACGCCACGAAAATTCTGGATTCGACTGGTACCCTGTAAATAACGTATACATACAAATATCCCGAGATCTTGCGTGCACCAGTACAACACCAGACTCAGTACACAAATAAATTTGGCGAAAATGTACACTACTGCGAAAAATAAAATTGGCGAAAATGTACACTACTGCGCAATTTTTCGCGTGTGTGTTGAAGCGAAATTTCCCTCTCGGAGAAGCTAGCCCACTGGAGAAGTGAGACCGTGACACCTGTCCGACTATTCAACTAATATTAATAAGTGGTTTTGCTGAATAATTTCGCTTTTCATGACTAATAAGTGTTCACCGAACTTTCTGTTTCTATAAAATACAATCTTGTAGCATCCGCATGAGCATAATGAATTACATGTGTACGTGCGGGAATGCGGCTCTAGCCGTCTCCCGGCACATAGCCTTTATTCAAGCCGCGGCTATAGTCGTCAACAGCCAGTGAGGTGGGGTTAACCCCAAAGAGGCGACGCACGGCGCGAAGCACGACGGTGCACTGCAACTGGCAACGAATGGGAATTATTGACGACACACCGTGTCTTCAACATACACGCGACGTGAGTACACGACGCGTTGGCACGACGTCTCCGTTGCGTCGTGCCGTCGTGTCGCACCGCCGCTCCCGTACATTGCGCCGTACCGTCTCGCAGATTTTATGCCCGAACGTTGCCCCTTTTGTTGTGCATCGTGCTTATCGTTATTCTTGGCGTCGTAAGTCGTGTCGTGCGTCGCGTCGTACTTCGTGTCGTGCATCACGTTGTCCCTCGCGACTTGTATCGCGTTGTACCATCGCACTGGGCCCTCATCAAGCTGGGGCTTGACACCACTTGGGTAAAGTTCAACTATCCCCGTCAATCAGGTCCCATACCATTTTCCAGAGGGGAAATCATGCTAACAAGCAAAAATAGGGGGTGAAAAAACGAAGCACTTTGTGCCAACCATTGCTTGACGTGTTTGGTGCACTTTTTAAAGAATAAAGTCTAAAAACTCCCAGGACTTTAATGATCAATTTATGTGCCTACATGGCAATCACCCACCCCCCCCCCCGGCCCCTCCGCCTTCCCCTTGGAGATGCATCTGTTGACACCACTTTCTCTCCAAATCCTGACTTGAAATCGCCGCCATTGGTGCGTTTCAAAGACGGATTACACCGAGGGTTATGCGGACTCTGTGCTTTGCGCTTCAGCGAACTATACAACTGAAATACAATGAATAACTGAACTTAATAACTAACTTGCTGTACAAAGTGAAGGCTGATGGGCGGATCCACTTATGTGCACAAACAAATGGAAAACTCCAAATTCAGTACAGCTTTCGTACGGCTTGAAAAACAATTCCTTTACAACTTGGCTAAATAGCGCCACTTTCGGGCCCAATTGCATCCACAATGCTCAGAATTGGAAGCCCAAAGTCCGGGCAAGTGTTGCATTGCCATATCTGTTCAATTCCCAAATTCCATGGCTCTCAGAACTCTCTAGATCTAATATAGAACATTTTGAGGGTACAACTTTTATTCATGAGCTCGGCGGACGGATATTTGGCCTATTTACTGGTGTGAAAGCATAGGCTGTATTGAATTACAAACTGAAGCCTACTGGGCAACCTCGTTTTCATGGGTACGATCTTGCTGTACGATCTTTTTGTACCACTGTTTTAATAAAAGTCTGAGCTTTCTGGGTACGAGAATACTAGTCTGTGCCCTTTTTATTTATAATTTTGATAAAAATGTTTGGCGCAATTGGTCGATATGGAAAGCGCGAGTTGAGAATTCGTTTTTTTCCCATCCAAATCAACGCAAAGTTCTGAATTGTTTTTAATAATGGGGGTGTATTTTTCTTGTATCAGGATACCTTTTATATTTTTTAGAGTCATGTTGATACTCATTAGCACGGATTGAAATTGACTAATTTTGCGTGGTTACATTTACGGCCCAAAACTGGACTCCCTACTACATAGCTTTATAAACGGAACTCGGTCTTTGTCCATCGCATCCACGTAATGGGGGCATTTTATGGCTCAACGGCGCGCCGCGGCCCGCCTCGTGCGTGGACCAAAACTTCTCCACTGACCTCGTCATTAACATAACAATGGGACAAGCTCAATAGCGAAAGTTAATGAACTGATGTCTGGTCTGAGCGCCGCGCAGCGCCGAGGGTAGAGAGAAAATAAACAGCTGGGAAATAAGCGCCGCACTGCGCCGCGGCGGCTCGCGTCGCGCCCAGTAAAATGTATTTGCCTTCTGCCCTTACCATCATGCCTTGCGCGATCGTAACCACTGGAATTGTCTCATTTAAATGTGTCAAAAATCGGCACATTTAAATTAAGACTACAGTCGATGTATCTAACGCGCGACGCCATGTTTAAAATGTTCAAAGAATCAATCCTTTCCAACATAAGGTTTCAACGTCGCGTTATTTAGCAAGGATTTGTATTTAATGTACGTACCTCTTTCGTCCCTTTACAACCGAAGATACAGGTCTCTTTTGGGCGAAAAACGAGGCTACCATAATCCATATCGTACAGGCATCGCGCAAGAAAAAAAGTTCGTGCGCATGTTTGTACATGACTTGACGTGCATAGCGCGCGAGTGCCCTATCCGGTTCGTTACATAGATATTCTTTATCTTAGAGAGCAAAACGCTTGTTCATCTATTTTGTAGGTGAGATCTATTTTGAGATTTCATCTGTGTTTGGACCCAGGTTATAATGATTGGTTTGAGAGGACTCTTAATTTAAACATACACTTAGACGAGGAAGCTATAATTTTGGCATAAGTAAAAATTTAAGTTATTTTAGTTTCGAAAAGTACTTCTCAATTTCAAATGGATCTACTGCAAAATGTCATACAAAATGGGACTCCTTTGAAGTACTGTGTCGAAACTAACTCTGTATTCCAAATGTATTATAGGTCAAGGTATTGCTTTGGTTTCTTAAGTAGTTTCTGTATAGCTGAGAAGTTGCTTTGAGGTTGAATAACGTATTTCTTCCAGGGGAAACAAATAAATAAATAAAAGAACGAGCGTCACATGACATTGGGTTTCGCTCTGTCATGATTGTCGATGAACCAACTCCAAACAATAAGCATTGGTACGGTTACCATGGAAACTATTTGACGACAGCAAGCGATATCCCAAACATTAGGCTCATCGTGCCAGGGAGTGGTGCTCTGCCCGTTTTGATCGCAGATATCAAAGTGAAGACCTGCTGGCTGGTTATGAGAAACCCGCGTAAAATGTGGGCCTTCAGTTGGACTCTGGGGCTTTTTAGTTCCCTCTTTATTCTACCTGTACGAGGGAACACGTGTAGTGCCATGGTCCAAGCTGCACCCGGTGATGATCTGACCGCACTTCGTAACAAGGCGTTCGCGTCTTTCAGAGCCCAGTGCCGTGGTAAAAAAGGCAAGTAATTCTACTCCATAAAAATTTGTTTAAAGTGCAACTATAGCATGATGTCTTACAGGGAAATCTCAGAGATGTGGTGGTTGTGCCAAATTAATAGCTTAAGTTTTTTTTATTACAATCATTTCATTGCAAAACCAGATTTCTAAAATATCTGTTTGCTGGCGTTTTGCGATCCGTATGCAAATTAGAAGGCCACGTAACTATAGTGTTAGTATCTATATCAGAATTAAAGTCGAGCTTCATCTTATCGAATAGACATTTAAAAGACCGTGCAATGGAGTTTTTCCCAAGATTCGAACTTCTTAAAATGCAATTACTTTTCGTTTTCAGGCTATTCCGCCAACTTTGCAGATTGGCTTTTCCGCCATCAACTGAAAAGCCATTGTTTTTCTTCCCATTTTTTTTTTTTTTTGGGGGGGGGGTTTTGCTTTTTTGCATAGTTACGGAAAAGTCTTTGTCTATAATTATGCGTCAAGGAGGGCGCTGTAAGATTTCCCGGCTTAACATCGTATATGGGTGCACCCAATCAAATAAATTCCAATAGACAACAGTGTAAATGCTCATACTTCAAAATTCTGTTAAAAAAACTCAAAACTCTCACATGTGTTCAGGCTGCACAGAAAAATGATAACCAACATGTCATATTTCATTTAACTTTTAATTTTTGTGTGGTTGACCGATGACTTTTCGAGACATTCTCCAAAGAAGACGACCCCTAAAATTAGTGATATTTCCCAAAGTGAAAAAGTAGCCATCTCGAAAAGGGATCCCTCCACAACATGGCTAAAAAAAGTCCGGGCCAGAGGTGTATTGCCATATCTCTTCAATCTCCCTATTCCATGCCTCTCAGAACTCTCTAATATGGACGAATTTGAGTGTATAACTTGTATTCATGAGCTTGGCAGACGGATATTTGGTCTATTTACTGGTGTGCAACCATAGGCCTACTTAAAGAAGGCCGACTTAAACCGGATCCAGCATAATATCCACTAGACATTTTCTACGCATTTTCAGCTGATGCATTGCGTAGCGACATGAACGCGGTTCTGCTTTTTCACAGTACATTGCGCCGATAACTATCTTTTCACGTTACGTTGTGTGATTTTTATCACAGTTTTTTTTAAGGAAATATGTCATATTATTATTTTTAACGTCACATTGTAACTTCACGGGGCCTGTAACTTCACATTTGCTATTTTTAAAAGCTATTTTGATATACCCACCTTTTCAGAAGAGTATACAAGACCATGCTTATTAAATTCTTGATTTTCATAATATTCTTGTTCTAGTGTGCTTTATGCACATACTATGTCTGGGTCTATTGTGGACTTCGTGCAATATCTTTTTCATGGTGGCTGTGTCATCTTTTCAGGTCAATTTTATCAATCAATCTTACTTAATTTCAGTGTGGCTATTTTTTCATTATGTTTTGTCACTTTGGATGGACCATTACTTTTGCCTTTTTTTTATATATTTTTTATA
Source organism: Patiria miniata (assembly GCF_015706575.1). Taxonomy (NCBI): domain Eukaryota; kingdom Metazoa; phylum Echinodermata; class Asteroidea; order Valvatida; family Asterinidae; genus Patiria; species Patiria miniata. Next base: position 2,386,474 of record NW_024037062.1, read on the forward strand.
TAAAAAAATGCTCTTTTAAAACGTACTTCATTAGTGTGTCCAATTAAATTGGTTTTAAAATACAAAATCATTAATCTAAGTCACTTTCTTTTTCACTAACCCTGTATAATTCATGTTCACACAGTTATATTTGGTCCTTCATGAATATGCATAGACAGATACGCAACTTTCACACCTTTCAATTGTCAGACTATTTTATTTGACCATCTCATTCCTGCAGCCGATTTCATGTCACCTTATGCGCTGACAAAGAACACTCGGGCCACCATTTATAGTGTACGTTGCGCAACATTTCAGTCACGACAATTTTAAGAAAGTTTCTCAGTGCGTAAGTCTGTGGATTGCTCAACAAATTATGGCAATTTTGACAATTTATCCCAATTAGGGACGGATCCATCGGGGGAAGAGGAGTTGAGGGCGCATGCCCCCCCCCCCCCCCCATTTCCTTCAGATAAAACATTAAGATGTTATCCCCACGTACAAACATGGTTCATGGTTCAAGGTTCATTTATTTCCACAGCATCAAATCTTTAAATGACATAAAATAATTGCATAGCAGAAAAGAATTACAAATAATACAACAAAACTGATATTTTAGAGACACTGCAGCAGTGGGACCCAATAAGAAGTAGAGCTTTTAAGCATGGGCCCCAGACAGGCAAGCTCATTGAGTCCAAACCATGGGAAAGGAAGTAACTTACAATGAACACTATTGAATGGTCAGTCACACGAGGTAGGGCTCAATGAGCATGCTCTATTTAAAGTAATTACATAGAAAAGCAACATACCTAAACACAATACACATTCAGACGTAAACAACAGACAAACAAACAATACAATACAGATCATTTTAACTAGTCAGGTCAACAATGAGCAATACAATCATGGATATTCTACAATCTACATGTAACAACATATGTCTACCATCATGATTTAATAATAAGTTTGAATTAAGATTGATTTAAATAGGCTTTTAAAAGTGGAAAGATTGGTAGAATCTTGAAGTTGTGTAGAGAACGAATTCCACAGCTTGGGTCCCTTGTGATTAACAGTATTTTGAGCAAGAGAGGTACGACTAAATGGAATATAAAAATTAGAAGCTTGACGAGTCCAAAGAAATGAATTTCACTTCTGGCTAAAAATACTATTAATGGAAGATGGTAAAGTATTGCGAGAAGATTGATACATTAAAGACCCAAGCTGAACGTTATACATATCATTAAGTTTTAAAGGTTTATGTTTTATAAAAAGGGGATATTTGTGTTCATAGAAGTCGGCAAAATTAATTACACGCAAGGCTCTTTTCTGTTAAAGAAGTAGTCTTGTAGCAGAACTACTACCCCAAGCAAGTAAACCATAGCTAAGATGAGAGACAATTAGTGTGTTATAAAGAAATTTCAAAACGTTTACAGGTAAAAGATGCTTGATTTTGTTAATACACCTACGTTTCTTGCAATGATTTTACATAAATGATCAACATGATCTTTCCATGTTAGCCCCGAGTCAATAAACAAACCCAAACATTTACAACAATCAGTTTTTATAATTACAGAATCATCAATCATACTACTACAGGGTAGTTCACTGACAGAGTTACTGAACAACATGGAGCTAGTTTTGGAAATATTTAAGGATAATTTATTTAGTCTGAACCAACTCGAAACAGATACATGTTCAGTAATAACAGTGTCAGTGAGGTAATTGAGGTTGCTATGGGAAAAGAATAAAAAAGAGTCATCAGCAAACAATATAAAGGAGAGCAAATTAGAAGACTTTTTTAAAATCATTACTATATATTATAAAAAGCAAAGGTCCTAAAGTTGAGCCTTGGGGTACTCCGTGTGTAAAAAAAAATAGATTTTGAGTTTAAGCCATTTATATACACATATTGGGTTATGCGTGCGTATCGACCCGATACGGTAGAATTACATATGGCACTATAATCGTAAAAAAAAATGTTCATCTTGACATGCTAAATCTTGACGAAAAAGCCCTAAACCATTGACACATTTGTGATCAAAAAGCACCAAAGCCATGCCGCTGTACGCGTACACTCTTAAAAATACGTGGTTAAAAAGTAACCACGTCGTGGTCATTTTTAACCACGTTCCCGTCGTCAAATATGCACCGACGACATCCGTGGTCAAAACGACCCCACCTGACGTGGTCAGTATAAATAACCACGTATTTTGGTCGATATTTGACCCCATTGTGGTCATATTTTTAACCCAATTCCGTGGTCAATTTAACCCCATTGCCGTGGTCAGCCATTTTGACCAATTCCCGTGGTTAAAATTTCGCAACCCGATTTCGTGTTCAAAAAAAAAAAAAAAAAAATTCATGAACTAAAAAATTCTACAAGTAATCCTGAAATGGTGCACTTAAAATGAAACACCTAAAATTCAACGAAGGGAAACTTAGACATAAGAAAGAATGCTTTAAGAGTGCGTTATCTTCAATACACATTTTTCTTTAATAAATTCCGAATATCCTTATACATTTGTTAACTTTTTTTTTAAATGAATGCAGTTGACTCTCTTAGTACAAACAATTCTTTCATTTTTTTTAGAGACATATGAGCACCAAATGTTACAAGTACAATTTAACAGCACACAGATGTTTTTCATTAATAAATTGATGGTGTGAACAGTTTGTTTCACCAGTCTATTATATAGCTGATTATTTTAACCAACTTGCACAGAATACAGCATTCAGGTACATACATGTATGTATTGTAATCATTGAAAATGAACTGTCAGGTTGTATAGCTGCAATTATTTAATGATTGTGGTACATTTTCAGTACATTTTAAAAATCTCAAGTATAACACTTGTGTCACCTAATCCACATAATCAAAGATAATGTCAGGATTAAACAAAAGTGGTTTTCAGTCAATAATTAGAATTTCTTTAAGTATTTTCTGCTAAATTTAAAAAAAAATTAAACAAAATTTGTGAGGTCTATTTGCAGTAGAGAGTTTGGTTTGAACTGACTGAACACTGTAGGACCCGTCTATCTTTGGTTTGCCTCCTAATGTTGAAGGTTGTCGCTGACATTCACTCACTGTTTGGACACCTAAAGTAAAAAAAAAAAAAAAAGGTAACTTAATAAATACTTCTGGAAGTAAATTTAATGTTTTTGTTGCATCAGTTTGAAATTTGAGCTGCATGACTGATAGACAAAATACTTTCACTCAAGTAATTCACTTTTTTAATCTAAAACTTACATGTGCATTGTAAACATGTGTGTACATTTAATTTTCATGTTTGTGATACAAAATTACTTCATTGATGTTCAGAATGTATCCACAGTCGTAAGACTAATTCGAAAACCTCATTGTTGTACACATGAAGAATAATTACCTTAAATTTAGTAGCATTAACACAAGCTGAACAGCATGCAATAACCAGCATGACAGCTGGACCTCTACAGGTTGTCTTCATGATGTTGGACGCATCTATCAGTCAATGATCCAGATCATTGCAGGAATGGTCACCAGTCAGCCAGGGCTAAAAATAAAAACAAACACAGTTTGTTTTTGTCAAAAATGCTATTCTTGGGACATTGGAAGACCATTTCACTGACTAAAATTACACATAAGCCTAGCCTGCATGTCCATGTTTATAAAAAAATAGATTTTGAGTTTAAGCCATTTATATACACATATTGGGTTATGCGTGCGTATCGACCCGATACGGTAGAATTACATATGGCACTATAATCGTAAAAAAAAATGTTCATCTTGACATGCTAAATCTTGACGAAAAAGCCCTAAACCATTGACACATTTGTGATCAAAAAGCACCAAAGCCATGCCGCTGTACGCGTATACGATGTTCCGTGCGGCATAGGATGGCAGTGCAGTGCAGCGCCATCACCATTCACTGGTAGGACTGGAACCAGTGACTACGACCTACATAACGTGACAGGACGAATTTGGATCTTAGAAAATACCAAATAATTAATAAACATCGATGAAGAAGGAGAATTTATTCCAAGTAATTCCCAGAACGTGATCTCTCTTTTCTGTGTATGTATTTTCCATTAAAATATATTTATAAGGAGATTGTTCCGCTCATATGTACTTGATACACCGTTAGCGTGTTTCTGAAAAATGTTCGGCAACAGCACGTGGGTTCGTTGCCGAGTCCGCTACAAATACACAGTGCAGGTATGCACACTGATAGTGCGCCGTGTGCACGAGGCGATATAAGGCCACTGCTGGCTGGCGGCTGACTGTGACTAACGTTGAGCATAGTGGCGTGGAGGACTTCCATTCTCCATTATTTTTAAGAATCATCCACCTTAAATATATGTTTTTCATATTAGGTGAGGCAAGTTTTATCACTTTTGATGGACAGTCTCGATTACTTTTGTGGCGTGAATGAACTTTATTAAGGCACAAATTATGCATGATTCCTTGTATGCTCCATTAAGTCAATCAGCACAAGACATTTTTATGACGAAATAAAAAAAAATTCCGACCTAACGACCCTAATTTTGGAAGGTCATGTAATACGAAGAAGAATTTTTTTTTTGCTTAATTTGTTTTAATTTGAAACTTACTTTTCATCCGAACTTTTCCAGTTAAGAAAATTGTTATGTTTGTGAAATATTTATTATATTTTTATTTAAAAAAAAATGTTATCTATCTCCTCTGAATTTTGAGGAAAAATCTACCTCAAAGATACCAAGATTTGCTCTAAAGGCACCAAAGAGCTTCTAAAGTTCACAATTTTGGGACCATTAAGTCGGCCCCGAACCCCACGCCGTAGCTTTTCACGTTGGTGTATCACGACAAAACTTCCCCTATACAGGTTTTAAAAAAATCACGCCCTTCACCCTTTGGAAAATCCTGGATCCACCCCTGAAGTTACCGCACATAGATAGTCAGCTAAAACTAAATATTATTTCCAAATGGTGGGTAGAGGTGATTCATTGATTGTTTCACGAATGAACAAATCATATGCAAACATCCGTCGTATATTATGCAGATATTAGGCCTATATTCCTCAAAGATGTTTAATTTTTTACAACGTTGCGCAGCTAGGACAAGTAGGGCTGGAACCATTGCCAGAACATGAGCAACTCTTTGCAGATGACCAAGTACGACTGAAAAAGAAGAAAATTCTAGGTAATAAATAATCAGTGCTATGGTCGAGTCCACCCCATCCGAACCGAGTCCTTGGTATCCTAGTCTGAGTCTGAGTCCGAGTCCTTGTCTCCGAGTCCGAGTCCTTTTGTGAATCTCAAATACACATCATTGTGGTTGAGAACCAGGACAAAGCATATTGTTTGACCCCTTTTAATACAAAGCAAAGGTTAAATGTAATATGTAGTAAGCAGTTTAACCAAATTCATAAAAGATTTCGCCCTCAATATTTGTTTAAGTGAACTTCAGGATTTAAAAGGCTTTCCAAGTGTAAAAAACTTAAAATATTGAAATCCCAAATTCCGATCCTCTTTAAAAAAAATGTTGCTGGAAAATTGTCACTGCTTGTACTCAGAATGCCTTGCAAGGTCACAAGTATGTAAATTATGTTTTGGCTTAATTAAAATTTAAACTAAAAAATGTTCATTACATCTTTGACACATAAGCATTTCCAACATGCGGGAAGATAAGCTGGCACGATGGGGACGCATTATTATACCCCCATGACTGAAAATGCGCTCCACTGGTGCACTTGATGGGGGTATACAAGTAAAATATTTCACAAAATTGTAATGCCTACCACATTGGTTCAAAGTTTTGGGAGGAAGGAAAAGGTCCCCCCCCCCCCGCAACTGAATCTATCCCATCATTTACGAAGTTCCTCAGGCTTATACCAGGATTTCTGTACACGCTGCAGATGACGGATGAAGTTGGAGGTAGTTCCATGATCACTAATTTCAGAAATCGTGGCTTTGCAAAAGTTACAGTTTGCAGAATGTCTCTTCTTGCCCGTTTTGTAGCCCGAATATTTCTTGTGATTAGTAAATCCGTACTTGATCATTCGGGAAAGCACCGACTTGATAATGTCATGTCGGCGCATATTATCATACCACATATTATATGGTATGGAGTGGTAAATGGGTTAACCAGTTATGCACCAATCCAAGATATGCAACATGTGAGCTTGCTATCATCGACTACGACCCTCTATTCTGCCTTCAGATCGGTGTCTCCCCATGCCTCACTGATAATCACGTCTTGATGGAGTTGCAGGCTTAGGGTCTGGTGTCTTGTAGTAAGGCCTGCCTCTCTCATCCCAAATGTAGCTCCTTCAATCTGAAGGACCAAGGACAGGGCACGATGGTGTGCCAGCTGAATGACCTCGCACTTCAAAATGCAGCTGATGAAGATGTGGTGGAAATTGAGAACTGCTACGGCCTGGATCTGTAGAAACTGGTTGCATGAAGCAAACTGATACAAAAAATATCCTTCAGAATGGTCCGATGAACAAGTACATGTCATGTACAAAACACAGTGGTGGCTTACATTTTCACAGCTTAGAGTGAATGACTATTTTGTGGAGATTTGTTGTGAACTGCTAGAAATTTGAAAGGATTTACAAGTTTGGAAAAACTTGTACTAGTCTGCAAGTACAACATTTGTTTTAGTGAGTGTTGTGACTGTTTAAAGTAATTTGCATAGTACTTGAATTGTTTGTTTTGTTTTGTTTAGATGGAGAGCCTGTGCATTGGCAGAAATGTAGCCAAAAAGTAACCACATACATGTACACTTTACTTTGTTTAATATGCCATTAGTAAAAGGGAAAAAAGGGCAATTTCTGACCACTTTCACCATTTTTTTATTTAGCAAAAGATAATCATGTAAACATCATTTTCGAGTTTGGAGTCATTGAATCAGCTATTTTGAAACTTGAACGACATGTCGTTTGGCGGTTTGGCGGTTGAGATATCATCTTTCATTGAAAAAAAACGTTTTCATTTTGCCGACGCGCATGGTTACGGCGACGCGCGCGATACCAGCAACCGGAAACTTTTTTTTTGGCCTTACGGCACACTGCGACATTTTCGTAGGCCCTCAAATTGTTCGCAGGCGCTAGGCACATCAGTGCCTACTGTGCCTATTGGTGAATCCAGGACTGGGGTTCCAGCCCCATCAGATTCTTAATTCTGCAGGTTGTTTTTTTTTTTCACTGAAATGTGTTTCATTTACTGATGAACATAGACATCATTGTACTGTGTATACAACTTGGGCACAGGGTCTTTGTCCACACCAAGTTTGCTGATGATATGGACCCTGTGCACAATGTACCCCCTCAATAGTTACCAAGGGTGAGTCGAGGGAGACATTCCAGCACACTGCCTGTCATGCCTGAGGTACACATGAAGATATCATGGGTTTATGCACATACCAAATTTTAACAAATGGTGTGTACTTTGCAGTGATGTAGTGCCTTGATGCTGGGCCTTGGCCTTAAGGCTGCCTTAAGGCTGGATTTTAGGGCCTTGGCCTTGGCCTCGAGGCTTGAGGGCAAAAGCCTTGGCCTTGGCCTTGGCCTTGAGGGTTCAGGGCCTTGCAATTTTGAGTCAAGGCTCTTCAAGGCCCATAGAGTTTTGCATTCGAAATTTTGCTGTTATCATTTTAATCGTATTACATGTACGATGGAGGAGGGAAGCACCATATAGATTTGTGTGTTAGGCACACTTCCACTTTTATAGCATCACATGTTGTTACCATTGTAGTAGATTTGCTGCAACAATATTCCGTACACTTGTGGGGCTAATGAGATGATCACTTTAATTGCATATAACTATGGAATAGATTTGATTGGTTGTATATGTCTCCCTGATAAGTGCTAAAGATTTGCATGTATCTGTTTTAGATAATGCTGATATTTCTGACCATGTTGGGCCAGCAAATAAAAATTTCCCAAATCAGTTTCTTGGATCCCCCTTTTGTTACACTTGGGAGAATTGTGTGTCAATATAGAAGTAAATCATTATTTTGTTTAGTTAAACCATATTGAAGACCTGAACTTATACGTTAATAGATACAGTGCAGTCATAAAACGGTGTAGGCCTATGCGAGCATGTTGATTGCAATTAAGAAATGTTGTTCTTCGTAACGAGCAATTCGTGATGATAAGGCCGGATCCAGGGGGGTCAAAAGGGGCCACACCCCCCCTCCAAAAAAAACGAAACCATTTTTTTTTATGTGACGTCGTAATAAAGGCAGGCAATGAGTACACCACCATCTTTTCCTAAATAAACATCGGTTAAAATGGCCCTTAAGCGGGCCCCGAAGCCCAAGCCGTAATCTTTTGACCCACTTTTTTTTTTTGGGGGGGACCAACATTTCTTTGCCCCCCCCCAATTGTGTTCTGGATCCGCCCTTGCGTGATGATGTGTCACTCATGTGACTATAATTAGTTCTATATCAGTGGTCATTTCATAAAACAGGGCCTTGGCCTTGGCCTTGGCCTTGAGGGTTAAGCCTTGGCCTTGGCCTCGAGGCTTGAGGGTCGAAGCCTTGGCCTTGGCCTTGGCCTTGAGGGTTAAAGCCTTGGCCTTGGCCTTGAGGGTCAAAGCCTTTGCTCCAACACTGGTACTGTGCATACTTTGTGCGTGTAAAGCGCGCATGAAAGGCACAAAGTACACACAATTTTTTTAAGAAATTGTGCTTATTTTGTGGTGTCTCCGTCCCACGTTGGCTTTTGAAAGTGGTCACAAAGCGCCATCTTTTGTTCATGCACAGAGTCTATTAACTTATTGAAGAAATTACAAAAGTCCCAGGAATCTGTGTACAATGTCTGCGGAAAAGGCATTGCAGCACAGAAATATTATGAGCGACCTTGATATTGAGACTGTAAAGTGTACAAAGAAGTGTGATCATCCATCATTGCATTCTCTTGAGATATGTACACATGGATTACCTCATAAAAGTTCCATGACGTTGTAGCACCAGAGCTACGAACGGGGTCTACCCCCATGTTCCCCAATACCTATGTTCCCCATTACCGATGTTCCCGCAATCCTTAGGATTAGGGTTAGGGTTAGGGTTAGGATTTCAGAGACATTGGTATTGGGGAACATTGGGGAACATACTACGAACTACTAAATAACGTCACTGTGTTATACAAGTTCGGGATTGATTCTAAATAATGTTGTGAAGTTTCAACCAAAGTTAGTTCAATGATTCTAGAGATATGATGCTAGAATGATAAGTTTTGCTCTTTTGGTTACACCTTAGTATTAGGTCACATGACTTTGATATTACAGCAGAAACACATGATATAATACAATGAAATTCCAAAGATTCGTTATCATCCTTTCGGAGACATGGTGGTCACAAATTTGCCTTATTAAATATTCATGACAACATAACATCAGAACAAAAGACATCACAGTACTATCAATGTAATATATTTATCTTTGAAAATGGCTGTATATTAATTTGAAACTTCAACCCCATCAAATCGATTATGACATAAATAGAGTCTAAAATTATCACTTCCGGTAGCATGGGAAGTAAGCATCACAAGACCTTCAGGATATTTTCCGTACTAACATGATGCAATCTGAAAAGAACTGGTATCATATCTTATCGGGGAAAAAAAGAAATTTGAACAAAAACAATACCTGTTTCCAATTCAGATTGGGATGGTAAAATGATGCTTCTTCTCGCAGTGCAAATACCAGTCTTTCTCTCTTGTCAACAATTAAAGAAAAAAAATACTATTGATTCATGACTTTCCCTGCTTCATGCATTCCATTGTGTGAGGCACACCTCTTTTATTTGTGTTCCTTATTAACTGTCCTTGACCAGTTGGAGATGCAAGTTTGAAATTTTCCTGACTAAAAAGTCATTTTCTATGTACTGGTTGAAAAGCCAATTCATACAAAACTACATACATGTATGCTTTCAGCTGAAACTCTCTTATTAATATTTTTGAATTTGAAAATTGCTGTGTGCTTTTTATGAGAAAAATATAGTCTGAAATTAAAACCTCAGCACCGGAAGTAAGAGTCACTCACAAGGCCTTGAGAATTCAGCAGGCACATTTTCAGTACAAATATGATGCAATATGCAATAAACTCTCAGTAAAAAAAAGAAATTTTAACAAAAACAATAGCTGTTCCCTACTGAGATTGGGAAGGTAAAAAATATGCCTTTTTCTCAGGTCAAAATACAAGTCTCTCTCTCTTGTCAACAATAAAAGCCAAGTTGCTATTGATTTGTGACTTTCCCTGCTTCACGCATTCAACTGAGCGCGGTACAACTCTTTCATTTGGGATCTTTATTAACTGTCCTTGTCAAGTTGGAGATGCCAGCTGGAAATTTTCCTGTAAAACACATTGAGGTCTGCGCCTTCACTGGGAAGTCATTTTGAAAACACTGGTTGAAATTGAAAAGCAAAACCGTACAAAACTGCATGTTTTCAGCCGAAAATCACTAATTATCAGAAACAACATGGATGTGTTGAATGTTCTGCTTCTTATGGCTGGATTTGAGGCCAGTGTGGCGACTGTTTGCTCTGTTGGCTGGCACTGATATGAAAATGCTTGCTATTTTGTAATCAATGAAATGAGAGGCTGGCACATAGCAAAAAGCAGTTCCCAACTCATTGGAAGAACAGACATTTATATGGGAATTACTCCAACGGGAGTTTTATCCTGATGGTCCAGAGACTGGAGCCTGGATCGGCTTCCATGACATCGACCGGGAAGGTGATTGGCAGAATTGTCCTCTGAGAGGTGATGATACCAACGCGTACCAGAACTGGAGGGAAGGAAAGCCTGACAATCAGCGCGGTGGGGCCGATTGTGCATTGATGGGCAATTCAGCGGGTGGCAAATGGGGTAACAAGTTATGCACCAATCCAAGATATGCAACATGTGAGCTTGCTATTATCGACTACAACCCTCTATTCTGCCTTCAGATCGGCGCCCAATGGTCATATCATCTCCCCTTGCCTCACTGATAATCATGTCTTGATGGAGTTTGATCAGGGTCTGGAGTCTTGCGGCATGGCCTGCCTCTCTCATCCCAAATGTAGCTCCTTCAATCTGAAGGACCAAGGACAGGGCAAGATGGTGTGCCAGATGAATGACCTCGCCCTTCAAAATGCAGCTGATGAAGATGTGGTGGAAATTGAGAACTGCTACGGCCTGCTCTTAGGCCAAAATAAAAGTCTCCGGTTTCTGGTATGCGCGCGCGTCGCCGTCGCCATGCGCGTCGGCAAAATCAAAAAGGTTTTTTTTCAATGAAAGATGATGTCTCGAAACCGCCAAACTCACTGGTTTGACAGGAATCCTGCTGCTGCACAATTTTAACGTGTTTTTAGATGGGGTTATGCTCGAGAATAAGCTTCATGTGGCCTCTCTGGTCTCCCTTAATAAGTTTAGTCAGGCACCTTTACAGTCATCTGTAAATAGTTCATTTTAAAAATTTGGGAAGCAAATATTTGCCTATTATTGTTTTTCAATCAAAGTCTGAAACATCAAATGAGATCATCATGACATCACCTTTTGTGTAATATAGAATTACATATGCAAAGGATCACTTCATCATGACATCAGTTTTTTAATGCACATCTCCATCAATGCCAATGCTGCCACAACATTATTTGTGTGAAGAATATGGTTGAAGAAAATTGAAAATCATCTTCGCAAAAGATACATTGATGTTGTTCAGCATTTATATCCTAGTCATGCACCATCAGTTATTTAGTTATCCACTAAATAATATTTTTTACACTGAAAGGACGTGACATGTGGTCAATATGACATCAGTGTTTGAGGTACCATACACACATACTGTTTTAGCATAGGGTCTCTGTCCATACCAAGTTTCATTAAAATATGAAAAAATGGGCCTTTTTTTGTCTCATTCTAAAGAAAAAGCTTCTATAATGACAAAGAACAACCGTGAAAGTCATCGGCTATTTTTAGCTGTTAATTAATGGGAAAAACTGTCGGAAAATGCAATACTTCTCACAGTGTACTCAACTCTAATTACACAACGCCCAAAGCAGCGTTGTCAGGGAAACAAACTTTAACAATCCTCCACTTTGATTGCTTTGTGCATTCGACTGAGAAGGGTAAACTTCTTTCATTTCGCGTTCGTCATTAACTGTCAGTCGCTGTTGGAAATTTCCATTCAAAACACATTGTGGTTCTACAATTAGCCTTGGTCAATGGGAACAACTGTCGAAAAATGCAATATTCCTAATAGTGTACTCAACTCTAATTACACAACGCCCAAAGCAGCGTTGTCAGGGAATCAAACTTTAACAAACCTCCACTTTGATTGCTTTGTGCATTCGACTGAGAAGGGTAAGCTTCTTTCATTTCGCGTTCGTTATTAACTGTCAGTCGCTGTTGGAAATTTCCATTCAAAACACATTGTGGTTCTACAATTAGCCTCGGTCAATGCTCTCGTCGTTATTCGACCCGTACGCGGTCAATCGTCGGCATATATCCTCACGAGCTATGCACATGCATGTAAAATACAGCGTGAACAGCGACCTCATGCGGCCACTATTTTTGTATGCAAATCAGTTGGGGACGATCGAGTGCTTGGTTCAATCGTCGGCAAAAGCTTATGTATTTTTTTTTTATTTTGCGCTGGATTTCTAGCGATTTTGCGCTGGATTTATAGCGCACGACCTCGTATGCGAATACAGATAAGTGTAGGCGGGGCTAATATGTGGAGTGTCCAATCACACCTTGGTAAATCCGGACGTCATCAAATTATTGGCCGCTATTTGCCTTTTGCGGACGTGACAGGAACCACAGTTTTTGTGCATTGGTGCCGTGTGCAGAGACACACAACGTTTACGTGTATGGATTATGTACGGGTGCCACGTTTCACTATGCAAGTTTCCACGCAACGATCGACCAATAAGAAAACGACATTTAAGGTCAGCTTAGGCTATTAACATAATGAGCACCACCCCCAAAACCTCGCAAGGACGATTGAACCAAGGCTCTTGATCGTCCCCAACTGATTTGCATATAAAAATAGTGGACGCGTGAGGTCGCTGTTCGTGCTGTATTTTTACATACATGTGCATAGCGCGTGAGGATATATGCCGACGATATATACGCGGGACGAATAACGACAAGAGCATTGACCAAGGCTATTCTACAATAAGAAAAAAATCAATGTCATCGTGACGGCATTTCGGATTTTGCAAAACATATTATCTACTTTCCCTCCAAGTTTCATGACGAAAGGACCTTCCCTTAGGTGCTGTAACAATTGCATTTTTGATGACGTCATCATGAGGTCTCACACTTTTCACATATCTATGACCTAACAAACCAATTAATTACAGAAAGAATTTTGAATTTACTATGTTGCGTTCAATGGATGAGACAATGAACTTTAAAATGTACAAAATCCATATAAAATCATATGAACTCATCTTAATGTCACCTTCAGTTATAGCACATCCCGATATGTGTATCAAGAAAATTTCGACCAAATCTGCCTTGTAGTTCTCTAGATATAGGCCATTAAAAGATGCACCTTTGGTGATGTCACTTGGCAAATGATGATGTCATCATGACATTACTTGTCGAAACACAATTTTGCAGTAGGGGCTATGTCTGTGCTAACTTTGAATGATGTATGACAAAGATGAAAGTCAACAGTTGCGGCCAGAAAAGACGCGTACAAAGTCTATGGGATTTGAGATACAACAAAAAGAAAAGGGAGAAGAAGAAGAATACGTCGGTAGAAAAGGAAGAAGAACAAAATCTGAACAGCTGAAGGGACAAATGTGTTGTTATACTGCTACAACGTAAAATATGATAACTCCCTGCACTTCTAGTACATTTTCACAAAGGGCGAGTTTCATCTGACCGAATCATTTCAGCCACGTACAGCATCAGAGAATTATACAAGTTGTCAGCCATTGATTGATCAGTACCAATTAGTTTGATCGCTAGTTTAAATTAGACAATAGCCAAAGCAGCATTGCCAGGGAAACAATCTACTAACAATACCTGACTTTGTTTGCTTTGTGCATTCAACTGAGTAGGGTAAGCCTCTTTCACTTCGTGTTCGTTGTAACTGTCAGTTGCTGCTGGAAATTTCCACGCAAAACACGTTGTGGTCCTACATTCAGAATTTGATTGAAATTACTGGTAGAAAAGCTGAGCAATACTGAGGCAACAATACAAAGCTATATATCATTTATACAGCTGAAAATTCCTAATTATCAGAAACTGCATGGATGTGTTGAGTATACTGCTTCTCATTGCTGGAATTAAGTCAGCTTCCTCGGCAGTCGACAAGAAGTTGAACACGTGTTGCCAACGATCTGCGGGATGATCGGATGGACTGCTCAGCATGTGCGCGTGCGTGCTGCGTAGGCACTGCGTGCGCCCAAACCTCGAACTGTTGCTATTAAATTGACACATCGTTTTGCAAAGGATTTTCATTTAAATTCTAGCGCACGCAATATTTTAGCAGATAAATGCATGAGAATGTTCGCAGGGTGTACAAATTAAAAAAGTGCTGTACAATATAGAAATTTAACATTTAAGCATGTCATGCAAGCCACCAGGCCAGCGAACGTGCCAGTTATTAGGCACAGTATCATTAGTCTGGTTCTATGGCGTCGTTTGGGAGTCTTTCATCAAGAAACTGAACGGGCACTCGCGGCACGAACGTCCGTGCCTACACCGAGCACAGACAGTATCCATATCACACAATTTGGACCGTACGAGTTCACGTCGCGCAGGGCTAGCTACGTACGTAGGCGAGGCGGCGCGTTCACTCAAATGTGGATTGCCACTATCCGGCATTAGGGCTATTTACCAAAAAAACACCACTAAAATCATCAAAATGTGCACTGCCACCTCCATCCGCCTTTATAGCTATTTACAGTAGAAACAAATATAATATTCTAGATAATAAATAATCACATTGCGACTATCCGGCATTAGGGCTATTTACAAAAAAAACACCACTAAAATCATCAAAATGTACACTGTCACCATCCGCCACTGGGGCAATTTACCAACACAAACTAAAATCACCAAAATGTGCACTGCCACCTCCATCCGTCATTAGGGCTTTTTACAAAGAAAAAAAACAATAAAATTCTAGATGATTTTTTGTTTTTTAAATTCATCTTTAGTGTCGCACATGTATGATTAAAGTGTTGCAATATAGCGGTCGAGTACTAATAGAGTGGGGTTGTAAAGTCCAATGTCAAAATATGAAGACTCCCATCTGGGAAATGGTTAACACCATCAATACAAGACTGTTGACACCAAAACTAATGCTGTATCTCTTAAATAACCCCCACCCCTTGAAATTCCAAATTAACCCCAAAATGGCCCTTTTTTCTGGCTATTTGAGTATTCTGCTGTTCATACCCTGACTAGTCATGTTGTAGTAACGATGAATAAAGACTTATTATTTCAAATTGGAAACATTCAGGCACAACAGCGTATGGAAAGAACCCAGAAAGATACCATCTGTGGTACCATCTCTCGATGGGGGTGCTGTTCTAACCGAAAATTAAGCGCACTAGCATAACGGATGTATAGTGCTTTTCGGGACGATACATGCATACTATTCTTACGAAGGCGCCCCCATACAGCCGATGGCACAATGGCATGACTTTTGGTAAAGTTACAACTGATAATTGGGGCGGGGACCGAGCCCCCCCCCCCCCAACAATTTTTAAAGTTGGTGGGGGATATATGTCCCCCTACATACTTTTTTCATCCCCGTATGGAAATTTTAGCCAAATTAAGCTTAAATAAGGCTGAGTCAATGACTTCAAACTCGAACAAACAATGTTTAAAAGATGATCTTTTGCTCACAAAAATGTGTTTAAATTGTTAAAAATTGCCTACTATAGCAATACAGATCGTTTAGAATTCATGAAATGACGTAATAATTTATTCCAAGTTGCACCTGACCAAATATTCAAATATTCTGTTTATGAAATGTCTGAAAGATGCATATCTTGCACACTGATAATGTCTTTCACTCGGATTCAATAAGTATCATTTTAGTAAAAAAACTATAATATGATTTACGCTGAGATAACTAAGAATTTTATAGGAATACAGACATGCAGGAAGTTAAGATATGCTTGACAAAATGTTAATTTTTATTTTAGCTCATTAATAAAATGAATGTCCGATCAACCCTTACTGTTGGTTCAGACGAAATTTTTCTTTTTGATGGTCGAATGACGGTATGCGTGATCTTTTTAATTTTAATCTAAAATGAATTAACCATAGGTGTTAAATAAAATGAAAAATTGGTAAAATTGGCCGGAGAAACATTATAGGTTTTCCCGGCGAATTTACAAATTTTTCTAATCAGTTTCATTATCAGCCATTCAATTTCGCGTGAGTTTTGCACATGTGGTCCAATTGGGGCTTCTTTTTCACTTGGGGTTCATTCAATTTCATTTTTAGTCAGCCACGATTTTGCTGTGAATGTTCGTTTTCGTTTTCGGGCAGCCCATTTCGTTTTGGTGCAGTCAAGACTTAACTTGTAGCAATCTAAATTTAAGTCTTTGCAAGCTTTTGACGGTTGACGCATTCAAATTAGCGAACATTTGTGCGCTTATAACGTATAACCATGCTTTTCGTTTCTTATTCGTTTCTGGGAATCACTTTCATCGTTTGGTCATTTAAATTAGTAAGATTTGTTAATCTTTTTTTTTTTACTATTTTTCTCCGAGGTTCGTTTCCCACCAAAAATCTTGTTGAATGTAAAATTTACAATAATACAAATCAACTGATATGAAGGAAACAAGATGCAACGAAATAATAAATTGAAAGGGATTAAGATAATTTCTTTTTCAGTGTTGATCTTTTCTTTATACTTGCAAGACATCGGGACACGTATGTTTGGCAATGATTGTACCGTTGGGAACACTTGTCTTGCGTTATTTCTTGAATGTTTTCTTGCATATGTCTGACCGAACACTTACCGTATTCACAGGGCCCATGCACAGTTTTCAATGCAAACCTAAAAAACACATCTTTGCCTCACCCTTAAACTTATTTGCAAGTTTAATAGGTTTTCCCGGCCAATTTTACCAAGTTTTCATTCAATTTAACGCCTGGCTCATTCGATTTAGATTGAAATTGAAAGAACACGCAGATCGGCATTCGACAATCAAACAGAATCATTGAATTTCAGTATCCGAGCAAACTATTGCATTTTAGCTTTACTCGTCCCTTTCAAAGATGCATTCATATTAAAAGTATCGCGTTGTTCATTCAATTTCGTCTAAACCAGCAGTAAAGGGTTGATCGGGCATTCGTTTTTATTAATGGGCAAACATATTTCACATTTTGTCAAACATCTTTTAAGACTTCATACGTGTCCGTATTCCTTAGGGTAAATCATGAATTTTTCTCAGGAATTCTTTTTGTGCAACTCTTTATTACTGTGAAATGTAAAAAAAACTACACATTTGATAACATTTTTTGGTTAATCTTATCGCAAACGTGCACTTCTATTACCCTTAAGGGACCGGGGCGGAATGGTCAAAATAACCCGGCCCTTTTAAGGTTAAACACTTAAAGTTTCCATGCTTTTCCGGACTACGTATGAGCGCGCTGTTACTGTCATGTTAGTTCAGGAAGACACTGTTCAGTTTTGGGGTTTTCTTTCAAATTATTTATCCTAAATTTGCTGATTGAAAACATTTGTGTGAAAGGGTTGCTCACTTGCTTACTGCCATGCATACTGACACATCAAAGATTCACCAAATGAAAGAAATTTATAACAGCAAAATATCCAAAATTCTAACATTTTTTTGTGCTTAAATAGCCGTGTAACATTAATCATGCCCGGAATGCCATCACAGGTATTCAAATGAATATGAAACTTTGCATTAGCATAACAACGGGGAAGCACCAAAAACATCCTTCAAAAATGAAAACGAAATTCGCAAATAAGGTTAAATGTGACACAAAGATGTATTTTCAAGGCTTGCATTGCAAACTAACTTTGCGTGGGCCCTGTGAATGCAGTAAGTGTTCGGTCAGACATACGCAAGAAAACATTTAAGAAATAACTCAGACAAGAGAAATGTTCCCGATGGTACATCCATTGCCAAACATAGGTGTTCCGATGTTTTGCACGTCAAGAAATCGTCAACGTTAAGATGCCCCTTGCTCAAACGTTTAAGCAAGTAGAAAAGATAAACAGTGAAAAACAAATGATCTTAGTCCCTTCAATTAATTAATTCGTAATTACATCTTGTTTTCCTCATAGGGCCTATGAGTTAATTTGTAACATGGTAAGTTTTACAGTTATCAAGTCTTGGAAGGAAATGAACCTCGGAGAAAAATAGGAAATGTATCAATGTTTTAATAATTTAAATGACCAAACGATGAAAGCGATTGCCCATGAACGAATAAGAAACGAAAAGCATGGTTATACTTTACAAGCGCACAGATGTTCGCTAATTTGAATGCGTCAACCGTCAAAAGGCTGCAAAGACTTAATTTAAGACAGCTACAAGCTAAGATTGGAAAATTTCGGAAATTCGCCGGGAATACCTACATTTTCCCTTTTTGAAGGGTGTTTTGGTGCCCTTCTCTTTTTTATTCGTTACAAAACATGTGATGCCATTCCAAGCATGTTTAATGTGACACGGCTATTTCAGCACAACAAAAAGTTCGTAGAATTTTGGATATTTTGCTGTTTTAAATTTCTTTTTTGGGGGTGATTATATGATGTGTCAGTTCATGGCAGTAAGCCAATGACCAACCCTTTCCCACAAATGTTTTCAATTAGCAAAATTTGGATGAATAATTTGAAAGAAAAAACCCTAAACTGAACAGTGTCTTCTTGAAATGACATCACAGTAGTGACAGCGTTATTCATTCATTCATTCATTCTTTATTATTTTTACCACATCTCATTTCAAAGTGACAAGGCATAAATACGTACATGTAGTTTTGGGTAATATAAAGTTCGAGCTTGTTTTACAAAATATATTTATACACTTTGGACGCATTATTTTCTAATTGGAGATGGCGGAAGGGGATCCCCAAAAAGCAGAGCTTGTCGAGTAGAGATCCCCTTTAACATGGATTAATACAAACATTTAATGAAAAACAAATGAAAAACAATTGAACGTATAAATTTTAAATTGTACATAACATACGGAAAAGCAATATTGCTGATCGGAAAAAAAAGAAATACAGAGTAGCAATACAGAGTAGTAACCCAGTAAGAAGATTAATCTGAGCTATTATAATTTGATAGTAAATTCGATTTAAGTTTAGATTTAAATAATGGAAGGCTACGAGTGCCCTGGAGTGATTTATGTAAGGACTTCCAGTACTTGGGGCCTTCATGCCTAATTGTCTTTTTATAAACAGTTGTTCTTGCAAATGAAAAGTGAAATTCTCTACGTTGACGGGTAAAATGGTGATGTATAGTTTCGTTTCTACAGAACATTTGTGCAATGGGATTTGGAAGTAAATTATTATTCAAACGATGCATGAAGGCTCCAAGCTGAAGTGAATAAATGTCATTGACCTTGAGTGTTTTATGTTTACAGAAGAGAGGATTTGAATGTTCAAGTCGGTCGACAGAATTAATAACTCTCAATGCCCGTTTTTGTAGGTTAAGAATTCTATTCATATAACTAGCTGCACAATTCCCCCATGCTAGGATACCATAGCTCAAATAAGGCAAAATCAATGTATTTTACAGCATAAACAGTATTTCCTGTGGGAAAAAGGCTTTGAGCTTACTAATGACACCTATATTTCTAGAGATAATAGCACAAATGTTGTTTACTTGAATTTTCCAAGAGAGAGTAGGATCAATATATAATCCCAAAAATTGTACACAATCAGAATAGGGCAATTTTATGTTATCGATATATATATATATATCAGGTAAATGGGACCATGTTTTAGCGGAAAATAGCATACAGGTTGTTTTCTTGATATTAAGGGATAATTTGTTAGCTTTAAACCATTCAGAAATTGTAAGTAATTCTTGGTTAACTAAATCAGCAAGTACATCAATGTTGTTATGACTAAGAAATAAATTACTGTCATCAGCAAACATAATGAAGGAAAACAGATCTGATGATTTGTTAAAATCATTAATATAAATAGAGAACAGTAAAGGTCCGAGTATTGATCCTTGAGGAACTCCATGGGATATTTGTTTAAGAGAGGACTGGTGACTCTCTAAGGACACAAATTGTTGACGATTAGAAAGGTAATTCTTAAACCACTCCAGAGGAATGCCTCTAATCCCATAATAGTCAAGCTTTGTTAAAAGAATGTCATGATTAATGGTGTCAAAGGCCTTAGAGAGGTCTAAGAAAATTCCAAGCGTACTTTTAGATGAATCAAGGTTGGTTGTGATTTTGTCTACTAGCTTAATGATGGCATGTGTTGTTGAATAATTTTCTCGGAATCCGAATTGACTGTCAGATATAATATTATACTCATTTAAATATTTAGTGGTACGATTGTAAATAATTCGCTCAAGGATTTTTGAGAAGGTGGTTAATACTGATATCGGCCTATAGTTGTTTACTGATTTTGCGTCACCTTTCTTGAAAATTGGAGTAACTCTGGCAACTTTCATTTTTTCAGGAAATATTCCTGTCGAAATTGACAAATTCATAACAAGAGTTAAAGGTTGGGATATTGACAAAATAATTTCCTTGATAAGTGAACTAGTTATTATGTCATAGCCTGCACTTTTTTTCTTTGGCAATTTATGTACAATATCGATGACTTCTTGTTCAGTTACTGGGGCAAGGAATATTGAGTTCGGATGGGGACTAGATAAATAATCAGAATAATTTTTAGTACTGGTTGGTATCTTACCACTAAGTGTTTGACCAATTGAAGTAAAATAGCTATTAAACTGATCGGCTATATGGTGCGGACTATCAATAATTTCGCCATCAACGTCTATGCTATTGATTTTGGATTGCGATTTGTTATTAATTACATTGTTGATTACTTGCCATGTATTCCGGATATTATTTCTATGTTGTTTGAACTGCTCAGCGTAGTACTTCCGTTTGGAATTACGGAGGACGTTAGTTAAAATGTTTTTGTAGCGCACATATTTTGTTCGATTAGAATCATTAGGATGCGACATATATCTATGGTATAGCTTGTTTTTGTGATAGATTGATTTGCATAAACTAATTGTAACCCACGGGGATTTAGGAGTTGATTTTCGTGATGCAGGCTTACTTTTTGTCATGGGAATATTTTTATCAATAAGTAAATTTAAAGTATCCATAAAATTGTTAAAAGCAATGTTTGCATCGGAGGCAGAGGCGACATTTGTCCAGTCACAAGAATTCAAGTTACTATTAAGACTAGCTATGTTTTCTCGTGTGTGCTTTCGAGTACAATTTGGCCTGGGATTGGAACGATTAACTGACAAAGGAAATGATGTGAATATTGGGAAATGGTCCGAGATATCCGTAACTAAAATACCAGCATCTGGAAATGGTAATATGTAGGAGAAAATGTTATCTATAAGAGTAGCTGATGATTGGGTAACTCTTGTGGGTTTATTAATAAGTGGTATATAATTTGATGAGTAAATAGTATCTAAAAATTCCTGTGACTGGTTATTGTTATCAACATTCATTAAATTTAAGTTAAAATCACCACCTATCAGACAAAGTTTATTTTCATTTGTAATAAGCTCAAGGATATTTTGCCAGCTAGTGATGAATTGATTGAAGTCAACACTAGGAGGTTTGTAAACCACACCAACAATCAGATTCTTACATTGACGAGGGGTGATGATTTCAACAAAGATACATTACAACGAGTCGTTACCCAGATTACAGTTGGTATTCAGCCAGGTTTCACTTAGTCCAATAACGGATAGGTTGCTACTTAATGAGTGCAAACATGTTTTCATATGATCAATATTTTTGTTCAGACTTCTAATGTTGAAATGTAAGAGGGAGAAGTAATTAGGAGAATCATGGTTGAAAAAATCAACAAACTTTTCATGAGAGTAATAATCAGTTTTGTGTAGTCGACATGAGGTAACATCGGGATCATCATATTCATACTGGGCTTGGCCAACGAAATCATGGGTAAGATCTATAAGAGTTTCTAAATTTGTAATTGAGTGGTGGGGTTCAGGGACAAAATCTGCAATCACTTCAGAGAATTCTCTAGGTTCAAGGCTATTAAAAGGTAATGCATCCATGATACACGGCGGACAGAACCATGGATCATCTTTATCAGGTAAGATAGCATAATCAGCAATTGTTAGTTCCGTACAGTTTAGGTGAATCCAATATTTACAACAATCACAAAATATGGCACGTTGATTTTTCCTTACTGGGTTACTACAAACATTACATGGAAATCTGATTGGCATTGTTTAACAGTTTTACAGGGAAACACAAAACATCAAAAACGTTACTATATGAACAAGCAACAGACAACTTAAACTGGACAGAAAAAAAACAAAAAAACTACACAAACAAGAGAGGACACTAGTACCCATGAAGGACACAGCATCAATCACGCTCCGTATTTAGGTTAAATTAATATCATAAATACTACACCAAGTACTTCTGAATAATGTATCCACGTCAATCAGTCCTGGGGGCGGGCTGGAGATCTGGAGTGAATCTTTGGCCGTTGATGTATAACTGCCCATTTCGGAAGATCGGTTTCTTCCCAGCCACGTACGCCTTGTGCATTATCTCCTTTAGGCTCTTCTTCTTGATGAGGTCGGCCGCAGGAAGATCTTCGATCAAATATATGCCACACCCGGACAGGGCTGCCTTGGCTTTAAGGAGAACCGCTTGACGTTCTGGACGATACATAAATTTCGCTAGGATGTGGCGGGTCTTGCCTTGGGTTGGACGACCAGAGCGGTGCGCATTTTCTATTTCTGGCTCCATGTCACACTTCTCCTTCAGGATTTGTTTGATCTTTTCGTAGGGGTAGTCAGCGCGTTCATTGGGAAGTTCAGCAATCCCCCCAAACCGCAGGTTGTAGCTCCTGGAATAGCGTTCGAGTCTAATGGCGGTCTCCTCAAGTCGAGTGATTTTACTTTCGGCAACGTCAAGTTCCGATGTTAGTTTTGTCAGCTTGGATTGTTGATTTGTACTTGCTGCTCTGACGTCTTCGATGGCCTCCGACGTGTATGAGACAGATTTCTCAATTTCTGTGTGACGAGATTCAATTTCGTCTATCCGGTGTAGGAGGGAATGTTGGTTAGAAATTACAAGATCAAGTTTACCCTCAATCCCGGACTTCATATCACGAATTTCACTTCGTAGTGCAGCTAGTAGGGAGTTTCCTGCGGGCGTGGTTGACTTGTCGTCAACAGCGATAGTATGTGCTACAGTTGGTTCTGCACATGCAGCTTCAGGAGAAATTGTTGATTCAGACACACTTTGCTGTTTTTTCTCTCTTTTAGGAGGCATATTTGCGCTCAAAGTTGACAGAGAGCATGAACTAGTAGCAGATTTACTAGATTTTGACGGATGGCAACGATTTAGCAGAGATTTAAGACGATTTTTCCTTGGTGATACTTCGGATTTTACGGAGCGAGATTGAAATCCGTGCTACTCCATGAACAGCGCCCTCAACGTGTTATGCCGGGAAAGCATGGAAACGTTTAAAAGCTTAAAGAAGTGCACATTTGAAATAAGATTAACCCGAAAAGTGTTGCCAAATGTGAAGTTTTCTTACACTTCACAGAGTTGCGTAAAAGAATTCCTGAGAAAGATTCATTTGCACATACCCTTTAATTAAGAAAGAAAGTCAATCTACGGTTTGAAGTCATCAAATACGATTTAGACTTTTAAGACTTCATACGGACACGTATGAAGTCTTCAAAGATAAATGACAAAATGTAACATATGTTTGCCCATTAATGAAAACGAATGCCCTATCGACCCCTTACAAATGGTGTAGACGAAATAGAATGAAAAACGCGATACTTTTAATATAAATGCATCTTTGACAGGGACGAGTGAAGCTAAAAGGCGATAGAATGCTCGGATAGTGAAATGAATGATTCTTTTTGATTGTCGAATGCCAATCTACGTGATCTTTCAATTTCAATCTAAATCGAATGAGCCAGGCGTCTAATTAAATGAAAACTTGGTGAAATTGGCCGGAAAAACCTTTAATATGATTGTGTATTTTGTCCATTGTTTATTTTGTTAAAAATGATAATTTGGTAATGTGATACCTGATGACGTCATAATGACGTGCCCTCTGTATCAGGGTTGATTTTCGTTCCAAGTCTCAAGTTCCTGCTGGGAACAGGTTGAAGAAAAGTCGCTGAGAATGACGGTCTGGAAAAAAACGAAAGAAAAGCTCGAACGATTCTAAAACGGTAGCCGGGTTGTGGCAGATTCCCCAAGTACAAATATAGGCTGCCGAACTCAGGGATAATTGTTTTTACCAAACGCGTGATCACTGAAGCCTTTTTTATTTTATATTATGTCATTTAAAATACATTAACCACCGGAATACACACAAAGGAACGCAGTCATCAAGTGCTTGCTTCCTGCTTCATTGCTTGCCAGTATAGGTTATTAAAAATGAATTGAATAATTTTCCTCCATTGTGGATTTTTCAATGATGATTTTGCACTTAAATGCAAGGCCAGTAGAATCGGACTAACAAGAGACTGACTGAGACCTTATAGTGTGTACATTCATATACATCTTTCTGATCCGAAAGTCACAGGGAGCAATGATATTGGAAAGAGGTAACAATATTCAAACGATATGAGACAGGGAGGTACTGATAAAGTGGACGATTCAGTCGTTTGTTAATGAGTATGAAGACAAACATTGGATCAATGCCTTTACAGTATGAAGAAGTTAGCCAAAAATAGGAATTCCTTGTCAATATAGGTTTTTCCCTGGAGAAATTCCGAATTGTTCTAATCAGTTTCATTATCACCCATTACATTTCGCGTGAGTTTTGCACATGTGGTCAAATTGGCAGTGAGCCACCGAGCAACCCTTTCACACAAATGTTTTCAATTAGCAAATTTTGGACGAATAGTTAAAAAGAAGAAAACCTAAACTGAACAGTGTCTTAAGCTTCCTGAGATGACATCACAGTAACAGTGCGCTCATACGTAGTCCGGAAAAACATTGAAACTTTTAAATGTTTAAAGAAGTGCACTTTTGCAAAAGATTAACCAAAAAATGTAGTCAAATGTGTAGTTTTTTTCCATTTCACAAAGAGTTAAACAAAAATAATTCCTGAGAAAATTTCATTGCACATACCCTTTAATTAAGAAAGAAAGGCATGCTTCGGATTGAAGACATTAAATATGAGTAACGTTAAGGAATGCGGACACGTATGAAGTCTTAAAAGATGTTTGACAAAATGTGAAATATGCTTGCCCATTAATGAAAACGAAACGTAACATTCAAAGGCCTTTCTGGTAATATTTTTCCTCTCATCAATTTGATTATAAAGTAGGCCTCGTTCATTTATGATGCAGTTACTCCGGGAAAATACACAAAAGAGGCACAACCATTAATTGCTAGCTTTCTCCCTCGTCTTCTTCTCCAAATGTCAATTAGGCATCGATAAAAATAAATAAATTAAGTCAAATTATCCATGACATTTCAATTGTGTAGTTCACTGAAAAGCAGAGCCAACATAAAAAAAAACTGAAAGCAGATTACTCCATGAACTTATGTTTTTTCATCACAGAGTTCTGGTAACCCCTTGGGGTAACCCATCGGATACGCACCAATGGCGGCGATTTCTAGTCAGGATTTGGAAGGCACAGCGGCGTCGACAGACGAATCTCCGGGGGGGGGGGGAGGGAGGGGAGATTGCCATGTTGGCATATTAATGGTTCGAGCTTAGTGGTAGCCCGCTAGCCAAATGCGAGTAAATACAGCGGCGGGCTAGTCAAAGCACTTGTTACATTACGGTGTAATAATTCGCTTGTCTTGTTAATGACTTTTAATTTTTAGGGAGATATTTCAAAGGGGAATTAACTTAAAATATGTGGTAAAGTGTAATGTTTGTAATGTAAAGTTGAATGTATTTTAATGTTTTGAGCACAAAAACCACGACACCTTCTATTGTATACCACTGTATATGAATGGCAATCAACCGAATCAATTAATCAATCAATCAAAACTATTAAAGTCCCCCTGGCGAGTCAAAATTATTGAAATAAGGCATGCAACATTCTCGTGTATCCGCAGATTTTAGCGTTTTTAATGGGAATTGCGGCCCAAAATCACCGAAAATGTCATGTTTTGGATTGATTAATACTTATTCTATTTCAAAGGTCTGGTTGAAAGGAAAATAAAGGTTTTCCCGGCGAATTTCCGAATTGTTCTTATCAGTTTCAATATCAGTCATTCAATTTCGCGTGAGTTTTGCACATGTGGTCTTTTTCATTTGGGTTTCATTCAATTTCATATGTTGGCAGCCAAGATTTTGCTGTGAATGTTCGTTTTCGTTTTCGGGCACCCTATTTCGTTTTGGTGCATTCAAGACTTAACTCGTAGCAGTCTGAAATTAAGTCTTTGCAACCTTTTGACGGTTGACGCATTCAAATTAACGAACATCTGTGCGCTTATAACGTATAACCATGCTTTTCATTTCTTATTCGCTTATGGGCAATTCGCTTATGGGCAATTAAAATTAGCAAGATGTTTTAATCGATATTTTGTCCTATTTTTCTCCGAGGTTCATTCCCCCCCTCCCTCAAAAAAAAATCTTGATGACTGTAAAATTTACAATGTTACAAATCAACTGATATGAGGGAAACAAGATGCAACGAAATAATGAATTGAAAGGGGCTAAGATAATTTCTTTTTCACTGTTGATCTTTTCTACTTGTTTAAACGTTTGATCAAGGTTTTTTTTACATTGACGATTTCTTCATCGGGACACGTAATATGTTTGGAAATATCTCTTGCGTTAATTCTTTAGTGTTTTCTTGCGTATGTCTGACGGAACACTTACCATATTCATTGGGCCCATGCAAAGTTTTCAATGCAATACATCTTTGGGTCACATTTAACCTTATTTTCCATTTTGAGGGGTGTTTTGGTGCCTTCTCCGTTTTTATGCTAATGCAAAGTTGCATATTCATTAGAAAACCCGTGATGGCATCCCGTGCATGATTAATGTTACACGGCTATTTCAGCAAAATTTGCTGTCATCAATTTCTCTTATTTGGTGATTGTATGATGTGTCAGTACATGGCAGTAAGCCAATGACCATCCCTTTCCCACAAATGTTTTTAATTAGCAAATTTTGGATGAATAATTTGAAGAAAAAAAAAAATCTAAACTGAACAGTGTCTTTCTGAAATGACATCACAGCAACAGCGTTAGTCCGGGAAAGCATGGGAACGTTTAAAAGCTTAAAGAAGTGCACATTTGCAATAAGTTTAACCCAAAAGTGTTGTCAAATGTGTAGTTTAACATTTCACAGAGTTGCGCAAAAAGAATTCGTGAGAAAAGTTCATTGAAGAAAGAAAGTCAATCTACGGTTTGAAGTCATCAAATATGATTTACGCTAAGGAATACGGACACGTATTAAGTCTTAAAAGATGTTTGACAAAATGTGAAACACGTTCACCCATTAATGTAAACGAATGCCCGATCAACCCCTTACTAATGGTTTAGACGAAATTGAATGAACACCGCGATACTTTTAATATGAATGCATCTTTGATAGGGACAAGTGAAGCTAAAAGACTATAGAATGCTCGGATAGTGAAATTGAATAATTTGTTTTTGACTGTCGAATGCCGATCTGCATGATCCTTCAATTTCAATCTAAATCGAATGAGCCAGGTGTTAAATTGAATGAAAACTTGGTGAAATTGGCCGGGAAAACCTAAATTATAATGTCTTACCGTTCTAAAGAAAGAAGGGGGTGACGGTCGGTCACATCGCGTGGATCGGACGCGGCGGACATTTCAGCCGTGTCCTTCAATGTACGGTACTCGTTGCGCGAGTGTGGCAAATAATAAACACGGCACAAATATTCATTGTCGCGCGTCCGCAAAATACGATGCACTGGTAAGACAAGTGCGGCGGAATTAAAGACCATTGCGCCGCCGACTTTTGCGCCGAAGCCGCTAGCGAATAAATAAAAAAAAAAGAGCATGGCCTGGCTCTGCGTTTTTGTAGAACGTTTCGGTATTGCTGCCAAACAAACAAACAAACACAAAAACGACATAGTATCTCGTTTATTATCAAAATTAACTGCTTATTATCTCGTTTAAACGACTTGTTTATCTTGTTTAAACGACGGATTTTATCTGGTTTAAACGACTTTTTTATCTGGTTAAAACGACTTATTTATCTTCTAAATGACTTATTTGTCTCCCGTTGAAACGAGCCTAAGCGCACAATTAAAGTGTAATTCGTGCTACTAAGGTGTTCCTCATCTGCCATCTCACATCTCGCATCTGGTGTGGATGACCTGACCTTTGTGTCGCGAGTTGTAATATGCAAATTTGGAACAATTATCATCTCGACTCATGCAAACGCAATTGACATTTAGGAAGGAGACGAGGCAGGCATGAGGTTACAATCAAGTATAAGCTTTGTATGGCCTCTCTGGGCTCCCTTACTTTTTGAACTTAATTTAGTCGGGCACTATATGCAGACGTTGCTGTAATTTTGTAATTGTGTGTCTGGCAGCCAGACTGAGGGAGTGATGGTCATGTATCTGGAACATGTAAACGTTTTTTAATTAGCGCAAGCAGACTTATGACCAGCGTAGCAGCTCATGCACGATGTCGATATCGCTGTAGTGTGTGGTCCGACGTTATGGTTTTCTCTGACTTTTGTCTTGACTATCCAAATTGTTTGCGTTAAATAGTATTTTTGACATGTCTGGGATGTTTTTCTTTATTTATTGACATAGCTTCTTGAAGTAAAACAATCACACCACAAATATAATATGAGAGATCAAACTAAAGAAAATAGTATAGACTAAAATACATAATTTTGAAGTTAATCGTGTGCTACTTCATTCAATTTGTTTTGTGATCATGAATGCACCCGCCATCAGTAGTACCGATCGATAGTAGCGCGGCAGCGACATGCAAATGGGGGGACTCAAATGCGTCCCTGTAACGGCGGGCAAAATAGAGGGCTCCCTTTCTTAATGTTAATTGACGTTGCAAGCACTCTGGGTTGCGGGAAAGACCCATTACTATTTTTTCTTATTTTTCTTATTAAAATGGGATTCGGTACAAAACCTGTTCTCAAAACAATCGCACATTTTTCCTCAGGTGACTCTTCTTGCTCTGTGGAGGGACCTCTCGGGATGGAAGATGGTCGCATCCGGGATGAACGCATCACAGCTTCGTCTTTTTGGACCCCTAGCGACGACCCAAGCAGTGATAGCCACGCCCCACACAGGGCCAGGCTTAATATTCAAGGTAGGCAAAAAATCTGCGTTCGTACGCAAAATATCTGCGTTCGAACGCAAAAAATCTGCGTTCGAACGAAAAAAATCTGCGTTCGAACGAAAAAAATCTGCGTTCGAACGATAAAAATCTGCGTTCGAACGAAAAAGCTGTTTGCTGTTTGCTGTAAGCTGTTTGCCCTCCCTGTGCTGCCCCACCACTTATGTGGGTGATTTGGTCACGTTTTTTCAGGTCCAACATGCATGACATATGTGCCCAATGTAGGACCGTGGCCCAAGGGATTTCAATAACAGGTCTTAAAGCAGTCTATGAGCTTTCAAACGGTCTTACTAGGGCTTGCTGTTAGTTGGTCATGAAGTTTAACCATTGCAATGAAGATCTAGCTAATTGTCCTTCTTTTTTTAAGAGTCCCTATCCTGTTACAATACTAGCTACAACACAACCCCCCCCCCCACCCCATCAGTCCCACCCATTATGCTATGCTGAGGCAACACACTTATGAGACATTTTTAAAAGTAATTTGCCTTTTTGGTTTCTTTTTATAAAGTGAGGCAAGTTTTAAAAAAATAATTAAAAAAGGCTATATAATTATCTTTCAAATTTTTCAGGTAAATAAATATAACTGGTCGTCATTGTGATTTTCAGAAATTTGTCTATCCACAAATCCTTTACAGTATAAATGTTCATTCCTAATCCTTGTAATAGTTCCAAAATTTAGAAGCGACTGACATGTATATTGTTTGATCATTTCTGGCTTTCAATAAGCCTATTTTACTAGTCTAACACTAGTACATGTACATGTACTTTCTGCTTCCTCACTTTCAGATACGGGATTCACTAATTAGCTGATTCCTACTCATACTCATAGCAATCGACAAACATGTCGGGCTATTCTGATAGCCATGGCTAACCCGACATGTTTTTTGGTGGCCCATGGATAACCAGTTAAATGTGGAGAAACTGTTGCACTTACAAGAGCATGATATGAGTCAGCTCATGATTGATACGTTTTACATGTTAGGTACAACAGTTTTCAGGGCAAAGAATGTTTTGACCCACAAAAATCACCCACATAAGTGGTGGGGCAGCACAGGGAGGGCAAACAGCTTACAGCAAACAGCAAACAGCTTTTTCGTTCGAACGCAGATTTTTTGCGTTCGAACGCAGATTTTTTTTCGTTCGAACGCAGATTTTTTGCGTTCGAACGCAGATTTTTTGCGTTCGAACGCAGATTTGTTTTCATTCTTACGATGGATTTTTTCAATTTTTTTTTTCACCTATGTCCCTTTAAAAGCTCCGTAGTTTATAGCACAACTTGATGACTGTTTTATGTCTTTAGTCAGCGTACAGTAAATAGTCATCTGATATTCAACAATCAGTAGTCGGATCTCCGCCCAAACTTTGTTAAAGCGTCAAATAAAATGGCGGCCGTGTGATGCAATTTTAAAGGAAAATAAGCTCTCAGTGGACTGTATAGCTACTTTGAAAATTGTAACTGCAATATTCCAGGTTATTTCATAATTATTCAATGAATTTTCTATTTACAACTTTACACACACTGCCTCGGTATTATAATCTCGTTTATGTGATGCATCGTTTAGTTAAATCGGGTACTGTCCCTTTTAACTAAGGGGTATTATTTGCCCTGCAATACACGAAATTATTATGTTGTTAGGGTTGTTTCTTTATACTCTTTCAAATGTCTTAAAAGGAAACTAACCTAAAGTCTTACCGTTCCTGAGAAAAGACGGATGAATAGATGTTTACATCGCACGCGGTGGACTTTTGTGGCATACATATACGTATTTCCCGCCGTTTCCATTCAAAGTACATTACACGTCGTGTGTGCGTCACATAATACGCACCAACAAAAATGTTGTTTCTTGCACGTCCGCATTATGCAATAAGCGCCCGAGTATTTTCGAGTACAATATATGTTTATTTAACTGCTTATTAAAAACTTTTCAATGAGTTGATATTTAATATCCATTTCTTTCATTTAGAAAACTTGAAATTCAACGACGATTTTGTGCATCAAGTATACTCGGATCGTTCCTGCGAACTTTGCAGCGTCATGTACTATTTTGAATTTGACGACCATATGTTTATACGAAGCAATTGATTTATTTAAATATTTGATCAGAACATTAAAAGCTATTAGTGATTAGGTGAAGTCGGAAACAAAGCCGAGCTTCAAAAAAGGGCCATCAATGTTGTCATGTTTACTTTTAGCCACAGAGGCTGCCTGACCTACAATTTTAGACGTGAGCGTCGGGAATAATTGTTAGGTCTGGGAATCAGACTAGCGCCCAACGGCCGTGCGCTGACCCACACACAGTCATCACGCCACACTGAAACACAGCAAAAGTACCGTGGAGATGAACCACTTTTACTTACGTCATGTTCATAAATTTGATTTAAAAAACGGTCATGTTGAACTCAGAGATTTTCTTTAAACGACTACGGAGTAAAGATTAGACC
This sequence comes from Patiria miniata, assembly GCF_015706575.1. Lineage (NCBI taxonomy): Eukaryota > Metazoa > Echinodermata > Asteroidea > Valvatida > Asterinidae > Patiria > Patiria miniata. The sequence continues at coordinate 2,418,323 of NW_024037062.1, forward strand.
TTCGATGATCTTTTTTGGAAATAAAAACGAAATGTTAAAAAAAGCATTTCCACAAAAAGCAGGAATCATAGGGGCGTCATGAAGTTTGTACGATACACTGTAAGTGCATGGACCACGTGTCGGCGTACAGGACTCACTGCATGACAGAACGAAGCAAATACAGACTCTTTTATATAATTTGCCTTTCAATACTAGACTAATATGCACATTTGGCATGGAACAAGTGTTTGAATTAAGACTGTAGAAAAAAGAAAACGTACAAATAACGACTTTAAAAGGGATATTTCTATTATCACCATTGTACACAACCCTTTTTTTACGAATGGAAGAGGCACACAGACCATCGTTCATGATTTTCTCGGGGCCCCCTCCGGCCCCCCCCCCCTTGGTGACGACTCAAATCCAAGTCTCAAGCTAAAGAGGGCAAAACTCGAAAGAGTGTCAAGCTTCAGTTTGAAGTAATATTTGTGATGTAATACATCGACTTTAATGACCCCCAACCCCCCCCCCCCCCTCCCTCATCTCCCTAAACACGAGCCAGTACATCATAAAAAAAGTCAGGGGAAAGTGGCCAGAAAATCCTTCAGATTGCACCACAGAGCATCTAAAATCCAAAACTTTTTAGGGGCCCTCAGGCGGCCCCGGACCCCACGCCTTCAGAGCTTCGCGCTCCCCGCTCGCATATAAAAAGCAATCCACTTAAGGATTTCAGGAACCCCCAGGCTGGGATCAGGGAATGGGCCTGAACAAGGTATGCCCACAGGTACTGTGGGCGTGTACACGCAGTTTTGCGACGAGCATGTCCAAAACGTTTTCAATACGATAGGGCCAATTGTTACGATTTTCTTTAGTTTGAAGTTGAACTTATCCCACTGAAAAATTAATTTCATTCAAAGTAATAAACATAATAAACCATTATGATAAATGATGTGGGGGAATTAGAAATGGATTTAAGGGATCTTTTGGGGCGGAAATTATCAAATATTTTGAGTGACGGTCCGTCGGCAAATATCGTGATTTGACACCCCCCCCCTTTCAAAATGGCCAACATGCCTCGAAGTCCAAATTTGAGCCAGATCTCCTGCAGTATGGCTAAATAGTTGAATGCAGTAAGAAATCTTAGGTTTTTTTTTTGTTGTACAGGATACTCTGAAGGGTGGCGTTACGCTAATCCGTGGATACAGGTTGACTTCGTTGGCACAGTCACCATCACTGGTCTGATCACCCAGGGGCGCGGAGATTCCAGCTTATGGGTGACGGAGTACCAAGTGACGTACAGCGATGACGGTCAGTCCTGGAATAACGTGACTGATGCATACGGCACACCAATAAAGGTATATAGTCAGGTTGCATACGGTTGGAATCGTGACCGACTGGTCCAAAGCACCAAATTTGGCAGATAGATTATTATAGCCCTAAAGAAGACATTTAGAAGGGGTGACTCCTGACATTCTTTTGGGAAGAGTGCATAATTTGTATAAAGCGTTAATCCCTGTTGTGTAATATTTATTTACAGATCTTTATTTCAGTATATTTTGCGGATTTTACTTACATGTCCTTACTTAAATAATATTTTCTAAAGAATATCGGAGACTTGAAGATTATGAGGACATAATAAAGCTGCAAAATGGCTACCAGTATACCCTAAAGTTGCGTGCATTTCCTTTTCCCTCAGATATCATCAAGTAGTCTTGCCAAACCTCAGTATTGATAAGCTTCCAATTTACAATGTTACTTAATTACACAGTTATCCTAACAAAAATAAATGAGAAATCATGTGAAAAATTAATCATCTTGATATTTAGCCCACGAAAAACAAAAAGGGGGAAAATGAGGTGTCTGTAAATTGGGCTAAAAATTACGCGAAGCCTATCGTGGGGGATTTGATCAAGCTCCCCGGTTTTGTTTTCTAAGCTAAATATCACAATGTTATCAATGTCCACATGATTTTCCATTAAGTTTTAATCGAGTAACTGTGCCAGTAAGCAACTTGGTGAATTTGAAGCTCTATTATACTATTTTGCAAGACTACTTGATGATATCAGTTCTGGAGACAAGGTTTATGAGCGAGGGTATAATAGTAGCCATTTTTGATCGTTACTATGTCCTCATAATTATCCAGTCAGTCTTAAATGCTTTAGAAAATGACATTGAAGTAAGGATGTGTAAGTGGAATCCCAAAGTATACTTTTCAATAAATATAATTAAAATGTACTCTAATAATTATGGGAATAAATATATTACACGGTAGGGATGAACGATCTATGCAAATTAGGCACCCTTCCCAAAAGAATAATTTCGGTGCCGCCCCTTCTAAATATCTTCTCTGGGGCTATAACAGCATATCTGCCAAGTTGGGTGCTTTGGACCAGTCGGTCACCATCTTGTCAAAAATTGGGTCTAAGCCTTCCGACTCATAGAAATGTTTAATATATATCAAAATGTCAAAAGTCGTTTTGCTGACTATTGTTACTACATAATCAGTAGCGTATCCAGCACAACCGCACATCCACAGCGAAATGTAGACATGTTTTTTTCCCCGACATTTGGCCTCCGTAAAATCAAAAAGCCGGGGGGAGGAGCATCTTCCAAATGGGGGCGCTCTTCAAAACCATTATTATGCATACTGGAAAATAAAATATGTGCCGATTTTCACGGCGCATGGTAATGCCTTTTTTTGGCTGGTATTCTTTTTTGGGTTGATGTCAGAACTCTCTGAACACTTATGGAAATACTTACTGGGCAAAATATCTTTCAAAAAAATCATCGGGGGCACGGTGCCCCTGCCCCTGCCCCCCCCCCCCCCCCGATATGCCACTGGACATAATGAATCCATTCGAATGTCTTCAACTTGAACACACCAATCTTCTTTTTTGAACAGTTCCCTGGTAACAAGGACAAGAACACCCTGGTAACTACTCGCCTGCCGTTTGCCTTGCGCACCAGAATCCTGCGCATTCACCCCACCAAATGGCATTGGGGTTGCAGCATGAGGTTTGAAGTGATTGGCTGCTATTAAGTCAGACTCATTACATTGCCGACGAGTGAGTCATGTGATTTCAACGTCAAAAGGTAGCTCTGTCGTAGACCAAAACGAAAATATTTATGCTTGTAAATACCGGCTCTATTCAAGAGTAATTCGGTTTCATAATTCGAATGAAATTTGATGAATATTATTAGTTCTTTTTATTTTGTTTCAATTTTGTGAATCTATATTACTGATGCATTTAATATGCATACTGGTTAATCGTTAGTCAGTGTGTACGTATATATAATTAGCTGATTGGTAAGACTTAGAGTGAAAACAAACCCTGGGAGTACACTTTAAAAAGAAAGGCAAATATCCAGGGAAATCTGGACAGTCGTAGAGCAAGGTTGCTTTTGCCTGTGTAGGCTACTTTACGAACTTAATAACTTTAGAACATGACAACGAATAAGAAAAATGTTATGTACGAATTAAAAAAAGAAGAATTCTCGTTATAAAAAAATAAGAATTATTATGTGTTAGTTGCTAGAAGGTACGGTGTTTTTAAAAAGAAATAGTATAAAAGAAATTATAATTCTGAAATTTTGTAATTCGGAAAAAAAAAAATTGAGAAACACTCGCTCTGTTTATTTCATATCAAGCCCAAATCTGGGGGCGGATGCAGCCCCAGAGCTTCTGATAAATATTATGATACCAGTAAAATTGGGTCCAGAGAAACAAAAGAATTCCAAAGTTCCTATATTCTCAAATAGTGGAATAGAATGGCGGGGAAAGCATCGTAGATTTCACAATTTTCAGGGGGGGGGGGGGGGGGGGGGCATGTCCCGGACCCCAGCATTCACTATGCTATATCCGCCCAAGAAGCAATTTGTATTAGCAAATGTTTAAGTCAAAAGAGTTTTATCAAGGGTACGCCATCTTAAAAATTAAAGCGAGGCACAACGCAAACAAACATGGCGGCGTAACTATTGTGTGCGGTGAACGAGTGACTCTCGCAATATTACAGCAGATTGGCACTCCTATAAATGGATGGATAGCTCAATTCCCCGCATCAGCATAGGTATGTCACGTCTTATTGTATTTTGAAGAAAGATTCGATAAATATAAAGCCCAAAACAAGTGGCCAGACTGAAGTTTCCATGATTGAAGATAACAGGATAAGTAAAAAAACGACGAAACCCAAATGTCGGGACCATTGTTTTAGAGAAGTTCTGCACGCAGCACTTTCAAAATCTAGGATATGAACGCTGAATTCATGAGCTTTTTTTTAGTACAAGAATCATTCGAATCGCAAACAGGTAAGTATTCTTTCAGCAAAACGAAAAAAATCACATAGGGATGTGATGTTTTCGGCTTGCTGAAAGAACGCACACCTTTTGTGTGATCCGTGGACAGAACTTTAAAAGAGTGGTTGTGTTTAAAATTCCGTAACTTAAAAAGCAAAGAAGTGATTTAAATAATTCTTGTACTAAAAAAAGCTCATGAATTGAGATTTTATATCCTAGATTTTGAAAGTGCTACATGCAGAACTTCAATAGAACAATGGTCCCGACATTTGGGTTTCGTTTTTTTTTTTTACTCATCCTGTATAGCACCGCCGTCAGATCAGAGAAACGATAACGACTTTTTTTCACTTTTGTATCCGAGGCTTTTTCTGGGCTGAACATGCATCCGTTTTATTTTTCGTGTTGTCAATAAGTAGAGAAAGTGAATATGCTTAATTGTGACTTTAGTGTAGCCGATACATGTGCCTGCACATTTATGCCAACCTGCGCTTTAAAGGTGGCACATATATATATATGTTCATTCATTGAATGTATTATCATATATTATCTCCACGTAAACTTGAATCCTCGATCCTGATTGGTTGATCCATGGCAACAACATGTGATATTAGGCAGTATTGCACGGTCTGCGTATTGCGCTATTCCAAGATGCGAGCGACATTCCAGCTGCATGCGCTTAACCGCTAAACTGTTCGTGTAAAGCAATGGTCCAACTTTACTGCGCGTCAAGTTTGCTTGAAGATAAATTCGTTATCACGCTCGCTCTCGTGGAACACGGAAAATGTAGTGCGTCTGTGTCCCATATACCACTCGGCATTCGGCCTCGTGGCATGTGGGACACAGACGCACTACATTATTCCGTGTTCCACTTGCGCTCGCAGGATAACTTATTATATATATTAGCAAAGTACTGAAGCTGTTACGTCAAGGTATCTTCAAGATACTTAAAAAATTTGGCAAAACTCTTGTAATTATTAAAATTGGAAAACTACTCAACATACTGTACGTAGCACGTGATAGATGGCTTTGTATATATACACGTGTCAAATGAGCTGCGGCTATATCCCTTTAGAATTCGAAAGATTCAAGTGTAGACAAGAACAACATGGACAAGGCAAATTAAAAGTCGAAAAGGTTCTTATTTTCCCCCTCAATTTGTTTGCAAAAGTGTCCACCTTTTCTCAGTTTTCAAAATATATTTGCTTTTATTATTTATTTTTTTGGAGCAGTGACAACGTCTATAAACGTTACTGGTTGAGCCGTGCACGCACACGTTCCAAGGGCGAATCCGGGGGGCCAGCAGTGCCAGGTGCCATGCCCCCGCCCCCAACGAAACCAATTTTGTTTTTCATTTCAATAGTGCTTGGCCGTTTAAAAAAAATCCGTTGTCGATGTCAAATATCATTCCTGTTCCAAACTAAGGCGACCTCTCAAATACGGACAATTACCACGAAATCAGTGTCACCTGCGACATTGCCAAACTGTACAATCGCATGATTCTTAACAGGTTAAAAAGTGCCAAAGACCCAAAACTCTTTGTGAATCAAAATGGTTTCAAGGAAAGGAGTTCCAGCAATACTAGTTTTAAGGAGGATCGTTGAAGAAGCGAAGAAGAACAATCTCCCTGCCTTCTTGACCTTCATAGATTTCAAGAAGGCGTTTGAGTCAATTCATCGAGGCAAAACGATCGGAATCCTTAAGGCTTATGGAGTTCCTCCCAGACCTCAAAGGGCCATAAAATCAATGTATACTAACACCAGATCACGCCTGATGGTGAAACAACTGAATTCAATATGTCAGTAGGTCATCACATTGGCTCTATTCCTGTTTATAATCGTGCTTGATATGCTCTTCGGAAGGCAACAAGTGGTAGAAATGCAGAGCTTGGTTTACCATCACACCCAGATGTTCCAGACGTGTTCCAGCAGTCACCCTCATGGCCTAGCTTTGCTGACGATATCCGCCTGCTTTTCGATGACAGGGAGCAGGTACAGGACTTTCTAGAGTTGTACTTGAAATTTACTATAATGATCTTAAGGACATATAACTTGTTATCATTCCCCATTTTTATCAAAAAGTGTACTTCGTCTTGTATAAAAGCGAAATACAATTTTGCTTTTTAAGTTACTGCTTCGACTGTTTTGGCCAACATAACACAGAAAAAAAAGTGACCAGAGTTTGAATTGATGGCATGGTATCTTTGTAATTCATTTTTTTCCTACCCCAAATTATGAAACGTATCCCCGCTCCCATAAGAGAGAGTTTTCCAAATTCCAAATTGGGTATTCAATTATTCATTTCTGTTCAAGTGTACCCAAAATTACATATTGGAGATGATTTCTGAACATAAATTAAGTGACTTGGAACCTGGTCGCGATTTGTTTACTCAACAGTCTACACCGTGTACTTCCAGCGCACACCTTCTCGATTGTACCGGTTTCCCGGATCATCGGGCCATCATGCTGAGGTGTGCGCTGAAAATCCGGACCGATCTGACCGTACAACGGGCGACCAAATGAAATCAAACATGTTTGAATTGTCCAAACATCGCCCCCTATATGGGAAGAAGGTGTCTATAACCCCCCCCCCCCCCTCGATTTTACGGAGGCAGAGTGACCGGGCAAAAGTTCTGTCTACCTTTTGAGAGAATGGTCTGTCGGCGAATTCGTTGTCACACCCCCATCCAAAGTGGCCCAGGACACTCCTATCAATGTGCTTTTCTTAACTTCATCCCCCTCCCCAAATAATAATTGACCTTGCTACACGCCTGCTCTAGTGCGCATCCCTCCTTTAGGGTATTAATGTCTCTTTAAAATATACAAATTGGTACCGCGCGAAGGTAAAAACAACATATTACATTGAAGGGAAGATACAACATTTGCAAACATATGAAAACGATATTGTCAAATTATAATGAAATATCTTACTAGGCTGTTAGTGAATGACAATCTAAACCATCCTGCAAAATTGTGGTTTCTGGTGTACTGACATTATCAAGAACAATGGTATTTTTCCAACGCTGGTGGGCCGACCAGCGTGGGAGAAAACTGCTTATTTCAAAAACTGCTCCTAATTGTTCATGTTTAGTCATTCCGCATTTTCTTTGTAACTGATTACACATCTGTGAAGGGGTACAAGCCTGCTAGACTGATTCTCTTACCTTATAATCCCCAAAGTCTATAAATTATAACGTCTCATCTTAAGTGGGGTCAGGGAACCAGACTACCAGAACACGGTTGGTTTTCTTAGATTTTCCAGCATCTCCCAACCCAATACATCTCCGAAAACAATATTTGCTAAAGCACACTAATCCTCCCTATCCATTTATTTCTGAAAATTGTATATTCCCTTTAAACGAGACCACTTTGATGAAAGTTTGCCAATTAGTAGCATTAATGAATCATACCACTCTGAAAAGTAAACAAGAAAACACAATTCATTAAATAGTGGAGGTGAGAACAAACAGAGTACAAATTAATTATTACAAAAAAAAAAAAAAAAAAACACGCACCAGTCACAAAACTAATTGTTGACATCGTATCTTGAAATAAAAGATAGGTAACTCTCTTTTACTTTATTAACAGAAGTAAGACCTTGCCCTTAAATAAATTTGGCGTTTTTCTGACTGTGCGAGAAATAAAAGCACGTCTGTTGGTTGGTCTTCGACCGAAAAGAGAATCCTGAGATGGGAAGCTCCTTATGAAAGCGCTCTTTGCTCACAGCCGTCATACAATTTCATTAATTTGTTTACATTGATTTTTAGGACATTGGGAAATGGAGTTGTTGGCGTGGACTAGTTGGTGCAATGTTACGGTATTTACGGTCGATGGAAGTGTAGTTCCAATCATTTTCTATTCTTTAACCTGTCTTATAAATAAGCAGGGCTGGGGTCCGCACATCCCTTAATGTGCAGCGCAATGCCGACATCGCTGACTTAAAGAAAATCAGCCACGCCATGCAAGCACAATTTGAAAATGTCTAATTGTAGCCATAGAGTGTTTCCAACTGCATTATTTGAGATACTTGTTACCGTTCGGAAAATTCCCGCTTCGTTTATTTACTGCTAACCAAAGTAATAACAATACTCAAAACCCGCTATGTGTGTTGGCACCCCCGCATAAATCGAATACATCGGTGTTCCGATATCTAGTATCGCCGGATCGTCTGCAATTGGCATAGTACGACATCTGCATCCTTCTTGCTGTGGCGGCAAGCAGGATCGATTCTCCAAGATTCGATAGGGGATAGTCGAGTTCGTTGAATCGTTTTGACGGTACGCACGTAAAACTGCTGGATCCTGCAACACCGTATCGACTTTTGTGTGCTGGTTGGTCGAAGATATATTCGGATGTGCGCTCTGTTGACCACATGTACTGTTGAGTAGTTGCGAGAGGCGGCTCACGTTTTCATATAGAAATGTTCTCTTTGAATCGACACTCCTGGAATCGACCATCGCAATGTCGTCTTTTTGTGGCAATAATTGTGTGCCTCGATTTTGAATGGCTTTCCCGACGGACAAAATGGCGGGATCGTTGAGGAGACTTGTGGTTTGAGGTGATACACGACGAGGAAGTGCTGGCCATGCTTTATCATAGGACGCACTTGGAACTTCAGGAGACGAGTGTCTACTACCTGCAATCTTTGAGGATTTTTTGAAACCCCTTTTTCTTCTGTTTTGCAAGCAGTGGGAAGCGTTACATGAAGAGTTGCCGTGAGGATAGAATGGAGTCAAGTGCTTTCTCTTCACTGGTGGCTTGGGATATACTTTCCCTGGAGATTCGAACTCATCCCAGTTCATCACTTCACCTCTCGGCCTCCTATGGTAACCATCGTAGAACTTGATTGGTGAATGTCTGATCGCATCTTGGTCACGTAGTGTCACCATGGCAACGGGAGCTCTGGTCAGGATGTGTGAAACTTCCTGCGAGCATTGACTGAATGTGAGGGCGCCCTCGTCGTCGGCGCAGTCTCTGAAATATGAAGCGCTGTTTATTACCTGTGTGCCATCTTCCGAAGCTGTTGACGGGCTCGAGAGAGAAAGATTTCTCCTTCGACGTCGCCGCCTCGCGCACACTGCCGATGACAAACTGCCGTCGCTGTTGTCGCTCAAAGATCGCCTTCTTTCACTGTCACTAATGGATGCCGCACTGCTGGAATAGCTCGCACTCAGAGACCAGTTCAGCTTGGAAGACGAGCCGTCTGAGCAATCTGAAATCGATTTCTGTTCATCCTCGTCTTCGCTGTTCTCACCTGATGTGTTGAATCTTGTCTCCGAGAACAGAGAGATACCGCTCTCATCACCAGGCTTAGTGGACTCACGGTCCTCATGTGGAATTGATGTTGAGAACTGGCCTTCTGGTGATGAAGTTTGACCTCTATGTGATGATGTCTGACCTGCCGGTGATACGGTTTGTCCTTGTGGTGAAGCGGGTGAATCGTCTAGGGACATGGTTTGACCCCGTGGTGAAAAGGAGTGACTCCTTGGTGAAAAAGGATTACCCACTGATGGTGAATATGTTTGACTATCTGGTGAAAAGATTGGATGATCTTTGGATACGCTTCGATCTTCCGGGGAAAAGAATTGTTCCGGTGAAATGCTGTGATCTTGCGGCGAAAAGTGATCGTCTTCAACCCGAAAGGTACGATCTACGTTTGGCGTCAAACTATGTGGCGATAAGCTGTCGTCATCGGATGTTAAGGCTCGAATTATAGATGAAGTAATTTGACCTTTCGATGACAGGTATTGACCTCCTGGTGATGAACTGGTTGGCGATTGGCTATTTGGTGTAGATGTACGGACGTCAGAACGTTGCGTGTTGAAGGCGCATGAATTTATCTCCATGTCGACGGAAATCAGGTCACCGGAATATGAGGGAACCTTGGGAGGAGTCCGGAAGCTGGAAGGCGACATCAGTCTTGGATTGTGGGTAAAATGATTTGCGAGGTCAAAGGTCGTACTCTCACTGTTCCATCCTGTGGCATTACCTGGTAAGTAAAAACGAAAGGAATTTGAAACTACTCATCAAATTTAATCAATTAATGTTCATCATGGGGTCTAGACGCGCGGGATGTGCAAAACAACACGCGCGGGATTTCAGGTTTTCACGAACAGACAAATCTTTCTGGAGATTAATAACCCGCAATAATTCTCTTATTGGTACATTTGTGAAGTTTAAAATATCAGCTTATCATCTGTATCAAACATTTGTCAACATGTGCTCTAAACCCAGGCAAAATCTTTATTTCAAAAAGTGACCAACTGAAAACCCGACTTTCTCAAAACCACTATTCAACGCCCCGTGGCCAAATTATCCCTTCGTGAAGTTTTTCGACAAAGACTATGCTGGAGTGCAAGAATTCGTTTTTGCATTTCGTGATGAAAGCGCCGATGATGCCCTATAAAAGCCACGTAGGAGTATTGGTACACTTTAATTTGCCGAAAACGAACCTTACGACTTTTTAATTAGCAAAAGGAAATAATACAGTCTCGTTTCTAGTTCTGGATCGCGAACATTATTCAAGCTGCTTTCAGCTCAACTCAACTAATCCACAAATTCAAGTCAAATGGAATTAACAGTTTACCTTGGGTGATGGAGATACTACAAAATTATTTTCCAAATTTAGGCTCTTTTAATTTTGAATATGCGACGTCAAAAGTGCCGATGCCACTTTTCCTCGTTCCGGATCGGTTTAAACAGTTTCGGATCGGGCCCAAACTGCTTCGCGCATAAAACAATTATCACGCAACAAAATCATTTTGTTCAGACAGAATTATCCTGATCCAAGTAGATTTTCTGATACAGTTTGATTTAATTGTTAGAAATACAGTTCGTTAAATAAAAATATTAATAGAATTAATAACAAAAGACATTTTGCGTATGAATGTTTCGGATTAAAACACGCACGGACCGACAAACTTTTGACCCATCACAGAACACGGCACATAAAATCGATTACGCGCGTGTAGTTGTGTCCGACTTACACGGGCGATCCGGAACTAAGCAAAATTATGCGTACGTTAAGTTTTGGGCGAATTTTAAAAAATGGAGACTCTTCAACTTATTTTGATTCAACTAACATTCGATGCAGGAGTACGAAAAAAAATATACATTAAATCAGACGTTCTAATCGACGTACCGAGGAGAACATGTATCGTCGATTCGCGGATTCTAGAAATATTATCGCTTGTGTTTAAGCTTATATTATACTTTTCAAAACGCACTTCGTCGGAAAAGTATGAAGAAACCAATCCAAAAGATACAGGTTTTCATTGAAGCGATTCGGAACTAGTACGACAAAGCTGAAACTGGGTGAAGGACTGTGTTACCTATCTACTGAGACCCCGTCGTCACGTACACCAACTAACTTAATGATAATCATATCCTAAGTGTTTGTTAATTGTAAACAATCGGGAGCAGTTAAGATTTTAAACAGCCAATTTGGAAACGGAAGCGATAGCAACGAAATCGACTTACTACTGCATTGGTTTTCTGTTTTCTTAAAAATTAATGCAGGCCTATGGGTCTACTTAGCAAAATGTTTACTTCATGAAGTTAGTTGTTATGCACCCATCTGAACATTTTGATCAAGTTGCATTGCTTTTAACGAAACTACCGCACCAAAAGGAAATTATAGAAGGCCTATGTACATGTAAGCCTAGTTCGAGTAACTAGTACTCCACAAATCGCCTTTTTTAACATTTGGAGATGGTCGGGCGATAGTAGGGTCCTAGAATCTTAGAGAACATGGCGATACCAATAACCTATTTTGACCATTTTCACTTTTACCCCCTATCAAAATCTTCAGATTTCACCCCCAAAACAGTCTCAAACTGCCCGATGCACCCCTGTAGGCTTCAGTGGGAATTGAAAATACAAATGGTGGTACCTTTGCGAAGACAAGCGAAATTTCAGACAGACCAATCACAGGGCACTTTGATTGGTCACCAATCCAGGTGACCAATCAAAGTGCCCTGTGATTGGTCTGTCTGATGCCAGTCAATTTTTCCTGAATTTAAAATGGCAGCCTCCAACAAGGCGTTTGTGACAAGGATGTTTCCTGAATTGAAGGTAAAATGTCTCTTTTCTTCCCAAAGGTTTGTGAACCTTGGTTGGTTGGTTCTTCTCCTAAATACTCCACGTGGGAGTTTATACAGGAGGCCAGAAACACCGGGGCAAACCCCTTCTCTTAGCGATAAGTGTTTACTGGGTTCTTTTACGTGCATTTATACAACACACGGGACCTACGGCTTAACGTCCCATCCGAAGGACGAAGCAATAATGGTTAAGTGCCTTGCTTAAGAGCACAAGTGTCCGCCGGCGGGCTCGAACCCACGTCACTGTTGCCTCTGAAACACCAGAACGTGAGTCCGGTGTTCTTAACCGCTAGGCCATCACACTCCATAACACCTAACCACCACCATTTGTATTTCCAATTCCCACTGAAGCCTACATGGGGCGAATCAGGCAGTTTGAAGACTGTTTTGGGGATGAAATCTAAAAATGTTGATATAGGGTACGAGTGAAAATGGTCAAAATAGGTTATTGGTACCATGTACTCTAAGATCCTAGGACCCTACTATCGCCTGACCATATCCAAATGTTAAAAAAGGCGATTCGTAAAGTCCTAGATACTCGGACTAATGTAAGCCATACCTTAGTCTGGCAAATGAAAGAAGTGACACATTTCTGATTTGCCTTTGTTCAAGACACAGTGACAGTTTGTTCTTCGACACAAACAACATGATATCACGTTTTCGTATTAAACAGCAAACACTCACCCTGCCGTGGCTCACAGCGCTTGTGATCGGTGTCATTTTCTTGGCAAGAGAACAGCGACATTTTGTCGGCATCCAAAGCATGAAACATCTCTTTACCTCATGAAATGCATGTCAGCATTGAGCGAAATATTTTGCTACCGTGTACAGCTTTGATTCTTTTGTTGTCCTTGCGTGAGAATGCGCGTGATCATTCATTGCGCGTGCGCGTGGGCGTGCGCGTAGGTGCGGGCGCGGGCGTGAGCGTTCATGTAAATTAGTGCATTGAAAATTGGACTGAATAATCAAAACACAAGTAATTTTTACCACTATCTCTTTACATCGTATGTGTTGCTTTTTATAAAAAAAAAAAATCTTTCCGACGAATGCCAATTATAATTGCCTCATCAGTTAATCCAAAATTTGAATTTAAAATATAGCTTGCTTGTTTTCTAATTTAAGGCTTAAGAATGTTTGCTTTTTAAAATCGTGCCGATACACTTCATCCCGTCATTAATACTATTTGCACCGTTCATATCTTGAAAATATATCTGTTCATAACAATGATGCATTCAACCATTAAGATTAGGCGCTTGAAGGGCGTGTATAAGTATTTTTGCACTGTGTAATTCATGCCAAAATAACTTCATCAAAGCATGGTGGAGAATTCATTACAGGTTTTTAATTATTAGCTGAGATATTTTGGCGGCACATCAAAGAAGAGGACAGTATTTAAAGCAGTTGTCATTGAATAGCAGCCGCATACGATCATATCAGCATTCAACAGAGAGACATTGTGTTTACGTTTCAGCGCATTGCCATGTCCAATACAGCCATGAAGTGGTTCCTTCATGTCCTGATTTACTTTGCGATAACCAAACTAGCTCTGAGCGGGCCAGATACTCCAATACTTCGTCCTGAGGTAAAACACATTTGTATTCCTAGTTTAATAGTTTGAAACACTTTTAATTGTTGTAATAACCATTGTTATGGCGTTACAGGGTAATCCTATTTCAAACTTTTCGGCCAAGGTGCGATTTAAGAAAGTCGTATACAAACGAGTGACATCAGTGAGTCGGTCAGTCATTTTGGGAGACAGTCAGTCAGTGTTCGCCTTTTGCGGACGTTGAAGAACCACACTTTTTGCATTGGTCACCGCTGTTCCCAAGACACACAACGTGTATATCGTACACGCAGAACGACATGAAAAATGTATTCGTACTCCGTCATGTCCGATGCAAACAACCGGGCTTTTTTCGTCTTTTCTCGGAAACGGTAAGACATTAGGTTGGTTTCCTTTCAACCACATGTTTGAAATAGTATAAATAAACAATCCAAAACATGAAATTTTCGGGGATTTCAGGACCTAGTGCCCCTTTAATGATGTAATGCCGATGTAAAGTCACCGAACGCTCGGTGCTGACCATGACCAGTAGAGTTGGAATTCGAACCCTTGTCGTAGTATGCTTACTGGTGCAATCGTTTGGTAATTTTTGTGCTTCAAATCTGTCGTGAATCGAGAGTATCATTGGCGCTCGTTGCAAAGCTAAGTACTCAGAGGAACTGAGGGCGATTAGTTTGATTTGACCTAGTCTATTGATTGCTATAAAACGTCACTTTGACTGGACACATTTCAGGTTGGTGATGACGAAGGGCCTCACCCAGAGCCACCTGAGCAACTCGAATCACCAGGAACGTTCCAGTCTGACATGCTACTGACTCATCAACAAGCGGAGGACATCGTCACTAGCGTTAAAGGAATGATGGCCCTCCAAAAACGAAGAGCGGTACGCACTGGTTACTGGCCTGACGCTAAAATCATCTACCAAATCGATGAAAACTTCGGAGGTATGTATGAGAACTGATTAACTTCGAACAACTGCGCGATCAATTCAAAAACTGTTCAAGGAAAGCGGATGTTCATTTAGTCCGTACCTAAATGTGTATTCATTAGCATTGAAGGCCAATATTAACATTGGCTTTTAATGCATTTTGTTCCTTTCCAATAATGACACCACTCATTAATCCATCCAAAAGAAGATGTTCCAAACATTAGCTGTTGAAGTTTCAGCTGAATGGGTATTACACTTTTGGAGAAAACAGTAAAACCAATAAAACATGCACAACCTTTTTTAGTACGAAACAGGATTGTGTCTAGGCCAATATATAACTCTTCATTTCTACAAATCAGTCAGTGATCTGATAGAAAAATAACCTTATATTTTTTATTTTTTTTTATATAACGAAAGCAACTCGAGTAGCCCATGTAATAAACCACTGCTTTCCCCATGGTCTTACATGAGCAGATTGATTTTTTTTTGCTGGTTAATTATGCAAGACAACCGCATCTTAACCTTTAGATTTTGACCAATCAGCCGGCGCTTTGTACATCGGGTCTTCGGTCATTCACCGTTGTCGTGTCAAACACATGGATACACAACATCCTATAGACTCAGCAACAATTAGGCTGTGGTCACGCGCTCTTCACGCGCTCTGTATTATGTTACACGACATCCGCCCGGCTGTTGTTGTATTACAAAACTGCATTCGAATTGACCAATTACAGTTTTAGTCCTCATTCGGGAATGAAAATGATGTCACGATTTAGTAAAATCGACTCCGATTAGCTGAGGTGATACTCAGACTACAAGTCGAATCGGACGGAATAATATCATCGGGTGTTTAGTACCTGTAGGCCTACGATGTTTAATCCAAGTGATCTTTATGGCACTATTCGGAAGGTAACGTTTGGGATAAATGCAAATGATCCTAAGTGCCTTTAAAGGTATTGTGTAAAAGTTATTAACGTTACGCGTCTTAGATAAGCATCCGGGACACGTTCTCATTCAGCCGAATTCAGCTATACGCGATGAAACGCACTGAAACGACGAATAATATCAACTGCGCGCGCGTGTGCGTCGTGTCAACGCTTGCGCGCACCCATTCACGGCTTCGCCGAATTAAAAAAAAACTACTAAAGAAAATTGCCCATACTAGACGCATCTTTGGAAATTTCGGGTTTTTTTTTATTGTTTTCTTAAAAGTGGCAGCTTTCCAGAAAGAATCATTTCACAGGGAGTTTAGTGTCATTAACTGTCTTTTGTACCAAGTATGCTTTTCAACAATAGTTATTTTCGTCAGTTACTTTTGGAAAACTGAAAAATGATAATATACTCTAACTTTAATAAAATATTGCTCTTTTTTGCAACGTTCACTTTCCACAATCTACCAAACCGTTGTTGGCAAAATGCCCGACCAGTCACAACTGGTTGGCAAAGATGAAGACATTTTAGTTACCTCGCCATAAAACCGAGGTCACTTGCTTTCCCAGCGATTAGTAATAGTTAAGGGTTTATTATCCCGACTGTGTTGTCACGGCACTTGATTAGTAAACTTACCAACTCGTGTCTATTCTGTTTCACTATTAACAGGTTTTCACTGAAAAGGTTAGCACATGTTCTTAATAAGATGTAAAAAAAATATATATATATAATTTTCAGCTACAATGGTTACCAAGATTAATGAAGCTATGGAATGGTGGCGTCAAGACACGTGTGTCACTTTTGAAGAGTACGTACCGTCAAGCACCCCCGATTCGGATCATCGTGTGGTCTTCAAAAAGGGCTATAACGGGTAAGAATATATAATCGAAACAAAACAGGGGCCGTTGCAGCCAACAATAGCATATATCGTCGCGTGCCAAGTAAAGGACCTAAGCCGCCCGGCCACGCAAAAAAAAATGCGCTCATTGGCAAATTAGAAATGGCATTTGGCTGAAACGGTGAAATTTGCTAAAAACTCGAATAATATTGAGTGTATTTCAATGGTAACGAACGGTCACGTGTCCAGTCTACAGAAAAAAACACACTAGCGTTACATATAAATAGCCTTAATAAATTCTGTGATGCATATAAATTATTACTTTGCTCGACTAAGAACTGCAACGCTCAGTCCCATGGCTGGCAGGACAACCTGCAGTTACCAAAAGATTAAACCGCAGTGGTGGCATGGGTGGCTTGTGGGTAAAGCGCTCGCCTCTCACCAACGTGACCACGGTTCGAATCCTGGCCGCGGATCACATGTGAGTAGAGTTGTGCGTTGGTTCTCTCCTGTGCCTCGAGGGTTTTTCTCCGGGCCCTCCGGTTTTCCTCCCTCCGGAAAAATCAATCACTTTCGATCTCAGGCTGTGCTCCGTGGTCATATATGGGTCAATGTGGCCGGAAGCTATAGGCGCCTTTACGTGCCAGCGGCCCGACCACGTTGTAGCCGCGTCCTTCGCAATTCAGCATCCCAGCTGCGAGTAAGGATGATTAGCCTCCCAAAGTACTATTATTTCATTGATTGTACTATTATTTCATTATTGGCATGATATAGGCCTAACGAAACAATTGTTGACTGCGGTGATAGACGATATGACGTTTTAAGTCCCCATGGCCCTTTAAAGGTATAGGCCATCATTTGTAATTTGTGCATTTTGTTCGTTTGAAGCAACAAACGTACTCAAAATCTGAAGAAGGGTGCTGAACAACTAACCTGATGAAATTTCAGCTCAACTTCAGCTGTATATTCCGAGAAAAACAGAATTCTAGGATCTCGATTTCATATCAAAAGTTGCTGAATCATGGTTTTTGAATTGGGCCTAAATTCAGCGTCCGAGACACGTTCTCACTGAGCCGAATGCAGCTACGCGATGTCGCGCACTAATCCGACGAATTATAGAAACCGCGCGCGCGTGTGCGCAACGCTTGCACGCACTTCGCCGAATAAAAAAAAAAATTCTAACGGAAATTTCCTACGCCGTTGGAAAGGCCTTCTTTCGTTGATTTCTTCAAAATGACAGCTTGTCAGAAAGCATAAGTTCACAGGGAATTTAGTTCCCTTACTACCTTTCAACCAAGTATGTTTTTCAACAATAATTACGTCAGTTACTTTTTGGATAGCTGCAAAATGACGGAATATAGCTATAAGTGTTAAAACACCATATCTTACATCACAATATGCAGTCAACAAGTGTCATGTTAAATACGAGTCATTGATTCCATTGTAGATGTTACTCTGATGTAGGGATGATTGATGACTTTCCACAACACATCCATCTGCAGGAAGATACATGCGATGTGGTAAGTGAATCTCAGAGTGCTTATCAAGGCGAGGCTGGTACGCAATGGCAGCGATGCATCGCGATCGCCCTCATGTGGTGCAGTTCCATAGGGGAAACAGTCCCCTTTATATCAAATGTGTGCAAACGATGTGATGTGCACATTGGAAAATATCAATAAACATGTTCAAAACTACTTATAACTGAGAAATTAAGCTGCCACTAAAACGTTAAGACGAAAATGCACGTTACAGGCTTTACCCGCGGCTTATATCAGGCGGAATAACATAAGTCCGATGCCTCATACATCAGACGCCTCATAAATCCGACGCCTCATATTTCCGAAATTTTGGACTTATGACTGGCGTCCGACATAGCGTCGGACTTGCGATACGGACCCAATCAGTCGGTATCGCAAACAAGACCAAGTGCGGAAAAAAGCTAAGATATGTCTCCACAAGCAACACAATGTATGTCTCTTTTGGTTTTTGTTGCAAGCTTGATAAAGCATAAAGGTAAAAATAAGTATTTAACCCCCCCCCCCCTTACACTTACCGTTCTGTGCCCCTCCCCGCCCCAATATAATATTCTACACGTAGAAGGCAAACCAAAAAACGAAAAGAAACATCCCCCCTTCGCAAGCAATTACACAAAACCTTTTTATCCTGGAATAATTACATGAGTCTCCTAGGTTTTTTTTTTCTTCTTCTATTGATCCAGCTGTAAGGAGAACCAAAACTCATTTCAAACTAATCATTCCAATGTGTCATATTTCTCCATGTTTAAACTGACACTTCTTTTGGTGTTAATGTAGACAGGAACGATAGCGCACGAGATTGGCCACACTGCGGGTTGGTGGCACGAACATGCCAGGATTGATAGAGAGCTGTACGTCACAATCCGTTACGAGAACATCCAGGACGGCAAGGAGAAACAGTTCGTTATGCATGAGAGTGAATCCTATGGCGTCCCGTATGACACAGAGTCTATCATGCACTACGCATCAACGGTAATAACCTGCCTACATTTGCGCTAGTATCCCGTTTGGGCTTTTTATCTCACTGACTGCAAAGGCGCGGATCCGGGGGAGGTCAAACCCCCCCCCCCCCCAACTCTGTCAAAAAAAAATTCATAGAAATTCATGAAAAAAAATGCGAATCCCCCCCCCCCTCTCTGACAACCAACATTTGTTTTACTGGTAATAATGTCCGCCTTTGCACACAAAAAACGGACAGAGCCAGCTTGGTATAGGGGGTATATGTACACTATTCTGTGATATAGTGTTAATAATCGTCGGATTTGAACAGCGTCGCCATTGAAAGTACGGAAGGAGACCCCCCCCCCCCATTGATTTTTGGAGGCCAAGGAAAAAAACCATGTCTACATTTACGTTTTTTGTCAATGACACCCCCCCCCCCGCAAACATTCCTGGATCCGCCCCTGCACTGCATGACCGACAAGCCAACCATGGAGGAATGGCAAAATGGACCGACTGACCAACGGACTGGCTGCACAATATGCATGGTTATTTTAGTTCATGAAGACTCGAGAGCCGGGTCGTGCTATCGTATTGGATTACCCCGTAACGTCAATGAATGGGCTAAATCCTGTCCATGATCGTTCAGCCATTCGATAGCAATTACAATACAATTTTGAGCGCTCTGACTGCGACTGGTCTGGGACATGACAGGCTCGCTTGCAGTCTTGTTTTGCTCTGGATCCAAAAGCCCTTGAGAAATGATGCGAATACGGTAGATGTGTATGTTTCGGCTTGTTTCACCAGGTCAAAATAATCTGCAACTCATAACCAGTTTGGAATTGAAATACCAACAAAAAATTAAGTGATGTAGGACTATTCTGCAACTTTATAGCATCAATTGGGCCTGTTTCCCATGGCCACGAAAAGTGTTTGCTGCTTTAAACAATTTTCTGGCATCAGTAAACAAAACATTCTTCAGTAAACAAACATGAAGCTAAGCTCAGCAAAATTGGGTCAGGTTGACCAGGCCAAACTTGTTGCGTGAAAATTGTAACTGAATTATCCCGGTTGGCCTACCTCACGGTACGATAGACTCGTTAAACGTTTCCTACTAATGGGCCTATACGTTTTGCGTGTAGTTCGGGTTTTTCACAAGATGGCGCAAAAAAATCAAAACACAAAACCGAAACCGATACGACCCGACTTAGGTCATGGAAAAACCGACCCGTTCTGAGCCGAAGTCGGATTCTGGACGGGTCGTTTCGGTTTCGGGAAGGGTTTGCACAACATTATCCGCAAATAGGCGTAGCCAGCGAGGGGGGGCAGGGGGTATGGGGCTATTGGCAATCACCTGGAAAGAAGGAAAGGCAGTGCAGGGACAATTTGGCGAATTGAATTGGTTCCCATGTAATTTCCTGAAATAGAAACGTATCAACGATCAAAAAGACTCGCTATTAAGCCCTGTTTTACATGGTTTCAATATGGCAATTGATACTATTTATCTTAATTAAGGGAACTGTTCATTATTTGTTCTTTTCGTGCACGTATACACTACACATGTAGGGAAAGGGAAATACATGTTATGGACATGTTTACAGCTTAACAGAGACATGTTGATAGTATTAATATTAATGGCTCAAGGAGAGGGTGTTACCATCCACGTGACGGGCTTTCGACTGATGAAATAGCTACTCTCTAAATTCCAAAGAGTGAAAATTCATTCCATTCGAGTGAAGATTCACTCCCACAGTCGGAAACTAAGGACTAGACGTTTTAGAGTGAAATTCCTTCAATTGTAAAGATCGGGTTTAACTCGAGCTTCGACTGAAGTGGTTCTTCTTTCAGACTATTTCAACAAAAAATGAGAGTGATTTTCACTCTAAAACGTCTAGTCCATAATTTCACTAAAGAGTAACCTGTTCGAGTATTTAATAACGTGTGTGTTATTGTTTTTTGGCCACAGTATTACTCCAAAAACGACTTTGTGACGATTGAGCCTCACAAACCACTGGAAGCATTCAAAATGGGAAATCGAAAATACTTCACTTTCTTCGACAAGAAACTGGCTAACCTCATGTACAATTGTTCTGGTAAGATTATTTTGGAAAGATTGAAGTTTTGACCAAAAATCTATGATTTTTTATGCGTTTCCCGGTGTAACATTTTCCTGTTTGCAAACACATTTTTTTCAAAACAGCGATGTAAATTTCTTACAATCTCTTGATTTGTACACATTCGTTCCTTTTAATTCTGCACTTTTAGCCAGGTTTATATACATACAGGTAATGGATTACATCCTATCTCGTGGTCACTCGAGGACAAGTTAAAGAAGAAAGCAAAGATGATTTTTTTCCCCGATTTGTTCAGTTTTCTTTACTGATGATTTTAAAATAGAATAGTATGTTGCATTTTAACCTTTTAGACTAAGACTGATCCATTATTAGCCCCGCCCAATGGTGTATTGACCAATCACAGGCGTGATTTATGTTAGTCTGGTCCCAGACCAAATGATTCTGACAATTATTTCTGACGAATCTTAGGTCAGGCAACCGCCACCGCTAAAAATAAAACATGATGGCCCTTTCTCAAAGCTTGGTTTTGTTTCAGCTTCAGTTTTATTACTAACAGATTTTAATGTTCCTCACTTCCGATCGAATAACAAACAAAAAAATCACTTGCTTCATATATCATGCAGTTTAATGTTTCTGTAAGAAGACATTGACTAATGCTGAGCTGGAATCTTTAAAGTTAGGGACCGAAATAGCAGGCGAAGCCAAATGGAGACCATGCCGAGTTTTAGAATACATCTAGGTAACTATTGCGACGCGTCGTCACATTCAACATACACGTACATGACGCAGCAAAGCTCGCCCCTGGTACGATCCGAGTGCATACTTGAAGCACAAAATCGTAATTGAATTTCAGGTGTGTGTTTTTTAATGCAAGCAATGAACATTTATTTTCAACTCATTTTATTTTTTTTTAATAAACATGGCTGGTTAATAAAACCTATTTTATACCCGGTATTACCCGGACGCTATCCGAGTATCGACGAAATGCATTCGGCAAACATCGAACATTTTCGGAAACGGAAGGCGTTCCTCCTGTTTTTGGTCACGTGCCGTATATAAATATACTGTAACGGTTACCTGACTTAAATAAGATTCATCGGAAATAGTCAGAATCTTATGGTCTAGAAACCAGACTAGACTAATGTCCGACATCCGTACATAAAAGTCCGACATGCATGTACGTGCGTATAAGTGATGTGCTCGGTTTGATCACGCAGTGTGACATTTGAGAGCTGCAGGTGTTGGTTGTCCGCGTGCGCATTGGGCGGTGCGTAATGGATCAATCTATTCAGCTAATGGCGGCCAAAATAATGGCGGTGAAACTGCTCAAAATGAAAACTTCTGACTTATGTGAAATCACTCCCTATGTTACACCCAGTAGGAAAAGAAATTTCACTGTACCCGCTTTATTCATTGCTATATTTTTTTCAGGTGTGTGTACAGAAGACCTGCAATGCGAAAATGACGGCTACGTTGGTCAAGATTGCATTTGTCACTGTAAACTGGGTTACAGTGGAGAGAACTGTGAGCTGTACACTGCAAGAGATGAAGATGATCGTATGTTAACAGAACCAAACCTTTCCGACTAAATGTAAAACATGTTTAACCGAAAAGTGGCAAAGTTGTACACATGTACTTCATTATTTAAATTAAATTGTGTGCATTTACCATATGACAAACGTTAAGGTAAGGCACATGACTAATAGACCAAAGGCAACGTGAAATAAAAATATAAACCACAGGTAAACCTTTCCAAATCGTTACTGAAACTCCAACTCAAAGAACACGAAAAATATCATAGTCAAATCCAAATCCATCAAAACCATAGCCTATCTATAGCCAATCCATCAAATCCATTGCTAATCCATTCAAGATATAATCTCAATGATAATTGCCAATCCAACAATGCCGAAGCCAAACCATTTAAGCCATAGCCAATTCATTCAAGCCATGGCAAATCCATTCATGCCATAACCAATCCATCCAAGGCATAGCCATTAAAGACATTGCCAATCCAGCAATGCCATAGCCAATCCATTGAAGCCACAGGCAATCAATTCAAGACATTGTATCAATCAAAGCCATGACCAATACATCAAAGCCAAAACACTCCATCAAAGCCATAACCAATTATAAACGACATATCCAGTCCATAAAGGACAAAGCAAATCCGTAAAAGACTTAGGCAAGGCTATAGACAATCTATCATATTCAAGCCAATTATCAAAGCCATAGCCAAACCATCAATGCCATAGTCAGCCCATCAAAGCCATAACCAGTCCATCGAAGCCACAACCAATTCATGAAAGCCATAGTCCATCCAACACAGCTATAGCCAAACAATCAAAGCCATTAACAAAGTCTTAGCCAATCCATGAAAGTCGTTGCCCATCCGTGGAGGTCACGGCCAATTCAGTAAAACACTGACCGACTCATCAAAGCCTAGCCTCACATTCTTCACTATTTTTCCCATGAACAGAATCAAAGTTTGATGTTTTGGTTTTATTTTTGTTTTGTCAAAGCTTGCTACAAGGAATTTGAAGCTAAATTTGACAGCGATCAACAGCTGAACTCACCCGGGACTCCACTACCTTACGAGCCCATGCTTTATTGCCCCTGGTTGATTACGGTGGGTCGTTAGGTCAGACACAATGTTAAGGATGTATAACAAAACAATAATCTCTATAGACTTATTCGGCACCAGCCATTTTCTGAGGTGGCACTGCGGTGACACCAGGCTTGCGCGAGTTGCTCTCGGGTAGTACGCGTGGCACCACCTCACAAAATGACTTCTAATCTTGTGCCCCGCGGATAACTTTATAAAAGTCTTTATGACAATGAATTGTGGCGGTTTGGACAAATGTATTCAAGAGTCGGTATTTTTTTAAGCGTTGATATGTGAATTCAGAGTTTGCCTTACACGTTTTTTGAAGCTAAGATTGTGTTTGGGTTTTAATAAACAGAGATATTTTAATCCACACTTTAAAAGTCATAGTACCAATATTTATAAAAATTTAGCTCTTTCCTTACTCATTATCCTTTGGTAAAAGCGATAATAACCTTTTTTTTTCTCTCTCTAACAGGCCCCTGAAGGGTCTACCGTTATTTTAACATTTCTCTTTCTTGACACTGAGGGCGGTAGCTGTAAGAGCGACTATGTCAAAGTACGAAGCGGTACTGATATTTTCTACGGTGGGGACAGGTCAGTTTATTAATCTGTTGAATAGCCACCTCCCCCCCCCCCCTCCCCCCCCCAAAAAAAAAAAAAAACTATACGGTGTCGTGTTCACATTGACTGATTATTCAAACATGAATCTACCTTCCTGTAAAAAATAAGTACGGATATCTTAATGCAATCGCATGATGAATTGACGAATGAAGTTTATGAATGGATGAATCTCTTTATCGATTAATCGGGTCATATTTCGCAAGATTTGAAAATTAACTACTCACATTATGGCCAAACCAAGATTGCGGGATAAACTATAAAAGGGAATATACATTATTTGCTTTTGCTGTAATTTTCAGAAATGGATGGAATTGGGGGGTTGGAAATATATAGCAAATATAGTTACACTGACTTTTTTGAGGTTTTGTGTTCGAAAATGCTATAAAACCAAGAAAAACGATCATTTTCCTGTAGTCTGGTTCCCTGACTCCATATAAGAAGAAACAGAGCAGTTTACATTGAGGAATTGTACGGTCAGGGAACCAGTCTAGCTGGCTCGTACCCGTTCATAGGTTTGTAATCGATTGCAAACAAGTGCGATGGTCAATTGGGGCGAGTATTTGAAGAAAAAAAAAGCCAGTTGTTTCCAACGCTGATCGGCCGATCAGCGTTGGAAATTGATACAAAAATACCACTTTTCTTGAAAATGACAGTATACCAGGTGCCATGATTTTACAGGATGCTTTACACTGCATATGTAACTAAAGTTTTTGATATGTAATTGCATTTCCAGTTACTGTGGTCAAACTCTGCCTGAACCCATCGAGTCTGTAGGAAATCAAATGATAGTAATTTTCAAATCGGATGGAAGCATTCAAGGCAGAGGATTCAGGGCACAGTATAGAGCCAATCCTGCAAAGACCATACCAACTACACCTGAGGCAACCACCCCCGAGGCAACCACCCCCAAGGCAACCACAGAGGCAACCACCCCTCCCGAGGAGCCTACCACGCAGCTTCCAGCTACCGACAAGCCGATTGTACCTAAATGTGGTAAGTTGCTTGTTACGCCAAAATCGTAATTTAATATGGATTTTCCCAGTTACTCCGACACTTGTATCATTCAATTCCATGAAAAGATACTTTATTTCGGCTCCAGAACGTTGTTGGACCCCATACTTACTTTCGATTTCGAATTCACGGCATTTTATAGATTTCATATTTAATTCGAAAATAATAGCATTCTGGATTCGTCGAATTTTCGGAAATTTGGTCTAATGTGGAGATTGGCGCTGAATTGAAAAAGCAAAATTGTTTTTGTTTTCATCATTCATTTACTCGCTTTGGTCATTCATATTCAGTTCGTGCACAGTCTTTGTACTTAAAGGAGGAGTAAGAAGGCAAGGGTTTTTATTAACTCAGATAGGCATGAGCAAACCTTTTGTGATCCATTGTCACCTAATTAAAATAAGCAGCCTCTAAGATACAGGAACGCAATATTCTTTAAGTTCGCAAATGCATCATACATGTTCCGCCTGATTTCCATGGTCATATTTGTAATGTTAGATTACCTTTTTTCACAAAGTCTAGCCTGTTATTTAAAGAAGTCGAAGAGACTGGAAACATGTCTGACAGTAGTGTTGCAGCTTGCCACAACTGAAATAGAATGAACGTAGCATTTAAATGAATGATAAAAACACGATTTTACTTTTTCGAGACAATATCCACATGAGACGAAATTCTCGAAACTAGAACGAATCAGAACACATTTGCGAATTACACTGGAACGTAATTAACGTATACTCGAGGGAATTTAAAGATGCAATAATATTGTTAAGGTAACTGGGAGAACCCATATAAGCCATTCAAACAGAAACAAAACGAGGCACGGCAATGGTACACATCAGTTTGTAAACGCTACCAAACTATCGTTTTTGCTCTAAGTGACAAAAATTCGTTACGTTGTACCTATTTTCTGTAAATAAAGATGGTGGTTTTTATTTTGTTGAAACATAACGGTAACAGGTTTTTTTTCTTTTTTGAACAGTGAAAAGTATTTTTTTTTTTCCAAGTTCACCACTAAATGTGTCCCAGTGAAGGCTGTTTTGTGTCAAACATAGTGCTGCTATGTATGCTTGATAAACAGTTATCATATTTTTTAAGTAAATCAATGTCTACTCTAATGTATGAGATGTTGACATATGCGTGTCAAGTTGGAGTTTAAGATGTTTTTATTTACTTTGTAGTTGAAGAGGTTACTTTTTTTTTCTCAAGAAACACCATTTCTCCTGTAACCTTTTCCTAAAGGAGACGTCGACCTAAACTTGGTTTTTCGTGAAGTGAACAAATTTAAGATTTTTGTTTGAGACGCTTAAGTTTAAATAGAGTTGCTTTGTTTGCAAGTTAAAAGAAACCAATCGTGTGCCCGGCAGGTCATCATATACGCGTATGTCCTTATGAGCGAACGCATAATCACCAAAACTGTTCCCAGCAAAAGGGCATAGGTAGAAAAGTGTCTCTATTTTTATGAAATTTAAACATTTTTTGTCAGAAATTACAAGTGTTGTTTCAAAACTTATGATTCATGCGTGTGACAAATTTCAAATTCATACGATTTATATTACGCGTGGGAGAGCATTGGATTCATAATACGCGCAGGGGGAACAATAGTACCTTTCAATGAAATGTTCATATGCCCTTCTGCCGGGCACCCGACGCCATAGAGTATTCACAGTGAATCAATTATCACTGTATGTAATGTCACCCACAGGAGACGTTGAAGGGTCGTGTGGTGGGGTTTTCAACGTAGATTCTGGCTGTATTGCATCACCGAATTTCGGAAATGGCGAGTACAATAACAACGAAGAATGTGTTTATCGTATCACAGTAAGTTAAAGAATTCATTTTGGAAGGTGGTTCATATTCTAAAAATATACATGTATATAAATGTAAATATTAATAAAATATAACAAGGTTTGGATTAAAGACTCTGGCAAACTCACTATGATTTGCTTGTCTCTTTTGAGGCTTTACTTGTACTTCTGACGATTGGTGCATAACAATGCATGACAATTTTATCAATCTAATATCTTGTCGTTGTAATTATAAACAATTGGTTCATTGAAGAAGAGAAGACGCGGAAACTTTATTTTGGAATTAATGTTCTTTATCAGTCTTGCATAAACTCAAGTCATCTATCTAGAGGCCTCCGTCAAATCCAACTCTGTTGTCTGCGGACACGACAACGAAAAGGTAGTTTCTCGCGCCGAATACGGTTGCGCGCAAGCGTAGTGATACTTCTCTGCCATTTTTGTGGTATTGCGCCGTGCTATCCATTGTCTCTTTTTTAATCCAGCTTGGACTTTTTTCCTCCTTATTACACTCCCAGGTCGATTCTGGTAAACGTGTTGAGTTGAGACTAGAGAAACTTGATGTGGAGTACCAGGATGAGTGCACGTGGGACAGAGTGGTGGTCATTCCAGGACAAACTCATGGCTCTGTCAGGTATGTCTCAAGTGCGACAAACGTGTCCACACATGTTTGGCCGACCCAAAATCCGGGTCTGATTTGACCTTACGGTTGCAGACCAGTAAATCGGTCCGAAATTGCCTACGCCGGCCAAATCACGATTTGCATGCCCTCAAAATCTTCAGTATTTGGGCATGCTGTGGGCCATGAACGTGAAGGTTTGTAAAAAATATGGGTGGAAGCCGTGCACAGGACTGTGAGTTTGTAGTTCCGTTCAGTTTGGATAAAGCGTTCTATTTTGCAATGGAGTGTAGGCATCGTTTTTCAAAATGGCGATGGGCTTCAGGACTATTTTCAGGGGTGATCATCTTCGGATGGAAGTTTCTCCTAAACGTCATCAGTTGACCCCCAAAAAAATTGAAAAGAAAATGAAAGATGATGAAATAAGCTTTAATTTGAAGTGTGTCTCGAACACCTTGGAGAATTGTGAGTATTTTCCCCGAATTTCTGAAGTGGGAGCATTTACCATTGGGGTCTATGGAAGTTTATTTACTGGTCTGCTACCTTACGCTCTTTCTGGTTAAAACTTCACCGAGTCACTTTTCCTGGCCATTCATCCGGAAAAGTGTCATTTTAACACGAGGAAAATTGTCGTTTTGATTCCGAAGAGTGGCAGATCAATTCTGACCCTAATTCCAGGACGAGTCTGACCTGCGTCTTTTGAGAATGTGGGTTGACAAACGCTGAAATGCGAGCGTTGACCAGCAAAGATCCGTCGTATGCTACTGTAAGATTGTAGAGGGCGCCCTCTTTGTTCACGAACAGTTTCCTCAGTCGGGGTTTTCGATCGTGATTTTTAATCAGCGTGGGAAAAAAGTATGGTACATTGGCGTATCCAAATCACATCCAGAAAGATGACCCAACCCGGACCAATTAATCTAGATGAGCTACTTGTATGACATAATTCGGGAATTATCATTCATCATCATTCATCATCATTCATGGTGCTACTGTCGACAGTTTAAAGCAATCCTTCCGTGGGCGATGCTTTCGATGATCAATCAATCAATGTAGCACTTTAAACCACTTAAACAAGCGAAACAAACAATATGCATTGCATGCAAACTGGAACAATTTTCTGGTATGAGTTAGGTTTATACGCGACCGGCAAATTATGTCAACAGCTGTGAAATGGTCGATAAACATTATCAGAAATACCTCATGAATAACCAGCTAATTCTTCATATTTTGATGTGCAGGGTTTGTGGAGAATCCGTTCCGGAAGGAAGTTTTGTATCACTTGACAACACCATGACGGTGAAGATGATCAGTGACGCACTTAAGACTCAAGGTGGATTTTCAGCAAGCTTCCAGGGGATTACCGTGGATTAAAAGGATGAGGAACAAGAACTAATCCATGTTCAGGACGACGGAACGGCGGCGACCAATGTTTTTTTTCTTGTGCCAAACCCAACAATTAATTTAAAAGAATAAAGCTGGCCCAATGATAATTAATGATTTTGATGACAATTTTGTCCTTTCATGCTTGCTTAGCGGTAATTATGACTAGATAAAGATGCATAGCCTTGCCGTTGCCTCATTTGCTAGGAAGACGTACAAAAGATATATATAGAGGTAATTTGATTTTGTTGTCATACAGTGTAGAGTGCTTTACAAAGACTGTTTCCCACGCTAAATGAGCATAATTTGATTAATCGGTAATGGATATTGAAATGATCAAGTAAGCCATTTTTAGTTTCAAAGATTATGATTTTGTGGTTGTGTCAGTTTAAAACAAAGAGGGAATTTGTGTCCTCAATAAAGTCATGACAGACGACATAGCTTAAGCTGTCGATAAAATGTGTAATAGGAAAGAGTTATCAATTCTTTAAGGACATTTTGTAAATTGTTTGCGGGAATTTGTCGAGCTGTATCCCCCATCGAGATGGAAATCGATTTATTTTCTTTAATCCAACATTCAAGCCAAAACCAAGCTCGAAGTGTAGGAGATTTGGCAAAAATAGAAACACAAATGTCTAAACGTTTAACTTGCTTTATTTAAGATAATTACTGAGGTCAGTTTGAAAACGGTAATTTCATAAATTGTTAACAAACTGTAAGAAAATAGAATTAGATTAATAAATCATTTAAGCCATGCAGAGCAACAGAAATAAGATTTGTTGTGTTTTCTGTATTAAAAAGATAGTTCAGCCCAACCAAGCATGATTTTTTATTTTTCACGCACACCGCCATTTTGGATTTCATAGTCACGTAAGCCGGTGGGGGGGGGGGGGGGGGGGCAGCTAGTGGAACACATGTTGTAGACCTTTCTATCACCAACGCGTGGTTGGCACATTTTGCCAACCAGCGGCTGAAAAACTATGGAAGGTCCAACACTGCAAAAATTGAGAAAACTTAATAATAATTACCAAAATATTACTTGATTGTGGAAAATACAAAATTATCCACAAACGCTACAAAGCAATTCTACACGCGCCTTTTTCTAATCTAATGAGGGGTTAATGAGGACTTTCTTTGAAAAATATGTTGCCAACCACGGCTTCTATTTATGCGCTTGCGGCAGCCCATACAAAATGGCGCTCAATGATTTCAAACAATAGTAAGAAAGGTCTATACATTATACCTAACATGTGGAAGTACATGTTAGGTTACATGTGGAAGTACTGATTGCTTGTTAGCCCTATCGGAAGAGCTCATATGATAAACGTGACGAGATACAATGTGATAAATTCAAGATAGCGGCGAACGTAGTGTGGTCCACGCTAACTCGAGGTTCTAAACTTAATGCCTAACTAGCAGAGAGTCCACGAAATCACTGTTTTCACCTAAACTCACCCATGAACCTTTCGATTCAATTGTGCATTGTGTCCTTATTCCTCATGATCGGTGACGACAGCAAACATTCGTGCCATAACATCAATAATTTCAAACGCACTCCATTCTATATAACAGTGTTGCAATATCAAGAGGAGTCCTTTATACTACAAATGTTGTCACTTCGATGGTTAGTCCAGAGTGTTTAAGTCCTGTCCACTGTACAGCAGCTGTTTAAAGCCGACTGTATAATTTCAAGCTCACTATTCTATGGGTATTTCTGGACCACTAATTGGCAAAGCTGTCATAGTTAGATATACGGACTCAAGTTGAAATTTCAACTTCAAAGTTCACTCCATCGAAATGTCATTCGCCTGCATTTCAGACATTCCATGTGCTGATGGCGGGGCCGTATCATAAGTCCGACGCCTCATAGGTCTGACGCCTCATAAGTCCGAAATTTCGGACTTATGAGGCGTCGGACTTATGAGGCATAAATCCGCCTCATAGGTCCGACGCCTCATAAGTCCGGCAATGGGCAAACGCCGTTTCGGACTTATCATGAGGAGTCGGAGCTATGAGGCGTCGGACCTATGAGGCGGAATATATAAATGTTATGCCTCGTAAGTCCGACGCCTCATAAGTCCGAAATTTCGGACTTCTCAGGCGTCGGACTTTATGAGGCGTCGGCCTTATGAGCGGATCCCTCATGGCAAGGGGTGTCGGTGGAGAGGAGAGTGAAGGTGTATCTCCACAAGCTCATGCTTTTTGGAGACCTCCATCCCTACACAAATACAAACGTTTAATTGTGCATGTACATAATGTGTTGGTAAGGGAATAAATGTGTGTTTTGGGCGGTTTTAAAAACTTTGTACCGGTTGTCTGGAGTTTCAATGGGTGAAAATTACCCGAGGCGAAGCCGAAGGGTACTTCTCAGCACTTCATACTCCATTGACCGGTCTTAAACAGAGTGTTTAATACCGACCAAGCATTCCAATTATTCCCATTCATAAATACCTTTTCGGTCAAAAACATAATTCGGTCCAAAAATCAAAACAAACAAAAAACTAGACGTTGCCAACTTTTTTGTTCAACAATTTTACATCATGTGTCATGAAATACGTACCCCTCTGACTATAATATGGAATGCCCCTCCACAACTCGTTACCTTATAAGGAAATTGGCATGCGCGTCGCGCGCACTGCGCGATGTCGCGCAAAACGCAGCTGGGCTGGTGTAGTGTGAATTTCGGACTATGAAATACTGATTCACTGGTAGTTTTGCGCATGCCTACTTGAGGAATGTGAACGCTCGACCAATGAAACGTTAAAAGGCACCGGATTTTTTATGGGAGTCAAAATTTCATGTGAGATTGAACAAGTGTTTCAGACCAGCCAGCCAAGTCTTTATCGTCCGTTTAAGACCGGCCACGTGACGGGCTTTCGACCAATAGGAATGGGTAAACTGTCTTAGGTATTTATGAATACAAATTACAGATTTTGATTGTTTGATTGATTGATTGATTGAATGATATATCTCGAGGAGTAGTTTGTTGGTAAAAAGTTTTAATTTTTTTTTTTTTAAAGTCGTACTTATGGCAAAAAGGTAATTACCAACAGTGCGATCAAGTGTCAATGATGTCCACCCACCTCAACAGCCGGTTATCATCAACTGGTCATGCATAGCGGATAAGGTAAAAAAAAAAAAAAAAAAAAAGATCATTCGACACATGCAGTCAAATGCTTACTGAATGTATTTTCTTTTATAAAACATAGCGAAATTGATCATCTTTCAGGGGGAAAAATAATTTAAAAGCTTACTTTGTGCTTCTTTCCATGATAGACATTGGCGAGAAGCGTTGTTTCCTTGTAACCATTGCAAGGAACGGGTTGGGGGACCAACGGGTTCGGAAATTCGAAGGGGGTTATATGAATCTAGAGGGCACTGATCAAACATGCACGTCATATGCTACTCTGATGTATGTACATTCAGGTTTATAGATTCAGGTTTGTACATAATTCGCAGTTAAACCCTAAAATGGCCATCCGCCCCCCCCCCCTCGACTTTTCCGCGATAGCCTTGAAAAAAAAATTTCGCGACCCGAGCTGTTATGACTTTTTAGCCTCGAGCCTGGCGCATCTTTTGATACCAAAAATATAAAAATCGGAATTTTCCAGCGCTACGCGCCGTCAAAACTGAATTTTTTTCCATAAAAATTATACGTCGTGTACACAGAGCAGAATTACCATTCGTACATATGAATAAATAATTAGCCCTAATTCCAAAACCCTTTGACCTATAGTCATGAAATTCATTGTGTATGTTTATGATGAGTTGCTCTATGCATGTATTAAGTTTCAAAAATTGTTCGACACTCGATGGCCGAGATCTTAGGGAAACTGCCCCGGCTGAGAGATGGTCAAAATAACCCGACCCTTTTAGGGTTAAGCACATTTCCCGCAAAATACTAATGCGCTTTCGTGAAATGGCTGCAGAAAGGAAATATATAAGAGGTATTTTAGGAAAAAAGGAAATGTTTATTCAATTTGGTTAAAATCGTTGGAATAAAGTGTGGGGGAATCACCGTTGACGTCCCCTCCCCCCCCCCCCCCGCCGTTCTTCTCGGGATCGCCGCTCGTGCATTTCTTCAAAATGTTCGAATAGGGTCTTTTACATAGTATTTTTTTCTTCATTGTTACATCAGATAGTTCAATCATTAGGGATATATGTACTGACGCGATACTG
Organism: Patiria miniata; assembly: GCF_015706575.1. NCBI lineage: Eukaryota > Metazoa > Echinodermata > Asteroidea > Valvatida > Asterinidae > Patiria > Patiria miniata. The sequence continues at coordinate 2,451,716 of NW_024037062.1, forward strand.
TAGACCAGTGATAACGACTTAATTAAGAAAGAAAGTTTTACAAAATGTAAGATCCAAAACACTAAACAATAATACATTCGGGCCTTACAATGGTGACAAATAATGTTCACTAAGTAAACGTGGTATAATCGTTTTGCCGGCATTATGAATATTCATTTCGCGCCTCCAACGTATGTGCCAGAATTCATTACAGGATCTTTAATTACTCTCTAGCAAACTATTATTGCTCTGAGGCTTCAAATATGTATTCTAATTCCAGTGCTTATAAACCTCAACTGGTATGGTCCTACAACATTCGGCAGAAATACTTTCGTTACGGTCGTCCACACTGTGCCTTCATAAGCAACAATGAAGTTAGTGCTCCTGATTCTTGTTTATTTAACGTCTGGCTTCCTGATGGTGGAGGGACAAGATGGCGAACCAACAGAGGTAAGGCAAAGAAGGGTTGTGAGTTTAGCCGATAAAAAAAAACGATTTGATTCCGCTTCGACGGTAAAAAAAAACACACAGATATTGAAGAATATCTGCTTGAGTGGTATTTTCGTCTTGCGCCAAGGTGCACGGCACAATTTCAGGGCTGTGCTAACAACAGAATTCCGAGCTGACAATCACAATTCTGTCCTAACAGCGCTGGTAGAAAAATCTTTAAGCCAAAATTTCTCGCATATCCACAAAATAACCTTACCGTGTAAGCATGAAATTGTCTGCTACAACAAAGCGCGCCGCAAACCTTTCCGACTTTACCGGTTCAGCGGGATCGCCGGTACGTTTCATTGTCACAGTTGCGGAGACCGCCACGTAATAACCCGCCTGGCATCAGGTAATGGTCTGTCACATGATGACCAGTCACTCATGTGACTTCCTTCGTGAATCGGATTGGTTTACACAAATATCGCGTCCAGTGAAACTGGGCTGCCCGCACAAGCTTTCCGGTGACATCGGATCTGGGGTGAAATCGGGTACGAAAAATCAAACATGTTTGATTTCATCCGGGGATCCGGTGTGAGGTCAGATCGGTCCGAATTTTCAGCGCAGACCTCTCCGATCTGGTCCGATGATCCGAAGAACTGGTTTAATCGGCGGGCTTAAGCAGGGATTTTTCTCTCACGGTCAGAAGAGCCCTATAATTTGGCTCATTGCATAAGACGCGGCAGTGCGTAAAAGACATTACTTTAAAAAAAAAAAAAAAAAAAAAAAAAAAAAAAAACCTGGCCATGCACCCTCTACCATTTAGCGGTTGCCCATCAGTGCGCATACAGATTTAATCCGTCTTTCAGTGGCTCTGGTGAGTAAATTATTGAGTCGGTCATGCGCTTTTCAATTCATGCGCAGTATCTCTGACACCAAGTAGCGACCTAAAAAAATCGTTTTAAAGCCAAGTGTGTTTGAAATTCATTCGGCTATGACGTGCTCCGTACAGCCGAGTCAAAAAGAAAGTGACCGAATAGATATCAATATTAATGGAAGTCAATCAAATATAAATCAATATTAAAAATATATGTGGTTTGCTCAATTTAATGAAAAAATATCATGTGTCATTTAATACTTGTAACTGTAAAAGAAAATTACGTAATTTGCATACTCTAATCACACGCTATTTTTATCTTATTAGAAATATCACAAATTCATCTGTCCACCACTGATCATTTACCGATGCACATTGATGAATATGTACCCGTAAAAATCAACGAACATGGGGTAACAGACAAAAACCAGGAACTTGCAAAGGACACCAGACAAAATCACCATTCTTATTTCAGTATAAGACCTGATATTTTTTTTCCTCCCATACAAAGCGCAGAGTCTGAGAGTAAAATATAACTATTTCAGTCTTGACTCAAATAAAATCTAATTTGAGTTGAATGCTTTGTGTCATATCTGGTCCTACTCCTTACCCAGCTAAACGGCTTCAAAGCATTCAGCGCTCTATGGACAGCTGTAAAAATAGGCTATTTTAGTCGATCAGGCGTAACTTCTGTTAACAAAGATCAATCTTAGATTTTTTTTCGGATGATTGAAAAACATGCTCGTTTATTACGTGCTTCTTTGTTGAATCAAACTTAGTTACTTTTAAAGAAAAATTCACTGATCCCGCACTCTAAAAACAATTTGGTTGAAATAACAATATTGGAAGAAACGTGTCCAACCAATCCGGTTGGTTAGACACCAGTATTTGGTTGTTTCAACCAATATATTGGTTATTTCAACCAATGTATTGGTTATTTCAACCAATGTATTGGTTATTTTAACCAATCTTTAACCAATCTGTTTTAAGAGTGCAGTCACTTTCTTTTTGACTCACCCTTCTTTTTGACACAGTTTCTTAGTGAGAAAGAACAACCGTTTTAACATCCGAATTTTAGTTAGAACATTGACAGCTTCCTATTTCTTTTCGTCCGTGCAGGGGGACCGAGGACCACCCAGACCCCTATATCACCCAGAGCCAATTGAAGAGAGCTACGTACCGGGAACGTTCCAGTCTGACATGCGGCTGACATTCCCACAAGTGATCGATTTGTACGTTAGTGTCTCGGAACAGATGAACGGAACGCAAAAGCGACGAGCAGTAAGCAGTACCAAATGGCTGCGTGGTATTATACCCTACGAGATTGATGACAACTTTGGCCGTAAGTGCTGTCACTTTAGGCCTTCACACTTCCCACAAACCGCGCTAACCAAGGGCGTCACTATTATTGGGATGTCATCATCATGAATTCATGTGACAATATTTTCATAGGGCCAGCCTTATCTTCACATTGAGCAGGGTTTTCTCAATTCATGTTTTGTTTGCCTCCTATAAGTAGTGTCGATCGGGGGGGGGGGAATGATGAAAGAAAATGCAGTTGTACCAGATGGCTAAATTAAATGATGACAAGTGCATACTATCTCTAGTTTTGTTTATTCCAATGAGTTTATCATGAGTTGGTATCACTGAATAATACCAGTTTTTTTGGGGGGGGCAAGATTCTATTTGACTTACATTTTATACATCTGTTTTCTTTCTTTTTTGGGCTTTCCATTTTAATTGAGGATCGACGTACAGAGAAGGCATCACTTAAAAACCTCTAAGGGTCCATGCAATATCTTTGTTTATAATGCAATCTTTCAAAATGCGCTTTGTGTCCCATTTGACCTTTTTTTTTTCAATTTTGTATTTTGCCATTTTCAAGGGTATCGTGTTGGTGCCTTTTTTGGTTTTTATGCTAATGCCAATTTTCATATTAATAAGCAAAAGTGTGATGTCTTTTCAGGAAGAAACCTCAATGTTACAGCCATTCCAGTAAAAAATGTTGCCAGAATTTTGGATATTTTGCTGTCGTAAATTACGCACACTTCATCTTACATTACATCTTCACCAGTTTTGGCGGTAGGGGCATCCATGACATGCCAGTAAATGTATACTCGACGATGAGAGGCAACATCCTCTCATTTTATGGGATTCCGCTGGTTACCATACGACGTTTTTTGCGACAAAAATCTGGAAATAAGTTTCAATAGCTTTTGAGGTTTTTTTTCTTTTTCATTTGATTTTGTTGTTGTTAATGAGGCCGTTCCAAAAAAGGGTTGGCGGTAATAAAACAAATTATTTAGTTGGGAGCCCAAAATTAGGTCTGTCGGAAATAAGAACCAAAGAAATAAAAAAAAAAGATGCCCTTAAAACGTGTCTGGTCCCTATACGTGTATTTGACATTTCTGGCACTTTTTATCTTTCAGAGGAAATTCGTACCACTATCCAGCAAGCGATGGACTTGTGGGAGGAGAACACGTGTATCACTTTCCGAGAGTACACTCCAGAAGTCGCAGAGGAACTGGGCAGTGAACATCGTGTCCTTTTCGAGAAGGCGAGTGCGGGGTAAGGTCTCCACTGATAACTCAGAAATCGCGTATGTACACTGAAATCTGATGCACGGTAGCTTCGGATTTCAAATAGTGAAATGCACCGTGATGTTTTAAAAAAATATATTTTTCAAGTTATATATTTGTATCAAAAAGTAGAGATAAAAAGCAATATACACTCTATGCAATTTGAAGGTCTAGGCCTTATACACTGGTGCCGCTTGCAAGCTATCAATTTTCGATCACTTATACAACAGAGTCGACGGCTTTGTAAGCTTGCCGCAGTCGCCCTTATTCGCAACGAAAATGCTCGCCCGTCCCACCAACGGCATTCGTCTACAATAATTATTGCCGACCCGGCCCGGCGCCTATTCTAGCTCAAGGCTCCGCACGACGTTGTAACTTGCTGACGTACAATATTCTTGGGCCAAGACTACTGTAGTTCACATTGCCAGCTGGTGACATTGAAGTATATTGAAGTATTGAAGTTATTGAAGTACGTGATACCACGTAGTTTGTACTTTGCAATAGGTTAATACTGGTAAATTAATGCACCATAAGCCGTGACATTGCACACATTTTGGCATGCTGGTTATCTAGTGTATTGTTTTACATGTAATGAGATTCGTGAGCAGGCTTGAAGCGAAATAATGATTGATCGTCGGTACACCAAAGTGTGTATTTAATTCATGGACACAACTCCTTTTATGAAACCAAACCAGTGCGTGATACATGATCAACATATCTGCAAAGAACTAATTAAGACAACACTCGGCGTTTCGATACTAATTGGCATTCGTTTTGGTGTTTAACAAGCAAAATTAGTGTGGCCGCTAGACAAAGTACAGTTTACAATAAACTGGATTTTATGTAGGTATATCCATGCTTGTCTATTACAAGAACAGTTTTCTGCACTACTCTCATACGTTGGTTATCTTCTCTTCTCCTTTTTTGTTGTTACATCATTACCTTCAACAACCCACAGACATCTTTTATTATTTCACCGGCAGATGCGTGTCCTGGATCGGCATGATTGACCGTTTTCCCCAGACTATTTCACTTTCAGAAGAAAGCTGCAATTATGTAAGTGATCTAGAGGGTTTCGGCTTTAAGCTTCTGATGTTGTAGGTATCTGACCATGGGAAACTCTTATGACGGAAAAATAAGATTGTATCACGCAAAGCAAAGGTTTGCAGTTGTCCCCTTTACTTCCAACACTGAATGCTCACAATCGGGGTTAAATTTAACAAAACCGAGGTGCGAGGTACACATACAAACTAGATTGACCAAGGAGGGCACTACAAATCAAAGAGCACCCTCTATCATGGTCTTGGAACGTTCAAGTACACCAGCTGCTATCAACAATCTTCTGTGTTCCCATCAAAAGTTACTTAAGAAAAAAAAATAGTCTGAACCTGTGTCTTGGCTTTGAACGTTAATTGGTACGAGTGAAAGTAGAGCGTATAGGACGATGTTGGTAGCTAAAATTCATGTCCTCCTGCCAACGATTTTGACTTTTATCTAATGCAGATGGGAACAATCGCACATGAGATCGGCCATGCTGTGGGTTGGTACCACGAACACGCCCGGCCAGACAGGGACGAGTACGTGACGGTCCTATACGATAATATCCAGGCGGGGTCCGCATCAAACTTCCAAGCCTTTGGTGTCGAGACGTACGATGTCCCTTACGACATTGAATCGATAATGCATTATGGATCAGAGGTAAGAATGAGTCCCTTTGCCCTGTACGCCCTCACTGATTTTTGATAAATTAGATGCAGTGGCAATGTGCGTTCAATGTGTGTCCAATGTGTCATCACCTCGATCAACTGTGACGCCAGAATCAAGAAGTCTATACACACGCCTTCAAATAGCTGTCTATGGCTCTTTATTTCGAACAACTCTGAAGGTATATTCAGAATTATGTCACATTGTATATATCCATACTCACCTGAAAATCCACCGAACTGAGTTTTTTTTTCACGACATAATTTTTTGAATATTTTAACTTGACGTTTCTCGGTTCATCACACAGCACAATCAAAGAAGCAACAGACCCGGTATTTGTTTCCAAACTGGCTTATTTTTACGATCCGAGATCCTGAAAAGACCGAGAGCTTTTTACGAAAACAACAACATACAGTTACTCTCTCAAACTCAACCCCCCCCCCAAAAAAAAAATCGGTCTCGAAGCTTCTAGAACAAAAGGTCCTGCAGCATGGGAACGGACTTCCCACTCCTCTGGAAAGAGGCATCTGGAAAGAGGCATCCGGCCGGCTACAAGACCCAAAAGGCGGAGCGGCCCAAACGCTACGCCGTCGCCACCAGGAATTGAACCCGAGAAAGTTGTTTGTCCCCAAGTAATCGGCGAACGCTTGTACCCTGTTGTAGGAGCAGGAGCCGGCCTCAAGGGGTAAACCCCTAGCGGCTGAAGACCTCCAAGCGATATGGCTGTTCTGCCACGAATGGTTCAAAGAAATATTGTGCGTCTGCCGTGAACATTGAAGCCTAGTTGGTGTGGGTGACTCGTGAACGAACCAGCCGATGCCCATGCTCGTCGACGCCCACGGGGTGTGTTCTAACCTCCACTCATCTCTGAAGTTCTCAATTGGGTCGCGGGGATGTTGTGGCTGTGCCCCAGGCCTAGGCGCAAGACTTATGGCTGGTGCTTTTTGTCATGGCTGTATCGGGTTGCTCTAAATGGCAGAGGCCTCCCTCATTGGCCAGGTGCTACTCTGGGCGATCTTGTTGATTTGAGTTTTTGACAAACTCCGCAGCGTAGAGTGCCTCATCACTAGGTGGACGCCACTCGGGCCTATATCATTGTGCTTGGCTGATGGTGGGGGCCACTCCGAATGGTAGCGGTTCCATCCATTGGTGGACACTTCTTAGGTCTATCGCATTGGGCTGATGTTGGTCACTGTGAAGGGTAGCAAGCTTCATCGTTAGGTGGTCTCATGTCAGGTCACTCTTGCTGGGCTGATGGTGGGAGCCGCTCCGAGGGGCAGCAGGCACCTGTGCTTGGAGGGTGACGTCCTAGGCCTTCAGTGGCAGAGCAGATAAATTACATTACTTCACACTAACGAACATTTCCAGCTCACCCTCACGCTCGATGGAGCTCCACCCCTCTACATGCCGGTCCCAAATATCGCGTCGGTATTAAAATGACTGACAACAGCCCTTCGTGCAGTTATGTCACTTTGTTCGCTAGGAGAACTCACAAGACGTCCAGAGTTTGTTCTTCCTGGTGAAGGTGCTCCGAGACAAATTGCATCGGGCATCATCCATTCTGTTGGGGGAAGCAGAAGGGTGAGTAAGTCGGTGGCAATATCTTTAAGCCTTAACCACGGGTCTGCCACACCGTGTTTGGTGGTAGGGTTCCCCTGTGACTGGCATGGGCCCGGTTTCATTTGCTATGTATTGCTTCGCCCGGCCCTTCCATTGCGACCCAGTGGTTGTTGTGTCCTACTGCGAATCAGAACCTGCCTCCTCGTCGTCCATTGTCTGAGGTTCTGCGGCTACTTTCGCAGGTGTATTTCGCAGGTGCATCTCGGATCTACCAGCTGGGTTGCACCTGTGTTGCAATTATGGTGCACAACCTTGGGTTTGGAGCGAGGCGACATCTGGATCCTGTAAGTCACATCATCGATCCGTGACAGCATCATGAATGGTCAATCCCACCAGCGTTGCAGTTTCTGTGGGGTGTTGAGCCAAACCGGTTTCCCAGACTCGTACTGAGTACCTTTCATCTAACTATCGTAGCACCTCTTCTGTTGCAGTTGACTCCTTCTCACAAGTGCCTTCTGGCGAAAGGTCAGGCGTCTTTATTTTCTCCGTTTGTTGCTGAACATAGTCATGTAGGTCAGCGGGAGCATCCTTTTTTCCCGAAGCCCCAACCACCAGGTCGAACGGTAGGTTGACTTATCTGCCGAGCATGAGCATGTTTGGTGTCATCTTCGTTTTGAGCAGAGCGACATGCCATCGTCAGGTATGACTGTTCATCCAAGTCCTCTTGGTGCTGATCATGGTCTTATTGTGCGATGAAATTGATCTACCATACCATACGAATGGGGTTGGAATGGCGTGGTACGTGTCTTGTGTATCCTCAATAGTGACAGACTCCTGTCGTTGGTCTACGTGGATCACAAGTGGGGCACAAACACGAGTGACGATCTGCTTAACCAAAACTTGGCACTGTCTCGGCGGTCTTGTCTGGGAAAGGAAATGCCTGGACCCATTTGACGAAGCAGTTTGCGAAAAACCTGATGCTTAAATTACCTCATCTGGTCATGTAAAGCTTTCCAGTAATGTCGATAGCAATCCGCTCCAAAGGAGCCCGTACCATGTACTGTTGAAGGGGAGCACGCAGTGGTTAGCGATGAGCCTTCTTAGATCCGCACTTCATGGCATTTCTGGCATCAATCTTCAGCTTGACTTTTCATTCCTGTCCAGTAGACAAGTTCCTGTCGAAGCCGGGCCACTGTTCTTACGGTGTCCAAATGTCCCGACATTGTCATGTGCTAGGCGCACCTAGTATTTGTTTCCAAACTGGCTTATTAACTCGTTCCTCAAACGACCGAGAACTCTTTACAACAAGGGCAATAGTAAAAACTCCCAAAGGTCAACCAAAAAGGTGGCCTCGAAGCTTCTACCTAAAAACGTCCTCTGAGAATGGATTTCCCAATCTGCCCGGATACAAGACCCAATGCAAATGTTGTAGCGCCCCAAACCAGCACAACGCCCCAGCGCCATAAATTGTGTTTGGACCGGTTATAATGTTATTCTTGTAGGAAGATGCTTGCAGTTTACATTCAAATTATTCAGAAATGGTAGCCATAAGCCAACTCATCCTGACCCGTCCTAGATCCTCAATTAGGTCCATGCTTCTTTTTTATTAGCACTATTTCTCTCTTCATTTTTCTTTAGTATTTTACTAAAGACCGTGGATTTTTGACGATTGAGCCAAAGAACCCATTGGATCTGTTCAAGATGGGAAACCGGGCAGATTTCACATTTTACGATCGGAAGAACGCCAACATGATGTATGAGTGTTCCAGTGAGTATAATTACTATGCAAGCAATCTGTAGAAATTGTTTTTAAAAAAATACCCAATATCATATCCCTCTCGTGTATATGCTTTGTTCTTGAGCTTTTGCAAATTAAAAGACACTGGCAGCACAGTTGTACAAAATAACAGCTGGTCTATAAACCACGTCTCACTAAACCCTTTGATTAAAAAACAATATGAGCAAAGCAAAGACAAAAATGTTACTTTGGTTTTCGGCAAAATTACGAATGTCCCAAATTTGCTCACAAAATGACGACCGTTAATCATTAAGATTAAAGAAAAATGGAATCCATTTAATCTTAGATCATTAAATAATGACGATTCCTGCAAATAACTCAACAATAGTTACATTTTTCCCATCGAAACTTTCACGAGGTCGGCCATTTGGGATTTTCACTGTTTAACGAATAAAACTAAGCTAAAAACATCATAAAATGAAACAAATATTATATACCTCGGAGATTTCTACTATTTATCATAACTATTGCTAAATCCTATGAATTGTGGGGAGGGGTGTGCGACTGGCCAACTAGTTGCTGCAAATTCAAATAGTGGGGAGCAAGGGGACCATTTTTCCCTTTTTTCGTATCTCTTTATTCACATAAATCTGGTAGTTGTCGGGAATTTATATCGAGTTAAAAACTAGACGTGTATTCCTCTTTTGGTTTAATTACTTTTAATAAATGACACTTCTTAGGTGAGGGTGAAAATGTCGTGTTCTTTTTGTGGGGAGAATCTGTGGGCACGGGATATTTGTCGGGAAGTACAACCTCCCCCCCCCCCCCCACTACCCCGGGCCCCCTTGGCTACGCCCCTGTTCCTCAGATGATTAGGCCCACTCATCACAGTTAATGACAGGCAATACATGATATTTCACATCAAGATATCTGCATTGATTCGTATATATATTTTCAGGTGAGTGTGAGCCGCTTTTGCAATGTCAAAACGAAGGATATGTTGGGGAAGATTGCAAGTGTCACTGCAAACCAAACTACAGTGGGACTAACTGTGAGATGCACATGAAAGGAAGCGCAGGTTCTGGTGAGATGAATGATAAATAACCCGACCTAACCGAACCAAACCACACAGACTTATCTCACATACCTACTGTGGACATTTCTTTGTATTCGTTTAGTTCAGAAAAACCTGAGAAAAAAAAGGCATTTTACTCCCACTGCGAACACTCTTTCAACCCAAATTTCTATCATGATTTCCTTGAGTGTGTCTCTTCATTTTGCGACCGATAAACCTAACCCAAAAGTGCATCTAAATCTGTTTTCCTGAGAGGGGAAAATCTGTGGACGTGTGCAAGTCCACAAAATGTTCACGCTTCCTGCATCACGTGGACCTCTTTTGTTCACAGGTATACAAAGAGTAGCCTATGTAAGGTTAGAGCAAGTCACGCACACAAGCGCGTAAAAACCTTCAATCGTAGACCAGATTGCACCTCTTTTGTTTGTATTCAAACATTTTAGGAAGACCTCCCATAAGTCTCGTACTTGATCGTCAATTGTGGACTTTCGGGATTGTGGGCCCTATTGACAAGAATCGCGTCAACGCAGCTTGTGAAATATTGTCCAATTAGGCCTACATGATTTACAAATGAACGCGGAACACACAAAATCTGAGACAAACAAAACTTAGTGTACAAAAACTCCATAAGGTGTCTAAGGGGTGTGGCTAACTCGCAAATGGCGATAGGTTAATTTGTCCTCCATTGTTAACGTCCCCTATTGAATGCATACAAAAACCAGCTCAACCCAATACAACTTAAACCAACCTAACCCAACCCATCCCAATTCCAAACCCAATTTAACCGAACCAATTTCAAAGGACAACCCCGCCCACTCCAATACAACCCAGAACTGGTCATAACCTAATTGTTACATGTAATCTGCATATCTGCATATGTGACAGAATGCATGAGTGAACTATCAGCTGATGAAGACGTAAAGACCATCATGTCACCAGGATATCCCGTTGCCTACGATCGTTTAATGACATGTGCCTGGTTAATAAAGGTAGGTATCAATCAATGCCACAACAAGAAGTTAATTCTTTCCCAACTTTTCCCAACCGTTCAATCTCCAGATACATCGTGTCAGTCATTTTTCTGAGTTTTTGCCGTAGAGCTATATTAAATTACTGAAGCGCTAACTCCTCCTTCTTACGCGAAGAGATACTTTAGATCCTTCCTGGGCGCAGACATTTTGAATTCATGTGCGTGTTTGTAGAATATCATGAAATTGGATGGAGTGAATTTGAAAGAGTATACCATAGATATAGAATTTTTATTCTATATCTATGAGTATACTCTAAATGCAGCGCGCAAGTACAACACAGGCAAAGAAAGAACTTGAGCGTTTCATGCCGGTTATAAGCGTCATGCGGCAAAAATGATCGAATACGCATGCGCGTTTGCATTGTTTGTGATGCGAAGCAAAATGAAACGCTCATTTGCCAATTTTGGGTGCATCAGCTTCGTTAACGCACAAACAAACTGATATGCAAATAGCCGTACAAAAGCCGTGCAACATTTCGAGTTCTTCCATAGGTTTGTACACAAACATGGATGAGTCCAGTAGGCATCACTTTGTTCATCGAGTCAGCGCTCTAGTATAGTTTAATATAGCGCTTTGGTTTTTGCGAATCTTTTCCTTTGAAAAACATGTGGGCATGCCAACCGCGGGACGCAACATGAGATCTAATTCTCACGAAACCCAGCAGTTATCATGAGCAATTTTCCCCTACCTTGAAAAATTTTAATTTTACTAATAATTGGCGTTGTTTTACTGGCTTATGGTAGCAGTTGCTGTAGTGGAAGCAGTGACATTCTCATTAACTAGTTCTTATCTCCAATTGCCCAGGGGCCTCCAGACAAGACACTGAGCCTTGTTTTCATCGATTTTGAAGTAGAGAATGGCCCACGCAACGTCTGTTACGACTACGTCCGAGTGCGAAGTGATTCCTACATCTACACTGGTGGAAAAGAGTTAGTAATGTTCACATTTCTATATTTTTGGGTTTTGTGTTTTGTTTTTCAAGTATTTAACAATGAACAGATGATGACTTCAAAATATCAAAATAACAAACAGTTTAAATACATATTGGATGTACAACTCTGAAATATTCGAGATATTTTGTATAAAGGAGGTTATATATACGACCGTCCTTTTTTTTTGAAAATGTCAATCCCGAATTGACTGCATACAATGGTCATTTCAACAGTTAGCATGTACTACTGTTTTACTTGATCATGCGATGCTTATTTCCAGCTCTTGTGGCACCGAACCACCACCGCCAATTGTGTCGGCTGGAAATCAAATCATGGTGATTCTCCAGACCGACGGGTCAGGTGAACGAAGAGGATTCCGAGCTAACTATTTTGTCAACCCTCAGAGTGATGCTACTACCCTGCCCGTGGCCTCAACTATGGTCCCAACCATGGCCGTAACCACGGCCCAAACCACAGCTCAAACCAAGGCCAAAACCACGGCCAAAACCACAGTCTACACCATGGTCTCAGCATCGACTCCTTTAATGGAATCAACCACCACTGTGACCGGACAGCCACCAACCACTATAAAGTCAAAGGCAAAGTGTGGTAAGTCCTACTATTCCTATTATATAGGTATTCTGATGACATCCAAAAAATAAAAACCGATGGCTTCATCTCAATGATAAGAAAAGTTAGCCCTGCCCAAGTCTCTTTGTAATTGTTTGGTCTCCGATCAATGTAGCTCTTTTGTGACTGATTGAATCAGATCTCCGCTAAAATCGATTTAGTAGATTTTCTCAATAGAGAAAACTCTCATTGTACGTAAACCGAAATATTTCATTCGAAACAGCTAATTCAAACGGCCTATGCAATAGTTTTTTTTGCATCTGACATCACATCTGCCATATGAAGGCACGTTTTTGTTATTTTCAAATGCATGACTCATGAAACATTAAGGGTGCAGAGCAAAGCGTTTATATAGTGCCAATTATTCGACATACTGCCTCCTTCAGGAAAGGGTGTATTACCCAAAAATCTGAAATTACTCTTTAGAAAAGGGAATGCATGCTGAAAAGGGAATGACAGCAATTACATTCTACAACAGTGGTTTTTTGGAGGTAATATCTCAAACTTTATTCTTATTTTTAATTAAATGAAACAATATACTCTTAATGACCCATACAATCATTATCACAGAAGCGGCTGAAGGAACATGCGGCGGGCAATTCACTGACTCCGGTTGCATAGCATCGCCGAACTATGGACGTAGCGTGTACAATAACAACGAGGAATGTGTTTATCATATTCAGGCAAGTATGATTAGAGTGAAAATATTTTTCGTTGTAAATCCAAGCCTGTGGAACTATTATTTATTCACAATAACTAGCCCAGCCCGCCAGGCCAATGTATACAAACCGAGACCAGTATAACAATACTTGGTGGGCCCCTATAATTCAGAATCAAGTTTGCCGTTCAAGTGTTGCACGCCCATAAACGTCTAGTGTCCGAACGTGATGACCTCAATTAACATCTAGTGGACAATTATTCACAGGTTGATGCTGGTGAACGAGTTCAGTTGGCAATAGAACACCTTGATATCGAATATGAGGTGACTTGCACGTGGGACAGATTGGTAGTCATTCCTGGGGACACACTTGGCTTACTGAGGTAAAATGTATAATAATAATGTGTGTTACTTTGTACCCAAACTCCGTGTATACATAATGGGTACCGGTGTAGCATGAATTTAGGTTTTATGAAAAACGGACTCATTGGTGGTATTGCGCATGCTCATGCATAGATAATTAGGAGAGGGGCCGGACACGCGTGAGAGGGTTTAACCAATAAAAGGGGAAAAGAGTCCGATTTTCATACGAGTCCGATTTTCATATGACACCGGTATTTATACAAAGTCATAATGCAAAATCTCGCTGCAAGTTCCCTTTAATAAAATGTTTACTTCAATGATAGATGAATTCAGCGAACACATAGGCTTACCTTACCGGTGAGGTTAAAGCACCCGTTGTTAGGGTCAGCAATGTCACGGTACCTTCAAATAATGGCCGCCTCCGACTGGCTTGTCTACCACCGACAATTACACAAGCGCCTGCTGTGGAAGCGAATGAATCCACTTGCTGAGACGTACAAAAGTTCGAAAATACGCGTTAATGTAGCTCTTAATATGTCTGGCATTTCACAATGCAGTGCGCCACCAAGAGTTTGCCATGGAGAGTCCATTTTTCAAGTTTACGGTCGACAAAACATGGCCGATTTGAACGAGTGTCAGTAGACAACTTGAGCTATTAACGTTATATATTGGGGCATAGCAATCTGCCACCTTACAAAAATACAATATTGATAACAAGAAAAAAAAGGGGGAAACAGATCCTCGAATAATACGCTTACGAAGCTACTGACCTGAAAAAACCTAACATTTTTAAATGTCCCGCGCTGCGAATTTGTCGACCATCTCCCACAATGCAGTGGGAAAAATGAACTCTCTGTGGCAAACAATTGGTGGCGTACTGCATTGTGAATCGCCCGAAACACCCAAGCAAGCTTTGGAGCGTCCCAGTAGAAAGCCAGCCCAGTAGTGGGCAACTCGGATTGGTAGACGAGCGTTTTACTGCCAGGCCTAGCAAAGTAAATCGGACGCTCATGCTTTTTTTTGTAAATCGATTTTTAGACTAAAGGTTGACTAAATGAAGAAAACAAAATTGAATAAATACATTCAAATGAATGAAAAAAATATTTTCCCTTGTGTGTCAGGGTTTGTGGTGCGGAGCCTCCGTTTGGGACTTTCGTTTCCCTTGACAACACCATGACGGTGAAGATGATCAGCGACGGATTTGTGGCTAAAGGCGGATTTGCAGCAAGCTTCCAGGGGATTACCGTGGATAAGGAGGATTAGGAACAGGAATACATCAGTTCATCACCGGTGGACTAAATCAACCGCTTATTGATTGGAATCAGCTGCAAAAGAATTCTGTTTTATCACTTCGCTGACTCAATATAGACCTTTCCTTGTCAAACCGAAGACTTTTTGTTGGCTTAAGGAAGCTGTTCATATAATTTTTTGGCAAAATCGTTGAAAACCACGGCATAAAATTGATGTCCTTATGGCAGCCCATACAAAACGAAGGAAAGGTCTATAGCCTTAGCATACCTATAATAATAATGGACTTGGCTTACCTGTTTAAGAGTAGTAATATCTTGTGTTTTGCTTTGCAACTTATATTGTATTGAAGGCCTTCCGTAGACATAACATGATCGGGAATTATGCCAATGAATGAGTTTAATGATATTAGTTAATGAAGCTAATATGAAACTGTTAGTTAATGAAGCAAATATGAAACTGTTAGTTAATGAAGCAAATATGAAACTGTTAGTTAATGAAGTAATATGAAACTGTTAGTTAATGAAGCTATTATGAAACTGTTAGTTAATGAAGCTATTATGAAACAGTTAATGAAGCTATAATGACACTGTTAGCGTGCCCATCAGAGAATATGAAGTTTGAGCGATACCATTCAACAGCCACGATTTCGAGCATCGCAGCTAATTAGTATGGAAACGAAGTACATTGAGAGAAACCTGAAAAACAACCTGCCTGTAATAAAATGTCTTGATCCGAGTGAAAACGTTTTTGTACGGGCTCTAACAATGTTTCAGGAAACAATCCATCAACAATAGTCGAACCTGGGACGTGATGACTGTTCACATTATGTGGCCCCTTCAATGGATCGACAGACTATTGTGCACGCTATTGTAGCTGCCCCGTGAGGATTATCATAACAATAGCTAGTACAATGCTTTCGCCATTGAAGGGGGCCTTTCGTGTTAGAACCAATAGCGTGCCCGGTTGGTTTGTACACATGGCACGTTTGTAACACATATTCAAGTTGTAAGGACTTGAATGAAGAGTGGTTTACCAAATTTATGATTAAATGTCGTTATTAAATGTCGTTATTCAATAAAGCACGTGAATACAACAAACAAAAAGGTAAACGTGAGATTAAAATATACTATCATAGTACTCTCTTATAAGTGTACATATTTTCCTTTCTTTTCAACAGAATTATTTCAAAAAGTAAGATAATGCCTGCAAAACACTAAACGTGCGGGCTCGTTGTACTCTTTGTTCTATTCGGGCCTTTCAATAATTCACCGGCATAATGAATATACATCTCGTGCCTCCAATCCATGAGGGAGAATTCATTACAGGGTTTTTAATTACTCTCTCGCAAAACTATAATTGCTTTGATAGGCTTCAAATTTTGAAGTCTGGCAAGCATTTTAATCTCACTCCCTATAAATCTCCACTGGTATAAGATCCTACAACATTTTTTTGTCATAACTTTGAATACGGTCGATCGACCACATCGGGTCTGCTACAGTAATGAATTTGGTGCTCCCGATTCTTGTTCATTTGACTTTTGGCATCACGATGGTACAGGGACAAGATGAAGAACCAACAGAGGTAAGGCAAAAAGACTTTTGAGTATAGCACATAAGAATATAACAATTGTATCCACCTCGGCGGTACAGAAAAGGCAAACGGATATTAAAGATATGACGGTATTTTTGTCTTTACGCCAAGTTCAGGTGCGTTCTTCCACACCAAGACGCAGTATGTAATAGACATTCGATGAAAATTGGTCATGTACGCTCCGCTATACGTGGATGCCCATCGATGCGCGCGCAGCGCGTCTTTCAGTGGTCCGATTGAGTTGGCCATGCGCTCTACAATTCATGCAAATGCACAATACTTTTAGTGCCAAGTAGCGAGTTAAGAATAACACGACACTTAAAACCCAACTGCAAGTTTTCTTTCTGGCATGACGAACTCTGAAGACAACACAGGTTTAATAACGATTATACCTTTATATCGAGAAAGAACAAAATTCGTTTGATTTGATCATTTGACACCTTCCTATTTTGTTCGCCCGTGCAGACGGACCGGGGACCACCCAGGCCCCTATATCACCCAGAGCCCATCGAAGAGAACTACGTACCGGGAACATTCCAGTCTGACATGCGGCTGACATTTCCACAAGTGAACGATTTGTATGTGAGTGTCTCGGAACAGATGAACGGAACGCAAAAGCGACGAGCAGTAAGCAGTACCAAATGGCTGCGTGGTATTATACCCTACGAGATTGATGACAACTTTGGCCGTAAGTGCTGTCACTTTTACCCCCTACAAACTGCTCTGAAGAAGGGCGTCATTTTTGAGTGGGTGCCATCATCCCGAATTCCTGTGACGTATTTCTAAACACTTTCTGAATTGTTTTTTAAGCAACAAACTTAAGTAGGATGCGTATTACAACGTTCATGTTTTTAGCTCAGCGGCTGCTAAGTATATACATTTTGAGAAAACAAAACAAAATGCACAATATTTGGGGTCTTGTAAGTGGATTCATATGCTAATGCGGGCACACGTTCATCAAACCATCTTCAACAATAAATGGTTTCGATTGAAACCATTTCTGGTGTAATAATTTCACAGGCTATCATGGTGCCAGCCCTATCCGTCATTAGATCGGTATAGGTAGGTGCATGTGTTTCCAATTCCGGGTAATTACTAATGTTCCTGTGTATTTAACATTTATGGTGCTTTCTATCAGACTAGTATTCGAGTAACCAAACATCGAGTCCGAGTGCGAATCCGAGTCACCTCTCAACAGGCGCGGATCCAGAGGGGGGGGGGGGGTCAACCCCCCCCCCCCAGCTCTGACATTTGTTTTCATAGAAACACATTCAAAATAATGTGAAACACTCCCCCGCCCCCCCCCCCCCCCCTGCTCTGACACCCAAAAACAAATATGACAATTATCCTGGTAATAATATCCACCTGTACACAAAATTCGGTCATAGCCAGCTGGGTTACGGGGGTACTTGTACACTATTCTGTAAAATAGTGTTGACGATCGTCGTATTTGAACAGCGCCCCCATTGAAAGTATGGTACGAAATTATAGTGCGCATGCGCAAGGTATATCGCCCCTGGAGGTGTATACCTTGCCAAAAAATCGCTATGACGATTATCCCCCTCATTAATTTTGATACCGGTGGCCAACATTTTGGACCGAGGCTGATGGCCTAATTGGTGCGTTTCTTCTGCACTGCACAGGCTGTATCGCTTGCTCTACAGAGGATCGTCTTTCAAATAATTTGTGCTTTGTAGTAATTGGTCGAGTCCCGAGTCCGAGTCATTTTTTGTCATTGTGACTCGAGTCCGAGTCCGAGTCACGGGAAATGGGACCCGAGTCCGAGTCCGAGTCCGAGTCCGAGTCCGAGTCCGAGTCCGAGTCCGAGTCACGATTCATACAAGTCTTCTTTTGATCTTTTAGAGGAAATCCGTACCACTATCCAGCAAGCGATGGACTTGTGGGAAGAGAACACGTGTATCACATTCCGAGAGTATACTCCAGAAGTCGCAGAGGAACTGGGAACTGAACATCGTGTCCTTTTCGAGAAGGCGAGTGCGGGGTAAGTTCTCCACTGATAAATCTGATGCACAACAAGCGTAGAATTAACGTCTTGGTGATTTTTTTTAGAGGGAGCTAGCTGTGTGTGATAAAAAAACCAACGTTTTGCATTTATCCCTCCCATTCCCTTTGAAATATAATATTAAACCACCATTAGCACCAACGGTACACTAATGACATCGAGTTATATGGCTGGACTCAAGTCTGTGCTGCATTTTGTATTTTGCGAAGGTATAGTACTATGGTAATGCAGGTTGTAAGCTCGTGACGAGACAATTGAAGTACGTGATAAGCTTTGCAATTTCCGGTAGATTAACAATAACGAGATTCTGACTCGGGAAGGCTTGCAAATCATGATGGATCGTCGGTGCTGTACACTAAAGTGTGTAGTTTATTCATGCACGCAACTCCCTTATATGAAGTCAAAACCACTAATAAAATTGTAATTATTGTAATAAAAAGGCCGACAAAACCATTAAATAACACAAAGGCTTTCCTTATAATTTGTTGCTTTTATATACTACTTAGTATTGGTACAAAACACTGCATTCTGAGGAGGCATGACCATGCTGACCCCATGAAACCTAAACATGTATAGTATTTGCCACCACTCACAAAACTAAATTTTACCATTATAAATTGCAATAAATCTCTGATTTTTTTTCATCGGCAGATGCGTGTCTTGGGTCGGCATGATTAACCATTTTCCCCAGACTATTTCGCTGTCAGAAGAGCGATGCAATTATGTAAGTGATCCGATGGAAAGTCCTCGTCCAGGGAGCTTTATTTAGATTTACATACACGTATATGCCACACAATATCAACCAGGTAGATTTCCCATCTTTTCTCAGTAATAGTAAGACGTAAGGTTAGTTTCATTTCAACAAGACATTGGAAATAAGATAAGTAAACAATCTAAGTCATACAATTTTCGGTGATTTAAAGGTAGAGTCCATCATTTGCAGCCATCCAAAAAGTAACTGGCGTAATTATTGTTGAAAAACTAACTTGGTTGAAAGATAGTAAGGAGACTAAACTCCCTGTGAAATTATTCTTTCTGGGAAGCTGTCATTTTGAAGTAATCAACGAAAGAAGGCATTTCCAACGGTGATTCTTAAGAAGCACCGTAGGAAAATTTAAATTAGTAGTTCGTTTTGTTATTCAGCGCAGCGCGCACAAGTATTCGAACGACGCACACGCGCGCGCGGTTGTTATAATTCGTCGGATCAGTGCGCGACGTCGCGTATAGTTGCAATTCAAAACAATTCAAAACATGATTCAGCAACTTTTGATTTGAAATTGAGATCTTAGAATGCTGTTTTTCTCGGAATGTACAGCTGAAGCTTAGCTGAAACTTCATCAGGTTAGTTGCTCAGTATCCTTCATTAGATTTTGAACTCTTTTGTTGCTTCAAACGAACAAAATGCACAAATTACAAATGATGGACTCTACCTTTAAGGACGATGTGTCCTTTTATTTAAGAAAATGGGTCGTTCAGTGTCTTAATTGAGAACGTTGGCACGAATCTTAGCAAGTAGAGTATAATAAACGATGGTGATTGCTGAAACTCATCATCCAAATTACTTGATTTTTTTCTGGTTAAGATGGGAACAATCGCACATGAGATCGGCCATGCTGTGGGTTGGCACCACGAACAAGGAAGGCCAGACAGGGACGGGTACGTGACGGTCCTATACGATAATATCAAGGCGGGGTTTGCATCAAACTTCAAGACCTATGAAGTTGAGACGTACGGTGTCCCTTACGACATTGAATCGATAATGCATTATGGATCAGAGGTAAGAATGAGTCCATTGCAGCAGTGCGCCCTCACTGAGGGTAGTTAGAACCAATTTAAGTCAGCGATATTATAAGTACAATGTAGCTGCTCGTGCGTATCGCAGGCTGCCCTCCTTGTGGCGCCAGAAGCGAGGAGACTTTACCAGTCCTCATGCGAGATCTATGAACGACCCAATGTTTTTTTTTCTGTCTGTCTATAGACCCTTACAGGAACCTTAGGTATCCTTAGCGGACATTCGGTCAAGGTGTAAATTGTGTGCTCCCCTGAAAACCCATCGATTATTTCTTTTCAATAAGATTTATTTTGAAAAGAATGTTGCAACAGCGGTTGTGTATACAAAGTCCATGGAGAATCAAGTATTTCCTAACATAATTGGAAATGTTTTTCAGTCCCAGATTCATGTTTTAGCATTAAGAAATGACCTTCATTGAGATGATATATGAAGAAAAAAATTGGCGTTAGGTTGCAACATTATTTCCATTATTTTAGAATGTTGTATATTTTGAACGATTAAACCGTTTGCATTGTAGGAGTACGCTTGCAATTCAGCAGAAATGAAAGCCATAAGCCAACTCAGCCCGACCCGTCTTAGATTCTAAATATCGGTCCACCTTTCTTTTTTATAACTAGTATTTTTTGTTATTAGTATTTCTCTAAAGGCAGTGGACTGCTGACGATTGAGCCCAAGAACCCACTGGATCTGTTCAAGATGGGAAACCGGGAAGATTTTACATTTTACGATCGGAAGATCGCCAATGTAATGTATGAGTGTTCCAGTGAGTATAATTACTTGGTCAGTTTTAAAATGCGAACATTCTATAAGCTAAGTTTTATGATCATGTTTCATCTGGTATTCATGTTTTATTTCCATGTTTGCCAGAATAAAAACCCATGCATGTATTTATGCAAACTATAAAGCATGGTGTCATCTTTTTAAAGTAAAGAAAAAGTTATTTATACCTATGTTTCCCTGATTTACCAAATGCTTTTTTCTGCTAAACGAAATAACATTTTAACTTATTAAAACGATACTGTGGGTAACATGATACTGGCTTTTTTCTATGTACACTAAATGTGTTAAAGGAAGGGGATAAAAGTAAGCTATGAAAACGATTATGAGTCTCACATGTACAGGGTGAGTAAAAAAACAAACCAAATGGCCCCCTAAATTGTATTTGTGTTTAAAAGTCCATAAACTTGAAAAACTCATGAACGATACGAATGATTCATTAACTAAAATAAAGTTTATTAATTGGGTTTTTACATGCAAGATCTGGAAAACGCTACATGCAGTATTTTGTTTTTAAGAGGGATGCCATTTCTGTTTCCTTTTTTTTACTCACCTTGTATGTTACATCTAGATCGCTCGATTATTTATTGACTTGCTCATTTCTCTAGGTGAGTGTGATCCGCTTTTACAGTGTGAAAACGAAGGATATGTTGGGAAAGATTGTAAATGTTACTGCAAACCAGACTACAGCGGAACGTACTGTGAGATTTACATGCAAGGCAGCGATAACGCAGGTGAGATAAAACAATTAACTCAACTGAACCCATACCAAGCCAACCCAACCAATTTCCCAGCCCTTAGCCCATACAAACCCAACCCAAAATAAACCTTAACCCAAACCTAGCCCAATCGAACCCAACCCAACCGAAGCCGATAAATACAACCTAACCCAACTGCAACCCAACGCAACCCAACGCAACCCAACGCAACCCAACGCATCACCTAGCCAAGCCTAAGACAAACCAAGCCAAGCCAACAAAACCCAACCCAACCCACACGAAGTGTGTATTTACCTGCAATCGGGGACCCCCTATTGTCCCTCTTTTGTTTGTACTCTACCTTTATTAAGGAAGACCTCCCATATGTTTTGTACACGAATCGAAATTAGGGACCTCTCGGGAATGGGGGACCCTATTGTCCTCTATTGTTCAACGTCCCCTATTGAATGCAGACACAGACTCAACCGAACCTGAATGCAACTTAAACCAACCAAACCTATTCAAACCCGACATATATGCTTCTGAATGCCATTGTGCATGTCTGAATTTTTTGGTGACAGAATGCATGAGCGAACTATCAGCTGATGAAGACGTGAAGACCATCATGTCACCAGGATATCCCACTGCCTACGATAGTTTAATGACATGTGCCTGGTTAATACAGGTATGTAGTTTTTAAATACCCAAATTGGGATTTATTCCATAAAAAAACGTCATTTCCCCAATTGAATCTCCAGAAATAAGGTATCAGTCATTGTTTTAAATGAGTTTTGCCCATCTCTCCTTTACAATGATTTGGTCTGGCATCGCCAATTGTATTGAACATGTTGCATTAATTGATTTGATCTAACGTTGCTTTTACCAGGGTCCACCCAACACGACGCTTAGCCTTGTTTTCACCGATTTTGAAGTAGAGATAAGCTCACGTGACATTTGCTTCGACTACGTTCAAGTGCGCAGTGATTCCTACATCTACACTGGTGGAAAAGAGTCAGTAGTGTTAACTTTTTTTTAACAGTGAGAAGAACATGGTTAGAAATCTTGCACACCGATGTTGACGAAAGTCGATCTCCGTTATGACAAATCGAAGAGAAAAAGAGACAGTTTTGTCCCGTAATTTGCACGTAAAACTCTCAAAACTTCAAAGGATAAAAGAAGTCAAGTCGTTTTGTGAAAATTTATGAATTAATCATCTTTTTATAATACTACTTTTCTTAGGTTTGGATATGCGATTTATATTTCTAGCTATTGTGGAAACGAACCGCCCCCGCCAATTGTGTCCACTGGAAATCAAATCCTCGTGATTCTCTACACCGACTCGTGGGGGGAACGTAAAGGATTCCGAGCTGATTACTTCATCAACCCTGAGAGTGACGTTACTACCCTGCCCATGGCCTCAACAGTGGTGTCAACCACGGCCCACACCACAGCCCAAACCACGGGCCAAACAACAGTCCAAACAACAGCCCAAACAACAGCTCAAACCACGGACCAAACTACAGCCATCACCACGGCCCAAACCACAGCCGTAATCATGTCACAAACCACAGCCCAAACCACAGCCCATACCACAGCCAAAACCACAGCTGCAACCGCGACACAAATCACAGCCGTACCCACGGCTCAAACCACAGTCCAAACCTCAGCTCAAACCACGACCCAAACCATAGCCGTAACCACGGCCCAAACTACACACCAAACCACACCCCAAACCTCAGCTCAAACCACGGCCAAAACCACAGTCGTAACCACGGCCCAAACTACAGCCCAAACCTCAGCTCAAACCGCAGCCAAAACCTCCGCCCAAACAACCTTCCGAATCACGGCCTCAGCATCGATCCCTATCTTGGCATCAACCACCACTGTGACAACACACCCCCCGACTTCCATCAAGCCAACGGCGAAGTGCGGTAAGCCCTAGCCGAGAAATAGTGACAACACCAAATTCCGTCAACAGTGGTTTCAATGTAGAGTGTATAATATCATACAGGTCTCCCAATTAAGGCCCTTGTTTGGAATTATTCTGTCAACACTTCACCTCTTCTGCGACTGAAGAAATCATACCTCTCCTTAAACTATAAAGTCGATTTTACTCACTACGATAAAGAAAATTGACACTTGTATGACACGTAAATCAGAGCAATTAATTCAAAACCACATTCCGAGATAAGTAATTAAAGACATCAGTACGCTGTTCCACAAAAGTCACACATGGCCAGCCCGGCGCTCCTTCATATATTAGACAAAATGCATGTGCACCTTTGTATGAAAAACAGAGAATGAAAGCCGTTTCGGTAGCAGTGTTGTAACTAATATGACAATTACCACACTATCTATTTTGGTTAAATGGAAATATGTACTTTATGACATATTGTACTTTTATGACAAATTATCACAGAAGCGGCTGAAGGAACATGCGGCGGGCAATTCACTGGTTCCGGCTGCATAGCATCGCCGAACTATGGACACGGCGTGTACAATAACAACGAGGAATGTGTTTATCATATTCAGGCGAGTCTGATTAGAGTTAAAATATTTCTCATTATGAAATCCCAGCCTGTGGATTATTGGTCACAATAACTAGCCTGTCGTACCACTGTGTAAAAACTTAGGCCATAATCACAGTACTTGGTACCTTGGAATTCGGAATCAAGTTTGCCTTGAAGTTGGAGCAATAAGTCATGCTCGGACTGGTTTTGGACTAACATGAATTTCAAGAATCATTTAACTTGACTTCAATAACAATCAGATGAATGTTATGTTACTCATAGGTTGATGCTGGTAAACGAGTTCGGTTGACAGTAGAACACCTTGATATCGAATATGAGGAGACTTGCACGTGGGACAGATTGGTAGTTATTCCTGGGGACACGCTTGGCTCACTGAGGTAAGATATGTGGTGCTTTGTACCCATGCAACCCCATGCCGGTATTCGAATTCTTAATGCAAAATATCGCTGGCAATTCCCTTAAATACACAATTGTTTTCAATGATAGAGGAATATATATAACGAACGGGTGATAATATGTCTCAGTGAGGTATATAGCGCCCGTTGTTAGCTTCAACAATAAGCCTCTGTATTGATGACGTCACACTTTGTTAACAAAATCATGTGCACTTCCCTATGGAGCCAGTGGGGGCCCACGGTCCACTGAGCACCATAGGAAAGCACACACGTAAACAAAGTGTGACGTCATCAGTACAGAGGCTTATTAATGTCTAAGTTGGTTTAACTAAAGAGCCATTTGACTTCAAATAATGGCCGCGTCCAATTTAGTTATTTCAGCCGGCCGTAAGTTAGCCAAGTAAGTAGGACTTGGCTAATGTCATTTGCCTTAATCCAGAAAAATTACAATCAAACAAATGAAACAAAGCAAAATCTATTTTTTTTTTCTGTCTCTCTTTGTATCAGGACTTGCGGTTCGGAGCTCCCTTTTGGGACTTTTGTGTCCCTTGACAACACCATGACGGTGAAGATGATCAGCGATGGATTTGTGGCTAAAGGCGGATTTGCAGCAAGCTTCCAGGGGATTACCGTGGATTAGAAGGATTAATTAAGAGCAAAATGCCAGTACATTGCTGCCTAAAAGCCTCATCAAACTACTCATTGTTATCTATCATCTGCAACATACAGGAGGCTTCTTAATTTAGGGTGACAGTGAATTAGTATCTATATTTTATTTATGAGTTGGCTTACCAGTAAAAGATTGGTGGTATGTTTTCTTTTCTTTTCCACTTACATTAAGACCTCAATGAAGACATAACATTTAGAAACTTTGCAATCCTAAATGATTTTAAATATTTATGATGCTTTAATAAAGATTTTATCGGGAATATTAAGCTGAAGAGACAAATATACGGCAATATATTTTTATTTCGAGCATTCTAAATAAGTAAGGAAAAATAATAAGTAAACCTGTTCTACCTGTCTTGAGCTGTCTTGATCCGGTCCACGTTATTGTACGGGTTCTATTGATGTTTCAGAAGAGAAAGAGTATCTACCACGTTTAAGGAGAAAACCCTAATTGTAAAAGCGAATTCAAGGCAGACAACGGACTAGAGGATTGGTTGAAAATAGATGAAGCCCATCTCTAGCAATAATCATCCCAAACAGTAAACATAATTCATTTCTCAATTGTAATCGTGGACAAAACAGTTCTATGGTTATTTTTCAATACATTGTACGCCTTAAAAGATACCTGTAATCAGTTAGTTATGTCATGTGCTCTTATACACCTGTTCCTAATACCAATCGACAGACTCTGCTGCTTCCAACACATATATTTCTTCGGGCCTATTAAGTTTGTAGAATCTGTGGAGCCCATTAAACTACTGCATCATTGATTTCAAAACAGTTGTCGTCGCTCCTCCGTTTTATATATCATTAAGCCATCAAACAAACAAACAAATAAACAAACAGAAATCGGTATCTGGGGACAGCTGGCATTGCCTCCGTTTAGCCCCCCCCCCCCCTTCCCCCTCCATCCCCTACCTCCCCGGGAGGCGAGATTTTTTTTCATACCACATTTCCGCTATGGGCGTTTAGCATTATATTGATGATAAATTTATGCGCCCATCAAATGTTCCCCCTCCCCCTCCCCCTCCCCCCCCCTCCCCACGCTGCCCCAGGTCCGATGTCGGGATTTGGTCAAGTTTTTCATGCCCCAGGGTGGGGATTTTGGTCACTCAATTTACATTGTTAACATTGGCGTACTACATGGAAAGGCAATCACTAGTGCGCCCAACGTACGCATGTATGTCGGGACATGGTCGGGGATTGTCACTTAAACTTTGCCCGAGGGGTGGGGATTTTAAAATCACACGTCTTGGGTGGGACAGCCCGGGGAGGGGTGGAGGAACAATTGATAGGCGCATTAAAGAGGTTGTGGAATGCTGAAAATCGTTTTGTTTTTTATATTTTTTTTTATTGTAGAGTAGACCCATATAATCATAATGACAAAGTCCCATTCTTTTGTAATGTGCGTTTATATGTTTATAAAACTGAAATGCATCGAGTAATTTGTTGGTCGGCGAGCGCATAATTGAAATCAACAGTCGTCGGGTTCTTCGTAAATTGAGAAAAATCGGGACGTAATAAACAGGACTCATTTATACTACGCTGCATTGGGAGTCCTGTTTATTACGTCACGATTTACTATATTTTGTTTGCTGCCCCCAACGATGACTTTTACACAACTTGCACGTTCGGGTCGAAACAGGACCTGAAAAAACAGCTCTCAAAAGTACCATTTGTACTCATTTCAGGACAGACGCAATAGTCGGTTTTTATTTCATCACACCTTAGGCTACATATACCCGAAAAATGACGGAAATGTTTTCGAGCATTCCACAACCTCTTTAATGTGGTGTACAAAGCATATAGTGCATGGCGGATCCTTCATTTTCAAATAGGGTCGGTGGAGGGTATTGAAATCAACAGAGAGACAATTGGGAGGGACAGTAATTGAGAGGGACCAATTAGGGCCTAAATAACGAATCGAGATTATATGACGAAGGTTATGTCAGGAATCTTGAGGAACATTTGGGATTTTCTTCCCTGTATATTAGGAGGATCATTAAGTTCTCTTCTGTCAGCACGAATTATTGTTTTATGCCCATTTTATGTCTATTCATAAAATGGATGATTAGAAGGGAATATTGATGTGAAGCGAATATAACAGGCTCAGTGTTGTCCCGAGTGATTGTGAGAAGAAACATCGCTTGGGTGGGACTCCAACCCACGACCTTCTGCTTACTAGTTCAGACATCTTACCGCTCGACTACCGAGCTTGCCGGCGGGCAGGACACACATGATTCAATACATGTACATGTACTATGGCTGTGGAAAGATTTTGTCACGAAACCACTTATCCTGTAATCCTTGAGAACGGTAAGCTCCCGCACTATAATTTTTGGTATTTATATTAAGCACTGACTGGCTTTTATTCGCTCTCAGTTGGCGCCCCATGTACATTGTACGACTATTATGTGCGATTTCCATTAGCGTGTCGTTCAGCCAGCATCTCCCGCCGTTCCTACCGAGCTACGTACCCCTCATCACTGGATCGTGCCGGGGCTGATGGTACTACCGGACGGAGACCTGGACTGTCGTGGCCCGCCTGATGTGGCTGACTTCCCGGGGTTCAACGCTGGCTTACCTGTGGCTTGGCTGATCCACGGCTGGGTGCGGAGTAGCCCCGTAAATGTGGCCTATTTACTGGACTACCTCCGTAAACATAGGCCACACATTCACATGTACAAAAACGTGTCGCACTTTGCCAAATTTTGATTTTCACGTTTAGGCTTAGTTTGTAGTTTTTATTGCTTTAGAAGCATACTCACCCTCTTTATAGGCTAATCAGAAAGTGCTGCCTTTTTCAGATGTCTATTTTTCGTGAGATTTCCAGATTCATTTTCACACGTTTGCGTATCAAAATTTCAACATGAAATTTCACAAAAATAAGACATCTGAAAAAGGCAGCACTTTCTGATTGCGTTGTTTCCTTTTCCTTTACAATGATTTCCCTTGTACAATCACAGACAACCGTCCTTTTGATCGCTTCTCTTGCGTCTGGTATAATGTGAGTTTAGTATGAAATATACCGACTCATTGGTAGTTACAGGTCACGTGTAATATGGTTAGAACTCATATGTGATAAAAGGGACCAGATTTCATAGGAGTCCAAATTTTAACAAAGGAATCCTGGATTTATCTGTACTGTTCCATTAAAGACACAAGTTTTCTTCGCAGCGTTATCGTCGCACGCACACATTTTTATTGGCGTTATAGCGTTACGGTTTTTAATCGTCGCGCGCGCATGATTTTCAACGTCGCAGCGTTACAGTTTTCGACGTCGCAAGCGCACACAAGTTGAGCTTCAACGTGAGAGACGCACGGTTTTCGAAGTCGCAGCGTTACAGTTTTTGGCGTCGCAGCGTTTCCCGGTTTTCGACGTGACACACATAAACGATTCGACGGCGTTCCATATACACGTGTTATGATAAAGATGTCGTTGCATGCATTGACTGCACATGACGTATGGCTTCGGAACCATTCTCATGCATTATGCATCCGCGAATAACGGACCAATGACGCACAGGAAAGAAATATCACAGGTACAGTACTTAATATCAGTGCAGGGGCGGATCCAGGATTTTTTGCGGGGGGGGGGGCATCAGCAAATCAATGCTGAAATGTAGACGGGTGTTTCTTTTTCTCCGGACACTTGGTCTTTGTAAAATCAATAGGGGGGCTCAAACCATACTGTCAATGCGGGTGTTGTTCAAATATGACGATCAATCGATCATCAACACTACAGAAAAGTGTACAAACCCATGAAACCAAGCTGGATCTGACCGAATGTTGTACACAAGCGGATATTATAGGTTTTCCCGGTTATTTTAAAACATTTTTCATTCAAATTCACCAACTCTAACATTCAAGTCATTGTCCAAGAAAAATTTCACACTGTTAAACAAAACCAATTTAGTCATTTACCATTTGATTTTTTTGGTCAGGCTCTTTAGTTACCAGGTCGAGAAAATTCGTCATTATAGATTAATTCGTTGCCGAATGGAAGCATTCAGATATCGAATTCGTCTTATATAAACCAATTAGACGAATTTGATATCTGAATAACAAGGTTTGGCGTAAACGAGACGAAATCGAATACTCCGGGACGAAAACGTGCGCTCATTGTTTGAATTTGGTTTTAACTGAATTTGAAATTGTCTGACGAGAGACGAAATTGAACATTGGAAGTGCACTTAATCGACGTTGATGGACGAATTTGAATATAAGAATGCATTCGAATGACAAACGTTTTAAAATAGCCTGGAAAAACCAGTATAATTACCAGTATAATTGTCATAATTTATATTGGGTGTCAGAGCGGGGGGGGGGGAGTTCACATTGTTTTAATGTATTTCTATGAAAAAAAACCTCCCCCTCCGGATCCGCGGGGGCTCTGGGGGCGTGCCCTCAATGCCCCCAGGCAGGTGTCCGTCCCCCCCCCCCCCACCAACCCACCCACTAAAAAATCGAAACTTACCCCCTCGCCCATGATATCGTTTGTTTTAGTAATTAAAGCAAAAAGAGTAATGTGGATGACTAGTTTTATAGTTGATTCGAATACCCTTAAGCCTAGTATGGAAGGAGAAGAACGAATTCCTTCATTAAATTAAATAAGATAAAAATGAAATCGGAATAAATTGATAAGGAAAAAAATGCGCCCTCTACATATCGTCAAAAGAGGTCATTGGAAGGCATTAAATAAAGGTCACATATTTTGTTATCATTCATCCACTCAGTGGATGTGATGTACATAATCAGTGGCGTAGCCGGGAAGGAGGATGGGGGGTATCCCCCCCCCCCCCCCCCTCGCGATCGACGTCATGCACGTGGACTAACCACGGACCAAATACACAAATGTAAATGGTCCGTGGACTAACCGACTTGAAGCTCAGCACGGATGAGCGAGTGCCCTTTGTCACTATACCTCCAATAAAATTAGTCCGAGAAACTAGGACTCTACGAATCGCATTTTTTAACATTTGGAGACGGTCGGGCCGCGATAGTACGGTCCTAGGATCATAAAGTACATGGCGGTATCAATAACCTCTTTTGACCATTTTCACTCGTACCCCCTGTCATAATCTTCAGATTTCTGCCCCCAAAACAGTCCTCAAACTGCCAGACTTTGATTGGTCGCCATGGCGACCAATCCAGGTGACCATGAAAGTGCCCTGTGATTGGTCTGTCTGTCTGTCTGATGCAAGTCAAGTTTTCCTGAATTCAAAATGGCATCCCCCAACAAGGCTTGTGCGACAAGGATGTTTCCCGAATTGAAGGTGGAATTTCTCTTTTCTTCCCAAAGGTATTTGAACCTAACCCCCACCATTTGTATTCCCAATTCCCACTGAAGCATACAGGGGCGCGCATCAGGCAGTTTGAGGACTGTTTTGGGGATGAAATCTGAAGATTATGATAGGGGGTACGAGTGAAAATGGTCAAAATAGAAGTTGTCAGCTGGTCTGCTGGCTGAACTGAAGTGTGACTTGACCATGTGGCAGCTTTTATAGGGGGAACATGTGGGCTTAGGTAAACAAACAGGGGGTCACACTACCAACAAAGGGGGGGACATCTAAACTTCAACTAAAATGATTTTCTTTTTCTAAGGGGAGCTACTCCTATTTAATACACTATAAAAATACACAAGTAAAACTTGGCACTGCCACACTTGCACTATAATATATTACTTGGACATGGTTGTATAGCAAGGACCTATGGTTGTACCATGGAGGAAGGAATAGAAAAATACAACTTGGAAAACGATAAACTAAACGAGAATATGCTGAAATGTAGCGCCCACTGAGAAAGAGAACTGGAGTTGTAATACATGCATGTCAACCGTGCAGACAAGTTCTGGGAGAGAATATTCAACCGACGGCGAGATTACTTACACCATGGAGGAAGGAACACCTCCATGCTTACACAAGCCAAAACTGTAAAAGATTTAATGTTTTCATATTCCTTGCTCTATGGTTATTCCAAATGGTCCGGCCGTGATTATTTTAATTAATCTGTTATTACTGATCATTTGTCAAACCTGTTTTATAAACCAACAAACAATCAATTGTTGTTCTATGCATTTTAACTGGACTGGTGGTATTACCATTAAATCCCATATTCAAGGCATAAATAGATATTTGTTGATGTATGATGTAACATAGCATGGCGCCGCCACTGACGTGGTGTACTTTGCTTGTTCGTCTGTCGCGCTATCTAGAGCAACAGTTTTGTACTGAACTTTCACAAAAACCGGTATAATTTCATACTAGAGTTGGGGTGCGGGAAGGCAAAATAGGGGTGCGGGCGTGAATTTGCAGCATGTTAGTGCCAAGAGAAGAATAATCATTCGTACATATGAATAATTAATTAGCCATAATTCCAAAACCCTTTGCCCTATCATGAAATTTCTTGGGTATATTTATGAAGAGTTGCTCTATACATTTTCTTCGTCACTCGGGGGGGGGGGGCGTGAATTTGCAGCATGTTAGTGCCAAGAGAAGAAAGGGGTGCGGGAAGGCAAAATATGGGTGCGGGCGTGAATTTGCAGCATGTTAGTGCCAAGAGAAGAAAGGGGAATCCGCCCCCGGCTGTGAGATGGTCAAAATAACCCGGCCCCTTTAGGGTAAACCAAAGACTGCAAAAGAGGGATGCGGGCGCAAATTCGCAGCATGTTAGTGCCAAGAGAAAACAAATTGCGAGAAGGCAAAAGAGGGGTGCGTGTGTGAATTTGCAGCATGTTAGTGCCAAGAGAAGAATAATCATTCGTACATATGAATAATTAATTAGCCATAATTCCAGAACCCTTTGCCCTATAATCATGAAATTTCTTGGGTATATTTATGAAGAGTTGCTCTATGCATTTTCTTCGTCACTCGGGGGGGGGGAGGGGGCGTGAATTTGCAGCATGTTAGTGCCAAGAGAAGAAAGGGGTGCGGGAAGGCAAAATAGGGGTGCGGGCGTGAATTTGCAGCATGTTAGTGCCAAGAGAAGAATAATCATTCGTACATATGAATAATTAATTAGCCATAATTCCAGAACCCTTTGCCCTATAATCATGAAATTTCTTGGGTATATTTATGAAGAGTTGCTCTATGCATTTTCTTCGTCCCTCGGGGGGGGGGGGAGGGGGCGTGAATTTGCAGCATGTTAGTGCCAAGAGAAGAAAGGGATGCGGGAAGGCAAAATAGGGGTGCGGGCGTGAATTTGCAGCATGTTAGTGCCAAGAGAAGAATAATCATTCGTACATATGAATAATTAATTAGCCATAATTCCAGAACCCTTTGCCCTATAATCATGAAATTTCTTGGGTATATTTATGAAGAGTTGCTCTATGCATTTTCTTCGTCACTCGGGGGGGGGGGGGAGGGGCGTGAATTTGCAGCATGTTAGTGCCAAGAGAAGAAAGGGGTGCGGGAAGGCAAAATAGGGGTGCGGGCGTGAATTTGCAGCATGTTAGTGCCAAGAGAAGAATAATCATTCGTACATATGAATAATTAATTAGCCATAATTCCAGAACCCTTTGCCCTATAATCATGAAATTTCTTGGGTATATTAATGAAGAGTTGCTCTATGCATTTTCTTCGTCACTCGGGGGGGGGGGAGGGGGCGTGAATTTGCAGCATGTTGGTGCCAAGAGAAGAAAGGGGAATCTGCCCCGGCTGTGAGATGGTCAAAATAACCCGGCAACAATGTTACCAAGTGGGCAAATAATTGTTATTTAAAGATTTGGTCAATTCCATAAAAGTGTCAGTCATGCGTAATGCGCTTGTATGTATTTAGTGTATTTTGTACACTCCATGTTCCAACCTTTAATCATCTTAAAGTTACAATTATTCCTTAAAATATAACATAAACAGTCATTTTACTCTTCTCTTCTCTGTATTGTTTTAGTATTAATTTGTTGTTAACAGGTATAATGAATCTAATGCGTAATGTCATCCACGGTAATGTCAGTCACAGAGGTTTATTTGCATATTAAAAGAAATCATGAAAGTTTTGCACATTTACTACATGTGTTGGTTACCCTATAAGCTAAAATGCTCGTGTAGAAATTTTAACTTGAAAAGAAATTTGAAAAACATGTTTGACATTTTTTGGTTGCATCGCTTTTTGTAATGTCAGTCACGACAGTAAACGGCACTCTAATTGGAAAAACTGAACATGAAATTTCAAATTTTCAATACTGTATTGTGTATTCAGGTCCCAGTAACTCCCATGCCAAACAATGGTTCATTTGGCTTTAATTGTTTACACATAAGAGCTGATTTGATATTCAAAATTAGTAAAAATGCAGTGTCAGTGACGGTCTTAGGCTTAGTGTAATGTCAGTCACAAAAAACGACGCTTTTTTCCCATAAAAGCATTCAGGATAGCAATAAAAATCTGCCCTTCATTGTTTTCTTAGCACGGGGTCTGGGTATATCAACTTCTGTTGTTGACATACGAGGCTATTTTAATTGGGTGTTAATTTGTTTTATATTAACAGGCATATTCTTTCAAAAATTCATGATTTTTTTTCCCCCATCTTACTACATGCGTTAGTAACCCTATTAGCTCTAATGTTCTAATGGATTTTGATCTGCAGCACTTTTAACCTGAAGAGAAATTTTAAAAACATGTTTGACATTTTTGGGTTGCATCGCTTTTTTTAATGTCAGTCAGGGCACCAGTCAGGGCTCTGGAGTGCTCTGAAACGTGCGAAACTAAATCAGGCCCACTTTACTCACAGTTTAGCCAGCAAATTTCTCAAAAAATTCCAATGGGGCAAAGAAAATGTCCTCAGTATTTCACCAACCAAGTTTGCAGACTCAATTCAATTTTTAAAGGAGACTTTTCTTTAATATTTTGCACATGAGAGGGAAGTCAAGTGATTTCAAAATGGGGCTAAATACTAGACTGGTATACATGTTCAACCATGGTCCAACTATTTGAAAAGACTGACCTCTTCATTCAGAGTCAATAGTCTGGTGGCTTGACTATGGAGAAATGTGTAGTAAATTGAGACTAGTTCCCGCTAGTTCCCATTTTGGGACTCTCATACACAGTATTGAGTCCCAAATTTTCGGACTATCACGGCACTAAACAACCCCCAAGTCAAAAAAGCTAACCATGAAATTTCAAAGATTCAATACTCTATTGTGTATTTAGGTCCTAGTAACCCCTTTGCCAAACATGGTTCAGTTGGCTGTAATTGATCAGACATAAGAGCTGATTTGATACATGTAATGTCAGTCACGGTGGAATTGCCCAGATAATGAAGACATTAAATCCTGTAGCTTGTGTTGGTAATCTCGCCGTCGGTTGAATATTCTCTCCCAGAACTTGTCTGCACGGTTGACATGTACATGTGAACTCCAGTTCAGTGAGCGCTACATTTCAGCATATTCCTGTTTAGATTTTCGTTCTCCAAGTTTCCGTACAACCATATCCAACTAATATATTAAAGTGCAAGCAGCAAACCTTTGTCCAGAAATAGAAGCAAATAATTATAAGGTTTCAACTGTACAAAGTGTACGTTACATTAACATATTAAGATAGCATGCACATGCATGGCCTTGTGCAGGGCCAGGACTACAATAAAATGACCTTGTTCTGCCACTGTCAGTGGCAGTGGCCGTGTCACGCACACAGCCCTGTTTGACCTCGGTTTCTTGTCCCGAGGTCATTCACGCATGAAAATATTGCTGTTAGTTGTGTGGACGAGAAAATAGAGCAGCTAAATACGCGTGACCCGGCAACTGACTGACGTCACCATATACACGAACAATGCCAGTTCACTGATCGTGAAACCTTGCGTGGAATAACTACTGCATTGCCTATGCCTGTGGTCACTATCTAAAATTTAGATTAGCAGAACTGTTAGATGTAATGGCTCATCAGACCTGTTACTACGATTGTGTTGTGGTTGGAGCAGGCGTGGAAGGGTCGGCCACGGGCTATCAGCTTACGAGAACCGGTCGCAAGACACTGCTAGTTGAACAGGTGAATTGTCATCAATCCATCGGATTATTGAAGGGTTAGGGCTATACGGCGTTCTTTCGAGTTCTTTATTCCATTGAGCAAGGCCATGGGCGTCGCCAGGATCATTATGAAATGACTAGTGAGCCGAGTGCGTGCGATGGTCTGTATGCGGGGTGACCGTTTTAGCCGATTTTCGGCTAACTTTGACAGATTTTTGTAAAAAAAAAAAAATTACGAGTTTGATAGAAAATTTGACAGAATTGAATTTTTTTTTACAGATTTGTGGCAGAATTCTGCAAAAATGGTTATTTGGCAGAAAAACAGCAGATTTCACAAATATGGTACATTTGTTTGAAAAAAACTTCAATCTTTTCAAACAAACCCTTGCATAATGGGACACTGGGTTCCGCTGGTTTAGGTGCTAAGGTTCAATGGGAACCAGACTTCGTGACGCAAGGTTACACGTTTTGCCTGAAACTTACGCAATTTCATAACATCTTTATGTAACTATAGATTGTTTATAATGTAATTTGAACCTTAATTAAGGCAAATCTACAACATCTGCATGTGATTTTAAGTGTTTGTAGTGTATTTCGAGTAATTCTGGGGAATTTGGCAGATTTTGATAAATCTGACAGATTTTTGAAGTGTATTTAGCAGAATTTGGCCATGACCTTACGGTCACCCTGTCTGTATGCGTCTTCCTCTCTTTAAACTGGGTGTGCAAAATGGCGATACAAGAAATAAACTAGTTTCGACTAACGTTGTTTTAAGGCAGTGTATATTTTGCCGGAGACGGCAAACCTTTAGTAAACGTTAGTTTGCCGGATATGCACTGAATATGCGCAGTTACTGTTTTTTTGTACTTTCGCATGACATATCGTAGGTTTTGTGTCTTCCTGTACATTTCCTATTTTAATCAGTAGTAAGCATACATGTCTCGTTATGGTGTATACGAATATTTCTTCAAGCTTTACAAATTAAGTCGCACATTATAGCAACGTTATTGTCCGATTCTTGACAGTTCAAGCTGGGACACAGTAAAGGAAGCTCTCACGGTCAGTCGCGTATCACACGCTACGCGTATCAACAGACGCACTATGCCAGCATGATGCCAGAATGCTTCCGCACGTGGGAGCGACTTGGACGAGAAGTAGGCACTGAGCTTTACAGGTTGGTGGTTAGAGGCGTGTAGGAACATTGGTCCGAACATTTGGGACTCTCAATACTGTGTATGAGAGTCTTAAGGTATTGAAAACATGCAATACAAGATTGACTGGCACCTTAAACAACTAGACCAACACTGCTTCAGTATTGCCTCTGTCAACTGTGCCAAAAGAAACGTGGCATGAACCGGGAACTATTTACTACACATTGCTCATTATAGTCAGCCACCAGACCAATGACACTGAATGAAGATGACATAAAGGTTTGTTTTTTTTCAGATAGTGGCCCAGGTTGGACATATGTAGTCTTTAGCCTCATTTTGAAATCACCTGACTTCCCTCTCAAGTGCAAAATATTGAAGAAATGTCTCCTTTAAAAATTGAAAATTTTGGTTAGTGAAACACTGCCCAATGACATTTTTGGAGAAATTTGCTGGCTAAAGATGGAGTAAAGTTGACCTGATTTAGTGTTGCATGTTTCAGAGCACTCCAGGTCCAAGTCTGGTGATTACCTGGAAACCGACCTGCTGATTTAATGAGAAAAGTCTTAATCAAAATAAGGGGTACGCATCGTCCTGAAATCGCCGAAATTGCCAAAATTACTATGTTTTAGACCGTTATTTATTCTATTTCAAATGTCTTGATGAAAGGAAACACTAACTTAATGTCGCACTGTTCCTGAGCAAGGACCCACAAAAAACCGGTAGTTAGTACATCTGACGCAGTGGACCTTTTTTTTAAGAATACGCACGTGCTTCCAGCCGTAAATACAAGTCTCCTTCTTGGCGAGGAGTTATGGCCCCAGCTTCTCCATACATGTCTTGTGCGAACACTTGCAAGTGCACACAGACACAAAGAGATTCCTGGAATTATAGTTAGATGATAGAACTCCTACAACTATCCAAGTACTGATGCGTCATGTGTAAAATAAACGACAGGTACAATGTTGAGATTTTGGCGTATGGGGCGGGCTTTCTAGCCTCAACATTTTGTCCATCCTTCAAACAGAAATTAATTGCATATTTTCATCCCTGTGATTTTTTTCCGATATCATGGCCATGACTTTAGTTTAGAAGAAAATCTCGCAAATAAATGTCCCTCTTTTCTGGAAATCTTATGCCATTTTCTAGTACAAGTCTTTCCCCTAAATTCTTTGTATGTTAGGCGTGATTGGGAATTCTTTTAGATTGTGAATCGTTAGATTCCCTGCAAGTTGTCAATAGACAAAACATCATAAATTGATCTTTTCTCATTTACACGATATTGTCATACATTTTTACATACAGCAAATCTGAAAAAGCCCTATATGTATTCTGTTGAAAACAAATCCCTCTATTTTTTTTCGCTTCTTTTCTTTCTTTCTATCTTTTAAGAAATGTTGGTTTATTGTCAGTAAATGGCCCACCATACAAGGATTACGTACTTCGCAGCGAATCCCTCCGAGCGATGGACAAGCCGTGTGAGTTGCCGTCTGTCGAGGAGGTCTGCCGGCGCTATTCCGGCTTCAGCTTCGGCCCGGAACACAAGGCATTTGTCGATCCCAACGGTGGGGTGTTGAGGGCCGACAGGTGCCTTCGCGCTTTACAGGTGAAGTTTAGCATTTAAAGGGGTCGTGAAAAAACTGAAAGTTTTACTATCATGCTCTTAAAAAATGATTTTTTTTCTCAGAATGATTTACTTTGTTTTTATATGTTTTCCTGGCCAATTTCCGAATTGTTCTGACCAATTTTCACGTTCAGCCATTCAATTTCCCGTGATTTTATCACATATATGATCAAATTTTGGGCTTCTTTTTCATTGCTGGGGCATTCAATTTCAAATTTTATGCACCCAAGATTTTGCTTCTATGTTCGTTTTCGTTTTGGGGCATTATATTTCGTTATGGTGCATTCAAGACTAAATTTGTTGCATTATTATATTAAGTTTTTGACATCTTTTGACAGCTAACTGTAATGGGACCATGCATATTCATATAACCTTTGATCTATACCTCCCAGGGTTACTTGATTACTGTACATGGAGCGTGGAACATGACCTACAGAACTTCACATAATACATCGCTAGTCTTGTCATTATTCTATCATATCATATCACATGGTGGCAACGGTGTAAGTGGTCTACCCTAATAGACATCGAAATCGACCCTCGATCGAACATTTCTGGGCGAGATCAACGCTGTGAAAAGTTCCACGTTTCGCTGCAACAAGTCCCGTGCACGCAACAACAGTATACGGTACGTGTACACACATACAGTACTGTGCAATAGTTTTACACACACGAACAACGTACAGTGCGCGAAGCCAATTTCATTGTGTCGGGCGGTGACCTTTGACCTCTGCTTCGTACATCGCGGTTCGCAGTATCCTGCTTCGGCTCGACTGCATTTTGACTACGTTTTCGCACGGACAATTGAGTCGACATGGCCGATTCAATAGGCCTGCCTCAACCAAAGATGGACTGGGAAACCAATGACAGGCCCCAAGCATATAAGGACTTTAAACAAACTGCTTCCATGTGGTTCGCTGTCAAAAACATTGAGGATAAAGACCAGCACAATTATATCATTTTGTGGTCTGGGAAAGAGGGTCTCCGTATGTTCAACACATGGGGTCTGACTGACGAAGACCTCAAAAATCCTCAAAACATCTGGGACAAGTTCTCCAGCCAGATTGAACCCCAGGACAATTTCCGCATACATCGGTTGGAATTTCAACGGTTTGTCCAGATGGAAACCGAGAGCATTGATGACTTCTACACACGATGCAAAGCTAAAGCCATGAAATGCCAATTCGCCAGTGAAACAGCCCTCAATGAGAGAATTATCGAGGTTCTCATCTCAGGGGTAAAATACTCTGAGGTGCAAAAGAAACTGCTCCGAAAGGACGACAAACTGCAACTCAAAGACGCCTTGGACATTTGCCGAGCACACGAAGGCAGTGTCATGCATATGGCACAACTGAGCCATATTGGCAAGGCCCAGGTGGACGTCGTCAGGACGCGAGGACAATGCAAAAACTGTGGTGGACGACACCCATATCGACCTCGCGATAAGTGTCCCGCATACGGCACAACATGCAATGGTTGCGGCAAAGATGGACACTGGCAACACATGTGCCTCAGTACAGCAGGCACTAAGACTAAACCACGTACCACACGCAAATCACGCACGCGTACCAGGGGATCATACTCACCTAAACGCGGTCGTCGGTCTTCATCGCGCTCCAAACCTCGTAAATCCAACGAGGTAAACGCGGTTGAGTATGAAGTGACTGATATGCAGGACCAGTTTGAGAACATCGCTTTCGACACCATCACAGCCCAGCACAATCACGATGACGTTGAGCGTTCAACTGATACTCGCGATGAACTTTTCGCAATACTTCGCATCAAACTGAAACATCGTCCTGGATCACACACGCTTAATGTCAAGGTCGACACAGGTGCACAAGGGAACATACTCCCCCTTCGCACATTTCGACGCATGTTTCCGCGATCACTGGACGCAGATGGGTATCCTCAGCCGGGCTCCACTACACCGCAAAGTACGCTTCTCACAGCCTACAATGGAACCCGAATTCAACAATACGGATGCGTCAAAATTCCATGCAGCTACGGTGAGACAGACTGGCTTGACGCAGATTTCTTCGTCGCCGATACTACAGGTCCGGCAATCCTTGGACTTCCGACCTCACGAGCTCTCCACCTCATCACGCTCAACTGTGCGATACGCAAAACACCACGACGCAGTGACAGTTCCGTGGGTGTTCATCGCACATCGCAGACACAACGCGAGCCCATCCAGCCAATACCAACGAAAGATGACCTCCAGAGCATGTATCCTGATCGCTTCACTGGGATTGGTAAATTCCCCGGTGAATACCATATCACGCTACGAGAGGATGCATGTCCGGTCGTTCATCCTCCACGAAAGTACCCAATCCAGATCAAGGAGGAGCTTAAGACTGAACTGGACAGAATGGAAAGCATGAATGTCATTACCAAGGTCACGGAGCCCACAGACTGGGTTTCGTCACTGGCATTCAGCAGAAAGCCCAACGGCAGTCTTCGCGTGTGCCTAGACCCGCAAGCACTGAACAAAGCCTCCAAGCGGACATATCATAAAACGCCAACACTGGAAGAAATCACACATCAGTTCAGTGGCGCTAAAGTGTTCAGCAAGCTGGATGCACGACATGGGTACTGGAGCATCGTGCTGGATGAGGAGTCCAGTATCTTGACAACCTTCAATTCGCCATTTGGACGGTATCGTTTCCGTCGCCTACCCTTCGGGCTGAAAGTCTCCCAGGATATCTTCCAGGAGAAAATGGACATGATCCTGGAGCAATGCCCTGGCACTTTGGGGATTGCAGATGATATCGCAGTCTTCGGTTCTACAGTCGAAGAACATGACAAACACTTACACAACCTCATGCAAGTCGCTCGCAAATACGGCCTGATCTTCAATCTCAGCAAGTGCGAGGTGAGAACCCCTTGCATTAAGTTCTTCGGATGCCTGTACGATGCCTCTGGTGTGCACCCCGACCCGGAGAAGGTGCAAGACATACATGCACTTCCTGCACCGCAGAATGTCAACGAACTTCAGCAGTTTCTGGGCATGGTGCAGTACCTCGCGCCGTTTCTCCCCAGACTCGCTGATCATACGGACACACTCCGCGCACTGCTACGCAAAGAAAGCGAGTGGCAGTGGACGGAATCGCACCAGAAAGCATTCGAAAATGTCAAGTCGCTAATCGGTACTGAGTGTACGCTCACCCACTTCGACCCTCGACAACCCACAGTGCTACAGGTCGACGCGTCTCTGAAAGGACTCGGAGCGGCACTCCTGCAAAACAACAAACCTGTGGCATTCGCGAGCAAAGCACTGACAGAAACTGAGAAACGATACGCAAACATCGAACGCGAGTTGCTTGCGGTGGTGTTTGGTTGTACACGATTCCACACTTACCTTTACGGGTCAAAGTTCGTTGTGGAGTCTGACCACAAGCCCTTGGAGAACATCCAACACAAAAGCCTCGCTAACACACCCCCAAGACTCCAGCGTATGATGTTGCGTTTGCAGCCCTATGATTTCACGATCGTATACAAGCCGGGACGCGAACTATTACTCGCAGACGCTCTTTCGCGACTCAATCCCGCGTATGGCCCTCAGATCAACTTCGATACGACAATCTACGCCATACAGTTCTCTCAAGCTAGACTCACTCAGCTCAAGCAAGAGACAGCTAGTGATTCTACTCTACGACCATTGTCTGAGACAATCATGACTGGCTG
Organism: Patiria miniata; assembly: GCF_015706575.1. Classification (NCBI taxonomy): domain Eukaryota; kingdom Metazoa; phylum Echinodermata; class Asteroidea; order Valvatida; family Asterinidae; genus Patiria; species Patiria miniata. The sequence goes on from NW_024037062.1 coordinate 2,493,412, forward strand.
GCCGGAGGATCCCAAGGATCTGCCTAAATGCATACGTCACTACTGGTCATGTAGAGACGAACTGTCGGTCGACAACGGCCTAGTCGTCAAGGGAGACAGAATCATCATTCCCGAATCCATGCAACAAGAGACACTCGCAAAAATACACGCCGGACACCAAGGTGTCAACAAATGCCAACTGCGAGCCAAAGTGTGCGTGTATTGGCCAGGTATCAACAAGGACATTGAACAGTTGGTTGGGAAATGCGTTGTGTGCCAAACACATCAGCGCAAGCAGTCTCATGAGCCTCTACTACCTCATGAGATACCCCAGCGGCCTTGGCAGACCGTCGGAACGGATCTATTCCATTTTGACAATGCTGACTACCTCATCATCGCGGACTATTATTCCAAAGCTACATTTGTACGTCGCGTGAGTGGTCAGTGTTCGAGTGCAGCGGTAATAACTCTCACAAAACAAATCTTCAGTGAGCAAGGTATCCCCACCAAAGTCATAAGTGACAATGGGCCGCAGTACGACAGCCGTGAGTACCACAAATTCTCCCAAGACTGGGAATTTGATCACGTAACATCAAGCCCAAGGTATCCAAGGAGTAACGGTTTCATCGAGCGGATGATACAGACTGTGAAATTGACCTTGACAAAGGCAAAGCAGTCCAACATGGACCCCTACCTTGCACTCCTATGCCTCCACACAACTCCGATAGACAGTGCTCTTCCCTCACCTGCAGAGCTACTCAATGGTCGCAAACTCAAGGACAATCTTCCGTCGAAGATTCGACACAACCGGCACGACAAAGATGACGTGTATGCCAGGTTGGCCCAGCGCCAAGACAAACAGAAGGAGTACCATGACCGTGATGGTATGCGCAAACTATCATCACTGGTACCGGGACAACACGTGACGGTTCAAGATCATCACACTGGGAAATGGACACCCGCAGTTGTCAAAGATGCTTGTCCAGAACCCAGATCATTCATTGTTCAGACACCAACTGGACAAAGCTTACGCCGTAACAGAGTGCACATTCGCAATACTGAACCAATGAGAAAGACACTCCGCTTTGCAGACCCACCAGTTGCTAGCGTACATACCCCGTCACTCAACCCACATGCCCCCAAGTCTATACTGAGGAAGACTGGGAGCAAGTCTACTGATCAGAAACAACACAGTGACAACAACAACTCTATCACTAACTTACCTGCTGTGGCTACTGAACCATACCGTACACGCAGTGGCCGCGTAGTGAAGAAACCACAAAGACTGATTGAAACATAAGTCTGTTTCAAGTAACGCTTAGAGACAACAAATTCATTTTTTGTTTAAGTTTTATTCTTTTAATGTATTTTTTTTTGTCGTTACAAGGCACAGAAAGAAGTACCAGCGTAAAAGAAAAAAGTAACTAAGTAAAGACAATTTTAGTTCACTTTGTTCAACAAAGAAACAATTTTTTTTTATGCAGACAAATTTTAAGTTTTGTTTTTGTCATTTAGAAAATAAGAGAAAAGTGTGCGAAAAGGATGTGTTACAACACCAAAGTTACTTAAAAGTGTTCCGAAAATAGAGTTCCGAAAAAGAGTTCCTAAAATATATTGTTGATAATAAGCAAGACAGTAGAAAAGTTTCCTACTTGGTTCAGCAAATTAGATGACAATTTGGCGATTAGTTCATTCCTTAGACACACAGGACAATTCATTGTATATGTATTTCCAATTTTGCTACAAAATCTAGTTCATTTAACCCTCACTTTCATTCATAGATTTTGTTCTCAAAAGGGGGGATGTAATGGGACCATGCATATTCATATAACCTTTGATCTATACCTCCCAGGGTTACTTGATTACTGTACATGGAGCGTGGAACATGACCTACAGAACTTCACATAATACATCGCTAGTCTTGTCATTATTCTATCATATCATATCACACTAACGTACTCAAATTAGCGAACGTCAGTGCGCCTAATGACGTATGGCCACGCTTTTCGTTTCTTATTCGTTTATGGGCAATCACTTTCATCGTTTGGTCATTCAAATTAATAGGTGCTTTAATTGATTCCTATTTTCTTCCGAGGTTAATTTTTTCAACATCATGGTCTGATATGAGGGATAAATAATCGATGCAACGAAATGATGAAGTGAATACTGCCAAGACATTTTCTTTTTCATTGTCGATCTTTTCTACTTGTTTAATAGTGTGACCAAATCTATAAGGCGCATCTTTATGTTGACATGTTTATTTATCCTTGACTTTGTTTAGAATCCGCGCTGCAAATTCGTAAACCGGTTTAAGGCCCGGTTCATACTCGGCGCGAAAGCGAAACGAACGCGAATTTGTGACGTGATTGCAAGTATTCGTATTCGCAATTAATTTCGCATTGGGGTGAAGTATGAACCGACCTTAGAACACAAATCTATGACGTCACAGCAATAAACCCCAAACCTGACGTGAAATTTGATTTACGTTCGCGCTAAGTAGGCCTATAATGCACTCTAATGTACGCTATGGAAATACCCATGCCTCTGAACCATACAATGGGCAGGAAAAACTCTTCTTTTTGATTTGAGTTTTTAAGTGCCCTTTTTACTTTTCACAATGTCCATCCGATTGCGCGTTTTCTTTATACAATGTCCATCTTATTACGCGTATTCTCCGTGGCACGAACAAACAGAAGGCCTATGTATTTCTAGTACATAGGTCTATGCCTCTTCAACCTTATCCATAAACTATTTCTGAATTGATGTAATCAACATCAAAACAAGTCGTTGCACAAATGCCAAGATAAGGACAGTGGAAGAAAATTACTTTACGAAACCTTGTCTTTTTGTTCGCGCTATGAATAATTTTTAAATAGGTAACATTGGTCGGAAACTACAGACTTTTATGATACTTTGTTTTCTATTCTTTACGATCAGACAATGTTTGTGAATCAGGGAGGCGTCATAAAAGAAAACGAAGAAGTATTGGAAATCGTCCCCGGCAAACCTGTGGTTATCGTGACCAGCAGAGGGCGGTATACAGCCAAGAGTGTGGTCCTGACCCCGGGAGCCTGGGCAACGAAGATGCTGAGACCGCTAGGGATTGACCCTCCATTAAAGATAGATATTCGTTTTCATTTAATGTCTTTTAAAGCACCGATCATTGGAACAGCCACACTGAACTCAGATTTATTTTCTTTAACTAGTAGTTACGTAATTAAGAGGGAAATAAGGGCATCACCCTGCAACCGCCCCCCCCCCCCCAATCAAGGCCTGTGTCTATTCTAATATCTTGGCGGATTCCTTTTTGGCAATAGGTCTTCTGTCACTAAAACACCTACCTTTTTCGTCCTTTGATCTTTGATCCCTATTAGTCGTTAATTTTGATTTAATTGATTGCTCTAAAGAATTTGTGAAATCTTATCATCAATGGACTTTTCTTTTGACAAACAGGTCACCCAAATCAACGTATGTTATTGGCCAGAGAGACAGCCTGGTGAGTTCTTCAATTACCCATGCTTCTACTATCTCTCGGGGAAATACGAGACATATGGATTGCCATGTGATGAACACTCCGGGCTGTTTAAGGTAGGCCTACACTAAGTATAAAAACCTTTAAACTTGAATGGGGTGATAAAAACGTAAGCCAAATTAAAGGAACACTGGAATATTGATAATTACCCCGAAACGTATATCTACTGATTTAGTAGGGAAAAAAAACTTGCTCAAATTGAAGAAAAGACTAGTACCAAATACCCTGTGAAAATATTCCGCCTGAAATAATTGTGTTAAAAAAGAAACTGAGCTAAAACCTCAGCAGGTACTTTGTCGTACAGCATACATGTACTACATATACAATTAATATAGCCGGTTCAGTGATTCCCGGGTATACACGTCTGTCACGGAACCCCGACACGGGAATCACTGAACCGGCTATATATCTATTGTGTAAAGTTGCCCGATCGGGGCTCTGCATGTTAATGGCGGAAGCGTGAAAAGAACGAATACGGAGAAATGCTTTAAAATCAGGCCACATGATCCCTTTTAACTTAAAAACAAATCGAGTAGCTGAGCTTTCAAGCTCTTCCTTATTAGCTCTTTTTCCTTTTTGCAAAGATGCAGAAAAGGTCATTACTGTATAAATTGCGAAGTCAGTACATAACCATCATTAGCATTTTCTATTTATATTAAGATACTCTATACTACGTTGTAGAATCACTTAATTGGGCCCAAGCATTTTTCTTGTTAGTGTGCATGTTTTAAATTTCTTAGAGATAATGATCTTTGCTAGATATGATGTTAAGTCTTCCCAGACATATTTTCAGGTGTGCAATCATCAGGGTGACGATCTGCAAGAACCAGGTCAACAAAACCAAGCACAATATTCTCACCAGATGGATAAATTGAAGACTTTCATCAGAGAACATGTGCCCGGACTGAAGCCAGAACCGTCTTTCGTTGAAAACTGCATGTACACAGTGAGTCAAAATGCTGACATCGGGAAGACCAAATGATGTTTTTTCGGGTTTCGACTTGAAGCATTTGCTCAAAGTTACACAACAGATAATGATTTACAAGTATATACGGAAGGCATAGAACCCAAACATTCAATTATGCTACCTTTTATTTACATGGTGAAAAACTACTTTGCGTACTTTGTCTCAAATGTAACAAACAACAAAAGCTGCTGCCATTGCTTCAACTGTATTCTTCAAATGAAGAAATGGGGTATTTTGTTGACAAAAGAAAATAATTGTACGTCAGGATTCTATACGTTCTGTATAAACAGAAGACCGCTCCTGCATAAACAAGCTGAGCTATCCAGCTGGCAGTGTTGTAGTCGAGCCACTTGAGTCGAATCCAAGTCCGAGTCTCGAGTCATTTGGTTCAAGTCCGAATCCGAGTCACGGGTCTCTTGACTCAACTCTTAAATTAGACCTTTTAATACACATTCATGTGAGCAATATGTAAGTGATGCGCTGACGCAGGAAAAAGGGAGGAGCGCATTTATAACAGATTTGGCAACACCACCAGGTGATTGTTGCGGCACGATTGGAATCCTTAACGCTCCATTTATTAACGTTGCTCTGGGAAGCTAAACATCGGAGTTGTGTTTTTAAAAGGTAAACTTGTTTTAGGGTACGAGTCATGATGATCGAGTCTGAATCCGAGTCCAAGTCTTTTGTAGATGTGACTTGAGTAGAATCCGCCTCGCCGAAATTGTGACTCCAGACGGACTCGAGTCCGCCAACACTCCCAGCTTGAATTCGAAAAAATAAAATAATTCAATGATGCCCTTTTTATATATTTCTCATTATTTGTTTTTCTTTTGCATAGAACACCCCTGATGACGAAATAATATTAGACAGGCATCCCGATCACCCTAACATCGTCATAGGATGTGGTTTCTCAGGTTCGTTACTTGCTCGATTGACACAAAGAGATATTGTGATACGATGTGCTGTTCAGCCAAAAAAAAATCATACACGATGTATTAATTTTAAAGGTTTTCCCGGCCAATTTCCTCAAATGTTTATTTACTTCTGAAAATCGGTCATTCATTTTCGTCTGAATTTGAGAATCACTACCAGAACGTTCAATTATCAGTTCAATCAATTAAGTGATTGAGCAGCACCTTTCGTTTATGTCCATTCAGATTCGTTCACAAGACTTCTTTTTCGCTTATGAGCTAGAGGGCGATTTCAACATTCACCATTCTATTTCACTTTTAGTTGAATGCCATCGGCACCAGATACAATTAGGGTTTTCTTTTTCATTAACCGTCAAAATTACCTGTACCTGAAATCAATTTAGAAAAGGCATGCTTGCGTAAATGAATGCACAGGTAACGTAATTGACCGTCTGTATCTCAAAACCGAATGCACGGACAATGAAAACGATTGAATTTTCGTTGAATTGAAATGGGATTTAAAGACGAGCATTCAAATTCAGACGAAAACGAATGACCGATTTTTAGAAGTGAATGAACATTTCAGGAAATTGGCCGGGAAAACCCATATTACCATTTATTCTATTAGTTACAAACGAGTTTGACCATGCATATCGGTCATGTGTATCTAAAGCCCAAACTTTTGCATAAGCCCGCCGCATACGATAGCTATGTGCTGAGTAAAAAGTCATTCGAGGCCGTTTGCTCAGCACACACACAAAATATCCGTGTGCGGTCAACTTTTGCTGAGTTTCTGCTTCGCAAGGCCGTGAGGAAAATATCTATCCTGTTGCAGTTTTTCCGCTTCTAGAGGCGAAAAACTCACCATGTGCGGGCAACCTGAGCTACGTGCTGAGTTAAAAGATTATACTAGCCATTGAAGGCACATTGTTCTTGTTTGTCGGTCGCGTGTTTTACACAAAAAAACGGGGACAAATGCCAGCAGGCTTTTGAAGAATGCACAACAATATCTTAAAATTAGTGCATAAATATCGTGTACAGAGTACGTGATATCATTGGCTAGTTATTTTAGCTCAGCACATAGCTTGCCCGCACATGGCGAGTTGTTCGTGTCGTGATGCTAAAAAAAATCAAACGGGTGAGATTTTTTCCTCGACTGAGAACTCAACAAAAAATGACCGCATACGGGGATATTTTGTGAGCCATGTGCTGAATGACTTTTCGCTTAACACGTGTCTCTCGTGTGCGGCGTGCTTCAACCTCGTCCAGGTCCAGCAACAAAATGGGCCAAATGCTTTAATGCCAGTGGTACATACTTCATCCTCAGTTTGCAAGTCTGCTCACATGCCAACAGCACGGTCTGTATGTAAAATAGCCTTTCGCCAAGGCCATCGTGGCTTAGAGCGGCGGAGTTGCGAAGACCCGAAGCGACTGGAGCAAAGATTTAGTCAGCACGCACGATTGGCAAAGCCACGAGGCCTTTCCCAACTTGATTTTGCTGAATTATTCATAGTTTTTATGCAAATAAGAAGAGTGCTGAAGGTTATAAACCAATCACAACGCGGATTTTGGCTAGTCGCTTCCATTTTTAAAAGAAGGGTATGTAAGGAAAACGTAAGAGCAAATAACTGTTAGTTCAAATGAAAAATAAGTTCATACACTCAAATAATTTCTTGAAATACTTTTTACAAGTAAACTTAAAATAAGATAATGCAAGAACAATTACGCGGTCACGATCTCGTGGAAAACTAGACTCGCATTTTTTGTTTTTATATTTTGTGCAAGCATCCGGGCGCGTCGACGCGTCCGGGTAGTAGTCACGCAGGCACTAAAAGGCTGATGATTGGTTGGAATTTTGCTACCCTTTTGGGGTAGCAAAAATCGAGATTATAAAGAAAAACATAAGAATTTCTCGACAAGTTAGAAAAGGCCCTCGTGGCTTCGCCACTCGCGTGTGTGGTCTCCATCTCCAGTCGCTTCGCCTATTTGAGTGCGGGCAAGTTAAGCCACGATGGCCTTGGTGAAAGGCTATATGTAAAATTGACAGCCTATCCGTGTGTGATTATCTCAAACGCTATCTTCTGAACCAGTGGCAAACAGAGGACACCAAAAGTTACAGTGATTAAAACAACCATTCAGGCATGTGTTCTCTCAGTGAAGTTTCGTGATGGGAAGCCTCAGATGATTCTTTGCAGTTGATTTTCAATTCTGTAGGGATTTTAATTCCCGATTTTTAGTTCAAGAATAAGCGGTATTTCTTTTTCTACATCTTTGTATTTAGGTCATGGTTTCAAGTTAGCGCCCGCAGTGGGAAGGATCCTGAGTGACTTGGCAACAGGAACCACGCCTAGCTACGACATATCGCCCATGAGTTTGAAACGGTTTCATAACAACGGCAGACTTGCTGCTAAACTTTAGAAATTTGTAGTTCCCCCTTTTTTCCCTCCATTTTGATAACTTATTGTTACAAATAAAATATTTACTTTTTTAGCATCTGTTATTCCAACCCCACAAAAGTATGTTTCGAAAATAGATAACTTAGTGTTTCCGTTTATCTGGAATGGCAAAACAGACAAAATTTCAAGAAAAACAATGATTCGCAATTTAAACGAAGGTGGTCTTAACCTAACTGACTTCCAATCTCATAATATAGCACCTAAATGTAACTGGGTATTTAAATTGTTAAACAATAAGATTGGGAAATGGAAAATCCTTTGCAATTTATTTTTAAACTCATGTTGCCCAGACCTTTCAGTCCTCAATATGAATTTTAAAAAAGCAAAGTGCTGTTCAAGTATTACATGTACATTAAACCTTCCACAATTTTATAAAGAGTTAATATTTTGTTGGCAGGAACTAAACTCAACAAAGACTGTACAAATTGATTTACAGCCAACTAATATAAAAGCACAAATACTGTGGGGTAATAACTATATAAAGTATAAAAACAAGCCATTGTATTTAAGCAACTGGATTAAATCCAACATCATTTACGTTAATGACCTTCTGACCGAAAATGGTGAATTGTCAATTGAGTATATCAGAGGCAAAGTAATTAAGAAACATAACTGGTTAGCAGAAATGTACACATTAAAGAAGGCCATACCAAAAGAATGGTTAAGAACCCTAGCAAATAATAAAAACAAAACTCCCTTTGAAAGGCAGGTATACGTCAATGATGCTTTAAGCAGTTTAGAAAATATTACAACTAAAGAAATATACAAGGTTTTAATTGAAGAAAAGAGTAAAACGCCAGTTAGTCACAAGCGCTGGGAAGATGTACTAAATGAAGAAATACAGTGGAATTCTGTGTGGAAACACAAAATTATAAATATAAAAGAAGCTAAGTTAAGAAACTTTAATTACAAATTTCTACACCGCATAATGCCTTCTTCTCCACAACACAAACCCAAGATAGGCTTTACGTCTTGTGAGAAATGTTCCTTCCTCACTCTAGTTAGGCCTATTGAAAAGGTAAAATAAGAAGAAGTGAAAAACGCTCACTGAGATTCGAACTCGGATCACCTGATTAGAAGTCAGGACTACTTCCAACCAGTCCACGAATTAGCTGCCAATCGTCGGTGATTATTTAAACACCATTATTCCTTGTTACATAACTTGTTCTCTAAAGCCCTGACATCCTGAATGATTATGCATAACGCGTGAGAGCGCCCTCTTTGATATTGTCCAATCTCTTTTGGACCCTGCAAACAAGACGCCGCTGACGAATTAACGCTCTGATCAACCTCGTCCCCAGTGCTTACTTTATTTCCAACGTTGTTTCCAATAGTAAACCCTGGATAGGAAACTTCCTTCCTGCATCCTGATTCGATACCGCAATTGGCTAGAAATGGATTTATATCGTGTACTTGGTGTTGTTATTCACAACGTGCAGTACGTGTTTTCGCGATCATTCGTCCACGCCTCGACGAAAATATTCATTTCCTTTCCAGTTTGTTAATATTAATATGAAATGTGATACTGCATGTTGTCTCGTTAGGATCGTAACAGTTTAATTAAAATAAAATCATGTTTTCGTAACTCACGCCATGCTCGCGCTGCGACGAATTGATTCTGTTTTTACCCCAGACACCGCATACAAAAACAAACGCAAATGTAACGCACAGGCAGGCACCAGACTACTCCTAATTTGCATACGTGTTCAAAAATCTTGCACATGCAAATGATCCAATACCAGGGTGAGAAAGCAGGTAGTGGTGGGCGCGTACTGCTCGACACCCTGGGGACGAGGTTGTTTTGAAACAGCCATTAAGACTGAGTCATTCATCACTCTTTTTTGGTTGAAAAGCATAATAAATTATGTAGGAAAATCTGTAAAACTTATCTTTTTTGTAAATGTTTAACTCTCGTCAGTTGCTCAGGCTCCGTTTCGAATTCACGAAGGCTCGACGGGAAATGAATATTATGTTCGACGCTCAAAAGTTGTCCACAATGATGGTCTGCAATGAAAGAGAAATCACATCCAGTGTGGTGTGTATGCATTTCTGGCAAACTTTTCGGATAGCATTTGCGCGCATAAATTATGGCTAACCGCGGTCTGCAGCTGCAGCCAGATGCGTTATACATAGGTCATGATAAATTACCCAGAATGCCATCCCTACTTCCTTCACAAGATTCCGTGAAACTCATCTGCCCTTCCCAGCGCCCTATTTGCAGGGCGGGGGTACGAGCAAAGACTGAAATCTGCAACCGCTCAGTCTAAAAAAAAAAAAAAAAAAAAACTACAACCATGCCATACTTAAACCACTTCAAAATATGTCCAGTGGCGTATTCAGCTTTATGATGTCGAGAGTGGCGGGGGAACGCTCTCCCGCGCAGAAATGTACCTATTTATTTTTCCTCCGGACACTTGGCCTTCGTAAAATCAAAAGGGGGGGGGGGGGGGGGGGGGGAATTGGGGGGTTGGTACCCATCTTCCTAATGGGGGCGCTCTTCCAAACTGACCATTGTTATGAATACTATTATTATTATTATTAATTATTCGACCATCACAAAAACAAAACAAAACAAAATTGAGTCAAACGTGCATAAAACAACGACCAACAAGTACAGTAAGACGGTAGCGGGGACCTGGGACGAAAATCCGAATACATGACAGGACAAATGACAGTAATGTGGGTCAGGGACCGCAAAAGTAAAATGAACTACTATTACCCGTGGGTATGCAGCCCCGCACATAACGTTGAAAAGACAGATTACAAACACAGAAAACAACGGCCCCCGCAGGGGTGATCAAAATGACAGCCAAAAAAAAAGAGCAGTGGGGTGAGTTAAGTTAAGAATGCCTGCTTGAGGGCCCTAAGGAATCGAGCCTGAAGGGGGTCGACAACATGACTATTTGAATATGAATATTTCTACTTCGAGTAATGTGCATAACCTTTGTTTTGGAAGGATTAAAAGCCATGTGATTACACAATGACCAATGGAGAAGGTGATTAAGATCAGTCTGAAGATGATGCTCGTCCACTTGTGACTAGATAACACGAAAAAGCAGCGCATCATCAGCAAATATAACACATCTAGAAGAAACACTGTCAGAAATTAACAAATAAATTGAGCAAAGTAGGACCTAGAACACTCCCTTGTGGGACACCAGAAGAAACATCCGCCCAAGACGAAGCACTACCCTGGAATATCACACGCTGTCTATGCCGATTTTCATTGCGCTTTGTAATGGTTTTGGGGCTTGATTTTCTTTTTCCTTTTCTCTTTTGTTCATGTCAGAATACGCTGTAGTTACTTAGGCCTAAACAATTCTTTCACAAAAATCCGCTGGGGGTAAAGTGCCCCCTGCCCGTCTCCCGGCATTTAGCACTGAATCCAAAGCTTCCACTGAGATAGGCACAACTGAACACCGGCCAGCCATTCGCACACAAAGGGACCTATTCCTTTAAGATTTCACCCACGTCCGCAAGTGCCATGCATGTAAAGGCTGATTTCACCCTCCTGGTCGTCCGATCAACGTCAGACCAAATGTCAAACCATGAATGAAGCCTGTCCAGTCAGCAGATTATTAGGGCCTACTCGATCTAATTTCTCTGATTCAGACTTTTCAGAAAACAGTGATTTTCTCCTCGATACCCTGATCCAGGAAGTTCAAACTTCCATCAGTCAGATTTAATAAGAGACCCATAAGTAAGGAGAAATCAGCCCCCAAAGCAAGAGACAAGCAGCAAGTCCGGAAACACCGTCCAAAAAAGCGCGGCACCTCCAACAACTTGTTTCGCGACGAGTACTTCTCCCTGAACTATGAAAATCGCCCTGCTGGAAAACAATGTCAAGACCATGTAAGAACCTGCGCTGCCGAAATACCTCTTCAACCAGGATGAGCACTTTGATGAAATAATAACTTTAAAGACACAAAAACTAGATTTATTTGACAAAAAATCGAGATACGCCGGTTCGTGGTGCGAATTCAGTTCCTTCCACAAACAAATTAAAAGTAAAACATAAAGCCAAACGATTTGCCCATTCTTGTTTCAATCCGCAAAGGCTGATCCAAGCTACCCAACGGAAAGAATTAGCCGCTCAATGCAAAATGAACAATCATGACAAAACCACTCAAGGTTATCACTCTCCTTTATTGAGAAAACAACCTTTTAAAGGTTAATTCCAGCCCCGTCTCTCGCTTATCAAAGATTTCGTATAGGCGTTTTTGCCGAAGGGACCACTTGGGCCGGGGGTGAACAGTGGTTTTTTTTACGGATTTTATTTTGGTCACTTTATAGAATAACGATTTCGCCTATATTTTTGGAGCACATCCCGACCAATGTTTGATGCAGATAGTAAGCTGAGATCTTAAACTTCAAAGATGTGCAAATTACAGTATGATATAACAATTGATTAATTAATCTCCATACAGATTATTTTGTCTATTTGTGACAAGTGTTCGGGGCATTCACAGCTTTTGTAACTTTTTCTTCCCTGTTTCAGTACTATTGGATACATTTTGGTAAAAAAAAGGTTTCTCATCACAAAAAATGGAGGGAGGGGAATAAATACCCCCCCCCCCCGCGGATTTGCGCCCCTGAACGCGGACGTTGTTTAATTGTAATCGATTCCATATAAATGTACATGTATTCGATTCTGTGGATTATGTTTCTCTAATGGGTTTATTGAGCTCCATTTTGTATGGCTGCCGCAAGCGCATACATTGAAGCCGTGGTTGGCAACAAATATTTCCAAAACAAGTTATCATTATACCGTCATCACATAGCACTGTAGTCCTGCAAGTTGCGCCCTCTGTTGATGGAATATTTTTCAAGCGCGAAAGTGTATTTAATTTTACATGTGCATGGGCAACTGTGATAATAAAGCAACATTCTGTGCCAAGACAAACACCCACCGAACAAGGTAGCGTGGCCGAGCGGTCTAAGGCGCTGGTTTAAGGCACCAGTCATTTCGATGGCGTGGGTTCGAATCCCACCGCTGCCAAGTCTTTTTACTTTTATATGAGGCCAAAAAAAAATAAGTCGGTCTCTGGTCAGCGCGCGCGTCGATTTTAATCATGCGCGTCGATCTTTTTTTTCCCCAAAATGTTCCGCGGTAGCTCCAACAGCGCCCTCTATTTCCGCACCTCTTCAAAAAATATTTACCAAAGAGCACCAAGGAATGGGAAATTGCACCAAGGCAAATTATGGAGGACACCAATGTACATGAGGACACCAAAAAAGCAAAATAGTACCCACCTTGTCTGTACAATCCAAGCTTGAAGAAAAAAAAAAGCAAAAAAAAAAAATAAAAGCCGCGTGGCCGCGTCAATTCCGGAACTTTGGTCTGACCAGAGACCGAATATTTTTTTTTTGGCCTAACATGTCATGTTATGGAGTACCAAATTGAATACGTCACGCGCACAAAATGTGTGTGAAAGTCATTAGCGTGTGATTCAGCCCGTGAACCAACACGTGCGCGTACTCCATTCATTTGCACTACACTTTCTGGTTCTAAATGACGTCACACTTCGGTACTCCATAGTGCCAGCCAAATGTCGAAAAGTTCTCTAGAAAATAATTTCACGGCATTTTTTGGTAATACGGCTGGCATCCATGCTACAATCCTGGCCAAATCCCCCAGCCCGCGCTCAATGTTGTCTCTCATTGCGCGGTGTGTGCTCCATCCGCTGGAGAGAACAACACTGACCGGGGGAGCGGGGGACGGGGGAGTTGGTGACCGTTGGAGGCTAAGGTTATTTCCAAGTGTCCCAACCATTTTGGCCGGGATTGTAGATCAATTCTTTGAACCATAACAAACAAGATGTGGGTGGATGCCATCGTTAATTTTGACACTAAATAATTTGCATAATCGTTAATACCTGCCATGTAATATATTTTCCTCCCATATCTGGGTTATGTTTTATTTTTTTAATAATTTTATTTTGGTGATCCTAATTACACATCCTTACTTCAATAACATTTCCTAAAGAATATAAGTGCCTCAATAATTATGAGGACATAGCCCATCCAAAATGGCTACTAGTATACCCAAAAGGATATCATGAAGTAGTCTTGCCAAACCTTAGTATTGATGAGCTTTAAAACTCACCAAGTTGCTTACTGGCACAGTTACCCTATTAAAACGTTATGGAAAATCATGTGAACAATGATAACGTTGTGATAATTAGCCCAGCAAACAAAAAAACGGGGGGAAACGATCTGTTATAACTGGCCTAATTAATGAAGGGTTGCTTAACGTGGGAGACTTGAAAAAGTTCAAAGTAATTCCCAAAACTATTGGAAAGATAATTAATGGAAAGAAAACATGTTGTATTGACATAATTATTGCAAGCAATATTATCAAAATTCAACTCTCCCAAATTAGGCGACCCTTCACCTAATTTAAGCCCAGTTTACGGACAGCCAGCTCATTTTCCCCAGTTTTTGTTTTCTGAGCTAAATATCGCAATGTTATCATTGTTCACATGTTTTTGCATAAGGTTTTAATAGGGTAACTGTGCCAGTAAGCAGCTTGGTGAATTTGAGGTTCATCAATACTGAGGTTTGACGAGACTACTTGATAATATCTGGAGACAAGGTAAATGCGCGCAATTGTGGGTATACATGTAATAGTATCCATTTTGGATTTTTTACTATGTCCTCATAATTATTCAGTCATTTATATGCTGAAGAAAATGTTTTTTAAGTAAGGGTGTGCAAGTAGAATAACCAAAATAAACTTTTGTAAAAATTAAACAATAAAACATAGCCTATACCCAAATATGGGACTAAATATATTACACGGCAGGGATTAACAATGTATGCAAATTAGATATATTTGAGTGAAAATTAAGGGTGGCATCCACCTGCATTTTGTTCTCCATCCTTTGACTGATTGATCTGACATGGTGGCCTGCTATTACCAAAAAATGCCGTCCCAAGTGTAATATTCCACTTTGGCTGGTCCACTATTCCTTGCTTACTGAATTAGATACATGTACTAAAACCATAGAGCTATATAAATTTAATATAGCTCTATGACTAAAACCTAATCAACTTCAACTGGACACACCAACTTTATATCGACTTAATTTTAATGTTACAACCAATCAATGAACATGTTTCATTTTTGGGAAAATACATATCATTAACGCTACAAATGTTTCAAAGATAGCATATGTACAGTACACCGTGTATTATCTTCAAGCAAGCTTGAATCCTCGATCCTGAATGGTCGATCCATGGCAACAACAGTGTGATGTGAGGCTGTATTGCACGGTCCATATCGCACCCTGTGTATTGTACTATTCCAAGATGCGAGCGACATTCCAGCTGCATGCGCTTAACCGCTGAAAGGTTCGTGTAAAGCGATGGTCCAACTTTACTGCGCGTCAAGTTTGCTTGAAGATAAATTCGTTATCACGAATGGACAGTGGAATTTCAGTTTTGGTAATTCCCATTGTAATATACCACACTTTAACTGTTACAATTATTAATTTAGTAAATCAACATTCTAGACTTCGTGTGTGAATAATCAATCCCTATTTAATAATTACATAATATGCCTTAAAAGGAAATTGAAATATTCAGGTTGAAACAGCAACGTACAGCAGTTAAGTTAGATAGATAGCTAAGTACTTTTTATGATATCTGTAATTTTCTTTTAATTTTTCCCATGTACGATACCCAATTCTACAGTTACATATATTAAATCCAACGTAGTGTACACAGGGAACAAAGCAAATTACCTTGTTAATGCTATGGGAAAATTCAGCCATAATTCATATAGAAGCAATTTTGTTTCTTTAATAAAATCAAAACTTCGAAAACGGGAGGAAGTATACACATTCAGATTAACCAAATGTTCAGTCATCATCCCGTTGTCTCCGTTACTGTTTATCCATACTTAATACACATAAAGAAATCTAGTCAAACTCTTGACTATATCCCTCGACAATGAACTGCAAAACTAATTACAACAAAAAGTAAAGCTTAATTCTGGAATGAAGCAATCTTCGGAAGGCTCAGACAAGGGGAAAAGACTCTAGCAAGCTATTAAAGATTTCTATTCAGCAAGCAGTATGGGTATGATTTCTTAAAAACATTTGATAAAGGCTTTCAAACAAATATAATATTGAATTACACCCAGTGGCGTTACTGGGGTCTCAAGGGTGGCAATTAATGGGTTTCAACAATAAAAAGCTCGTTTTTGCCATCCTCGAATTATTAGCAGCGGGCAGTGTTTTTATCTGCAGCACACATCATCAATGGATTATGATAATTCAGCTAGTTCGATGTTTATTTATAAGAAAATAACAATGATGTCACACCATTGCTATCACTCAGCCATGCATGTAAATTAAATCATTTCAAAGAACGGCTTTCGTCGAGCTGCCACAGTGACCTAGTGGATAGTGGAATGATCTATGGATCGCAAGATCTGTGGTTCGAACCATGTCCATTTTCATCAAATAATTTTGTTGGTTGGGATAAGTTTAACTGAAGGAAAAACACTCTAAGAGAACATAAGTGTCTTCCATCCACACAGCGTGATAAACATTCATGTTAGGGCGCGTGATGTGATTTGTTAAAATACGATGTATGCTGCAAAAATAAAATGCGCGAGCAGGGGGCACACATTAGGGGGGAGTGGCCCTCCCGAGCCCCCCCCCCCCCCTCTCTAGTTAGGCCACTAAATACATGTACTCAATGAGTAGACTGATTATATCTACATTGTAGAGATGAGAGTAAGCACACATTGGTGAATCTTGATCAAGGTTTCGCACAGATGAATACAAGAAAACATTAAGGGATGCAAGGACAAATTATAGAAAGACTTTTACAGGTTAAAACTGCAACTTTCTATTTTTTGTTAATACGTGTAAATTAAATGACAAAATTAAATCTTTGAAATGAAAATTAAACTTTGAACAATCCAAAATATCTTCACCGCTACAGGGAGATGCGACAAGTATAAAACCTGAAAGCTGAACACTTCAACTGAACATCAATTTCTGATTGGATTGTTTGGATCTGCATTTTGGCACACACAAACAAGAGCCCAATATGAATACTCTATAAGATTGTTTTTATATGTAAATTCATATTGATGGCTTGCCAAAGGCTTGATGAGAAGAAAAAGTAAAAGCAATTGCAATTGAAAGTGACAATTATGCTTTTAGATTGTCCCTTTTAATGTATTATCTGGAAAATCCCTATATCTTTTTTGCAAATTTAGTCGATCGACTCTTGTTAATTCAAGTGCCGGTCCCATTTATTGCTCACATAAAACACAGTTGGAACCCAAGCTTTATGTTTGCTGTACCAGCATTTCTGTTCCAGTGTTTGTATACATTGTAACTGCATTACATCTATTAAGTTGTTTACATAATTACAATGTTAAAAACACATCCCTGCAAAAATGTGAAATTTGAAATAATCACACACCAACATACAAGATACATTAAACCCAAGTCTGATGATATCAGGAATATACCACTTTTCAACAAAACTTCAAAAAATGGAACATTAAAATTTTACTGGCCGGATGGTAAACAGACTATCATCTACGGCACTAAGGACAGAAGACTGAATTAGGGAATGGGTGGAGGTAGGGTAACAAGGGTGGGGCATAGCGTTGGGTGTAGGGATAGGGAGGGGATGGGTGTTGGACTGGGTGTAGGGCTAGGGAGGGGATGGGTGTAGGACTGGGTGTAGGCTGGAGTGGGGTTGGGGTGGGGTGGGGTTGAGATCAGTCAGCAAAGGTATTTGGGATAATAAAGTTGTAATTGTTCAACTCATACAGATTACAATGTAAATGATCTGTAACGTTTAGCACCCCATTGATAAACAAAAACACAAAAAAATAATCACAAATCCTAGACTTTCGTCTGCATGGCATTTGACCTTTGACCTCAAGCCACAAGCCATTTCTCAACATCCGTCTTTTCAGTAAAGCAGGGGAACAAAGAGGCGGGGTCCTTCTCCCCTGGGGAGGAGGAACTCAACAACTTGGCATTCTCTTTGGTATGGCTCTCAACCTCAGTTGCACTGAGTGAGCAGTGAGTGAGCCACTCTGACACTTCTTCCACACACTCTTTGTTATCGTGGCTCATTGAAACAAACCCCCACTTTTCTGAAATGTCGGACACTGATTTGGAGCCGTCTTTGCTTTCTGAGTACGTTTGATCACTCTTTTGCAGCCAGTCTGAGTACTTATAGAAATTGCTTGGTCTTTGAGCAAGCTCCATCAGTGGGGAAGGAGATGTGTCATGGGATTTATTGTCTTGGATGTGGACAGACAGCCACTGGTTATTTTCAGCAAGCTGACACTGCTTGTTTTTCTCATCAGCCTTGATCAACCAATCAGATGTCTTCTCTGATCTTTGGGCAAAATAGGCAGTCAAAGGACAATGCTGATTGGCTACCAAGTGTGTGCTTGTCTCTTTCTTTTTGGACAGCCAATCCGTGGTCTGGTGTGATTGGGATTCAACAAAAATGTCGAAAGCAGGTACGGACTGAACAGTGTTGCCGTGATCAGAGTTTTCAGGGGACAGCCAGTCAGACGTATTAGATGTTGCCTTTGCATAGATTTGGGAACTGAAAACTGGATCTTGAGGAGGGTCATCGCGGGGTTTCAACCAATCACAGAGTCTCTCTGATCTCTGCCTCAAATAGGCATCCAAAGGAGACGCCTGACTGGTTGTCAGACAAGGCCTATTTTGCACCAGCCAATCAGATGGCTCGTTTGAAAGGTGCTCAAAATAACCACTGGCCATTGAGCAGGGACCCACCTCCTTCACCCCACCAATCAGCCAATCACGTATCTTCTGAGATTGCTGCTTTAGGAAGTTGTCAATGGGAGATGGCATTTCATTGGACACTCTGGAGGTTTCTTTGCCCTGGGCCAACCAATCAGCTGTATTCTTTGATTGCTGGTTCAGGAAGTTGTCAAAGGGAGAGGGCATATTATTGGACGCCACGGTCTCATTACCCTTAGCCAACCAATCAGACTGCTCCTGATGAGACAGCCAAGATACCCCAACAGGTTCCCCCCGGTTCTTAGAACTTCCTCCCTGTGACAACCAAGATGACTGATCAGTGTAATCAAGACAGCAATTGGTGTCACACACACACTCAGAGAAATCTTGACAAGGCTCGTTGGCTCGACAAACCTCTTCTACCTTAGGCAGGGGTCTCTTCAACCACTTGCCCTTCTCCTGCGAGTCCTCCTGGGAACTTGCTAGCCATGTCTGGGTGTTGAATGCTGTTGTCTTCGGGGAAGGGTTGGATGGGGAAGCCTCTTGACAACACAGCAGTGAAGCAAGATTCTCAATCTCGTAAAACTGGAATAAAGCAAAGGACAGTGGTAAGTAATGAGAGAATCGCCAGGAGAAATAATGGCACCACGCTGTGTTCACATGTGCACTTCCTTAACCACTTTGCGCACGGATAAATTTTGCCGAAACTTTTGATTTTGCAGAAGGCAAACATTTTCCATCAAAGTTCTGATATACAGACAAACGCCACAAATACTGATTCGCAAGAGTAATTTCAACAGTATTTGTACAATTGTTTTTGCCGAAACCTTGTATTTTTCAATACTCCAGGGAGTACACTTGAGCGTAAACTGTAAAACAATAGGCCGTGCACAACGGCCAATTCAAGATCGACAAACGGTTTGCCTCCACAGACTTAAAGGACTTTGTGTGTGTACAAAAGGCACGAGGGATTAGCGTGTTTAGACGTCACCCAGAGGTGATTCAAGGCACTTGTGACGTCTTAAGCCGTCAGCTGTGCCTGTGTATATCAAAAGCCAGTGCGTGTTATCACGTCCTCCAACACCAGTCAAGGATGAGAGCCACAAGCTCCCATAAGAACTTATGGTTCAGGTGTAATGCCTAGTTTTCCTGCTGATCTTGTCAAGATGTCACGTTAGTTTACAAACGCATAAAAAGGGAATGGTGTTCATGTGTAGTGTACATGAGAACCAACCCAATCAGGCTCAACATGCTCCAGAAAGCTAAAAGTGTCAAGGTGTATGAAAACCAATGCAATTTCAAAAGCTTTGAGGGTGTTGTCCATCCTAATGACCAAGGTCAAGGAGTCAAGGAACAAGTTGAGCTAACCTTAAGGGCATTTCAGTCTTGGCGAGACAGCTAACAAGAATGCGCAATCATGATGTCACATCAAGTACTCTAACTCCGAATTGCAAAAGTTGAACACATTTCAACACATTGCAGCAAATGTAAGGGCATCAAATTTGCTTCGCATTCGTATTTGTGAGAAGTATGAACCGGCCTTTATCTGTTGATGCATTGGGTGCTAATGGTAGCACACGCAGGTTGAAAATTCTATTGTTTGAATCACGTTTCATGGCTTACGTTTGTATGCACTTTGATGAGATTATTTCTTATGGTCTCCCTGATATGGATAGAGGCTAATTTAGCCAAAAAAATGTGTGCTTAGCAGCGCCATGCATCCCAGCCTTTGGCCCAATTGTATGGCTCTGCTAACCAAGCATTTCTGTGCTATGATTCTTTAGCACAGTTAACACGGATATATCAGAGATGCCACAGGGTCTGCTTAAAAAAAATGGAACTGTGCCTGCTTGAAAAAAACGGAACAACTGCTTGAAAAAAACGGAACTTTCTTTTTTTTGTGAAAAAGCCACTTAGTCCCCGTTGTTATCCTTCTCTTGTAGCCAAGCCAAGTTCCATTTATTTTTTTGCTTCTTTGGCCTTTAAGCTGCCGGTTCGTTCAATCACTTTGATTTTTCCATATTCTTATTATTTTTTCTGCCTACCCGAATTGTCAACATAATATCGGACATTAAACATCAGAAACATGCACGATTCCACGACACTGTCGGTGTACATGACCTTTGCACTACGCGTGACAAAAACATGGTTGGTACCCGGCGTTTTTTGTGTTCACATATAGAACTGTGATCGACAACCACCGATAACTGAAATGATAGACTTGATTTCCAAGCTGAATGGCATGCAGCACGCGAGGCGCTGTTGTATACTGCATTCAAGTATGTACGTCGGCCGCCTGTATCGCATGCACGCTCGGCAACAACAAAGACTTGTTTTTAAGACTACTTCAACAACCAACATTTTGCCAGAGCACTATTAAAAACGAGCTAAAAATCAACGCATTTCCATAGGTTTTCTTCTTTTTTCCAGTTTTTTTTGACAGCCTGAAAAACTGGAATTTTGTGAGCTTTAAAAAAAACAGAATTCCGGTTTAAACAGGATGCAAAGCCAAATATTGTCGCTAACGTGCAATCCATTAGCTCAGAATTTCCTGCAGCAGTTAGTGGGGATTCTTTGCTTTTGGTAAGCGAAGCCATGAAAGGTTTGTGGTTCATATTGTCATGGACTGCTCATACCTGTGGCTCTTGCTCTGAAGCAACACAAGCACATGCTGGCTTGTTATAAGACAAAACATCCTCCTCTGAGTAGCCCTGGGCCTCCTCTTCTTCCATCTTCTGCTCATAATCAGTCAGCCAGGATTTGATGTCTTGAGACACTTCCCTGTTGGGTAAAACAGTCCAACATTATCAATAAGAAAATGTTTAATATAGAGTAGTATTTACACATGCGATATCAACAATAGTGTGCCAGCGAACTACAAAAAGAATGAATTGAATCTTGACCTTAAATGGCAGCCTACATCCAAATTGTCAATGTCCTTGTTTAATCATTAAACAGGTGTAAAACTGAAAACACCTGGCTTTGTGAATTTACAAATCCTGCACATCCTTACATTTGAAAACTACTGTCCTTCGAACAATGACCTATAGGCATATGCATCTGGATGTAAAGCTGAGGGATTACAGTGTGATTAACCCTATGATTAACCCTGTGAGATGCAACACTGTGCAACAGATGCAGACGTCTGTGGGACCTTGTTGCCCAGGGCAATAATATCTGCAGCTGATATCAGAAAACTTTATGCAATGGTTCAAATCGAACCAGCCAACTGATTCGTTAGCTCGGTGGTCGAGTGGTAAGACATCCGCACGAGAAAGCAGGAGGTCGTGGGTTCAAGTCCCACCCGAGTGATTTTTTCCAACTTTCACTCGGGAGGTAACACACCGAGTATACAGTGTTTAAACGTCGCTGAAGGGCAAAACCTAATTTGATGTTTAGACTTACTTGTAATAGCTCATATCCATTTTGAATTGGCGCTGGACATGGTCTCTATCAAACAGCCAATCACTGAGTGGTGAGTTCAGGATCTCATGAACGAAATCAAACTTTGGCTGGGGTCCAGTGGAAGGCCATGCCTCGTGTTGGGTGTTCTCTGGTGCGTCGGAGATAACATCAATGTCGGTCTCTGACTGGTCATCATCATCATCAAGCATCTCAAAATCATCTAGGGAAGAAGCAGATGAACAAATTTCCTCAATTATTATGGCTTGTTTAAGCCAGGGGAGTCAGGTTGGAGCAGTGGTTCTTTCCTCGCCTTCCACCTCCATGGTCCAGGTTCAATTCCTGCCCTGGTCCACATGTGGATTGGGTTTTCAGTCCCTACCTGATTCCATGGGTTTTCCCCAGAATATGTTTCTGGGGTTTTCCTCCCACCTCTAAAACTGTAATGTCTTCATTGTCTTCTCTTTGCAGGTTTCTTCAGGCTTGTGAGCTACAGTGCCTTGGCACTTTTGATGAATCCTTGGTTTCATTACCAGAAATAAATAATAACAACATAAACACATGTAGTCACTGTACCGCCCTGCTTATCATTCCCTGTAGCACCCAAAACTGCCTAAGCACTTGAGATGGTTCGATGGATGCATCAGTGAATAAACACAATGTGTATAATGTAGGATACATTTGTACGTGCAAATTGACCTATCACGGTTTGCGAGTTAGCCACGCCCCTTGGACAACCTTATGGGATTTTTGTACGTAAAGTTTTGTTTGTCTCCGATTTTGCGCGTTTCGCGTCCCTTTGTAATTGAACAATATTTCCAAGCTGCGTTGACGTGATTCTACCACGATAGGTTAATTGGTTAGAGACAGAAATGGTACCATGCAATAGAACTTGGCCATAACAAACACATTGGGATCCGCAGAAGATTGTTTTGTTAGTTGTAATTTGTTGCAGCAATTTTGGGGCATCTATTGCATTGTACAAACAAATTAGATTTGAAAAGGGATGTTCGTTGTAGCCACGTTCTTCTGAAGTCATTCTAAAACTGCAAACTAAGTGAATGAATTTAAAACTTACAATGTATGGGTGCATTGTATATTTTCATTTATTATGTTTGTCGTGATTGGGGGATAGGTTTTTAACAAAATATACGTCTCCGTCTATTACGAGTAATGAAAAAGTACCTTCATCATCATAATTGGTGGAAACAGAGGGGGTGTTCTTTGCAAGCCAATCAGCAGGGTCGTAGGACAACTGGTAGGTTGAGAACTGTTGAAACAGGTAAGAAAAAGGTCATATTGAAATTGTGAATCTGAATATGCAAATTGATTTAGAGTCTAAAGATTTTCATTGGACAGACAAAAAAAATCATCCCTTCGACAAAGCTGAAAGGACAACAGGAAAACAACTCCACTCCAAAATAATCCACAGACTCTTTGCTACAGCTCTTGTTTAAAAAAATGAAATCTCAAACGCACTTTTCTGAAACTTTCTGAAACTCCCACACTAAGCTATGGTAAAGGTCATGAATAACAAGCACCAATATTCAATAGTTTGAGCTCATGAACTTTTCCCCATTTAGCATAGCCTGTTTGTTTGTCAAACAAAATATTCCTTATTTAGATAATGTCAGCAAACAGACCAAATATGGACCTTTTACTGACAATTACATTTATTTTTGGCTTTACTTACACAACCCTGTCTAATTTTAACAAAGTGGTTTATTTTAGGACAGGATATCAAGGCTATTTTAAATAATTGGAAAGTTGCCAAGTACGGTACAGTTTGCAATACCAGGGTTCAATCTTAACAGTTTGTCCAAAAACCAAATGTGAATTGTGCACACATGCACATCTCTGTATTATGATTGCTTAAAATATGATCATGCCACTGCAAAGTGTGCAGATTAACACCCTTTGGACCCCAAGTTGAAAAAGATAAAAACCAACAAAAATAGCAGCTCTGGCAGAAATGCTGATTACCTTTGAACTGTGTAAACGTCCTTAGATCAACAAGAGGGTACAATGACATACTGGTTGCATTGTTAGCCATAACAATGCTTATTGAGTATTTGCATTTGGCCACAAATAATCTTTGCATTATAAAAATTGCACGTAGGCCACCATATTGACATAACTGTGGGGGTCAGAGGTCATGTTGCACTTGCTGGCAGCTAAGAATTATTTTGAGCAGCAAACCCAATAATAGCAATGAACTTGCTCTAAGCAATATCATCTGGCAGTGTGTGGCATCCAGCATTTCTGCTGACATTTACCCCAACCGCCTAGGCCGGCCCTTTTGGCTAAAAACCATCATATCCTCAATCCTGCCACCATGTAAAAAGTGAATACATGCCTCAATCCTCCAAAAATCATTTTATCTTTTGAATTTGATCAGTGGAAGATGACCACTGCCTCAATCCTTCAAATTCTTTCAACAATCACTGTTAATACAGGGTGTCCCAAAAAATCAACCACACGTAACAATTGTGAACAATCAGCCATAGGTGAACAATTGTTACGTGTGGTTGATTTACAAATAGGTATTTTTAGTCAAAGTCCAATAAATGGACAATGCCATGGTTGGTTGGTTGGTTTTCTATTGTTTGCTTGACAACAACTGAAGACTGGTCTTTCATAATAGATACCAAGTAGAATTTTTGAAAAGCACACTTGACAAAAATCGAAATTTTTAAAATTGGTGATTTGAGTCCCCAGCGCAGTTGGCAAATGGAGGCAAGTTCATATTTAAACATTTCTGTCCCTAGTGGATTGATAGTATGATCCAATTTTTTTGGTAGATAACACCCAAGACACATAGCATTCTTACCATGCATAATAAGAAAATTTATGCATTCAGGTTTGCTTGAATTTGTAAAAAAAGGAGAGTGGAGCATTTTTTGGGGGGACACCCTGTACATCAATTAAGGCAGAGCGAATAATATCCAGAAGCAGTTCCGATGATATCCAGTATAAATTTAGGCATCAGTTTTACTTCTCTGAATATAAACAATACAGGGAACAACCTCGACATTATGTATCCTCCAAAATCAATCTACACTGTTTGGCCGTTCAGCCTCAATCCTCCAAACTCCTCCACAACCACCTGGTAGATTTTGGAGGATTGAGGAGAGTTAGAATTTTGAATGCACCCAGCATTTCTTAATCTCTGGTTTGGTTACCTCATGTTCCCTTTTCACCATGCCCACATCCAAGTCATGGGTCCAGCGTGGGCGCTTTGCATCAATCTCTCCGAAGTCATGGATAGCCCTTCTCAGACTGGCCATGTCTGCCTTGAAGCTGAGAGAGGTGTCCTCCAGTGGTTGTAGATTCAGTAGGTCCAGTCTAAACATGAACAATATAAAACAAATGGTTTCAATCCATGTGTTTCTCTTTCACAGTGGCTAAGAATTTTCTTACAGGTCTACTAAATTGTCACCCAAATAATAAAGCAATTCGATTTATTAGGGCAAAATTTCACCTTGGGTTAATAGGGCAAAGAGTAGTAGTGGTAGTGCACACGAATTGAATGATTAGGAGAAGTAAAAATCTGACAAACTTCACAATTTAAACAGGGAATACATGATTAATTTGACAGATTTAATGTGATGTCCTATGGCGTTTGAGTCAATGTATGATCATGCCATCTCCAGCAGGTACAACATGTACTACATGTATTTAGAACTGGAATACATGTACTGGTTAGCCATACTCAAAATTTTGAAAGGAAATATACAACATTTGCTTTTGCTGTAATTTTCAGAAATGGATGGATTTGGGGGGTTAGTATTTTACAGCAAATTTTGTTACACTGACTTGTTTGACGTTTTGGGTTCGTAGATGCTGGAAAAACCAAGAAAAACAATCGTGTTCTTGTAGTCTGGTTCCCTGACCCCACTTAAGATGAAATGAAACAATTTATAGACGTCAGGGAATTGTAAGGTCAGGGAATCAGTCTAGCTGGCTTGTACCCGTTCACAGGTGTGTAATCGATTGCAAAGAAAATCCAGACTGACTAAATATGATAAATTTGGAGCAGTGGGCCCTATTTGAAAAAAGCCAGTTTTTTCCAACGCTGGTTCATCGGCCAACCAGCATTAGAAATCGATACATTGAAAAATACCGTTTTTCTTGAAAATGTCAGCACACCAGGTGCCATGATTTTACAGGATGCTTTAGACTGTCTTTCACTAAAAGTCCAGTAAGGGTATTTCATAATAATTTGTTAGTTTTGTTTTCTGATGTTTGCAAATGCTGCATATATTCACTTTAATCAACTGGTTTTCTTTCACCCCAACCCTTATAAATAGGCCAAAAAGCGAGGTCAACAGGAATTATGGCAGCTGAACGCTCATGCAAATGCTCTGATTATCTATTGGATTACTTTTTTTCATTATCTGTGAATCCAACCACTAGGGCTCTACTGGGGGCCTCAAGGACACTAAATTATCTTTGTGTTCCAATCCATACAAGTTGCACAGGTTATTTTGTTAGATAAGCCTTGGTTTAATCCACATATTACCTTGATGACAAATAAAAGCCTGTTTTGGCATAGTTGTATGACACAGTTTTTTGGTCACTTTTTCGATCGTAACTTTGCTGAATTGAGAAGGATCTAAGATCAGGCAAATTCACACAAAGTTGCAGTCTTTTTATATTGTAGACGAGTAAAACAAGAAGTATTTTTGAGGTGGCTCGCGCACACGACACACAATCTTAATGTCGTGCAACATGCAGATTTTGGTAACCTTTACATGTAGCACAAAGGAGCATTGAATGCCTGCTTACCTGAGTGCAAACATGGTTCAACTTTATGGAACAAATGTAATCGATTCTCATGAGGGTCTCTGGTTGACTCTATACTATTCAAGCCATTTGTAACTGATAGCACAAAACGGGATGTAACTGAAACTCAGGAAGAGGGTCGAGGTTAACATGGTTAAAGGGAAAATACAACATTTGCAAACATCAAAAAGTGAAACTACCAAATCATTTTGAAATACCTTGCTGGACTGTTAGTGAATGACAGTGTAAAGCATCCTGTAAAATCATGGCACCTGGTATACTGTCATTTTCAAGAAAAGTGGTATTTTTGTATCAATTTCCAACGCTGGTCAGCCGACCAGCGTTGGAAAAAACTGGCTTTTTTTTTTCAAATACTGGCCCCAATTGACCATCGCACTTGTTTGCAATCGATTACACACCTATGAACGGGTACAAGCCAGCTAGACTGGTTCCCTGACCTTACAATTCCCCAATGTATGTAAACTGCTCTGTTTCTGCTTACATGGAGTCAGGGAACGAGACTACAGGAAAATGATTGTTTTTCTTGGTTGTTATAGCATTTCCGAACCCAAAACCTCAAAAAAGTCAGTGTAACTATATTTGCTATATATTTCCAACCCCCCAATTCCATCCATTTCTGAAAATTACAGCAAAAGCAAATGATGTATATTCCCTTTAATAAGGAAATAACCTCACCTTGACAAGGCAAGTGCCAGTTCTTCATTCAGTGATTCTCCGTCGTTGTCCTGTCGCTGAGCTAACTCTAGGAGACGCTGCAGACTGCCCAGCTCCTGCATCAGACTAACCAGGTGCTGTTGTAAGAGTTGATCCTGAATGCGTAGAATCACATCCACTTGGTCTAGGAGCCAGACTTCACGGTTACGCAGAGCTTCCAGCTGGCGTGATAGGGCAGCATGGATGTCACTCTTGGCCTGAACGAAAAGAGCAATATTTAGAGAAATTTAGCAATGTACTTTGAACAGAGGGGCTCAGAAGGTCTTTTTTGTAGTGAGCATTAAACAAGAAAAGACCCCTCGTGACATACAAGGGGTTTGCAATGAGCATCTTGGCTTGGCTGCTGGTTTAGAATTCGCCAATCAGAACTGAGAAGGATTACAAAATGGTTGTCATTTTATATACATGTATCATCCTTCAAAGGCAAAATCTTTTTAGCAAAAAGAAACTGATGGGATGTTTCTGTCAAAGCATTACGTTGTTGGAAAGACCTCGGTAATCTCTAATGCATCCAAGTACTGTCACCACAAAAACCTCCTTTGATTTTGAATGCAGAAATACACTTTGTTACACATATTATATTGTGAGGACTGGATTTTCAAAACACTCAACCATTCTTACATAAGTTGGTAATACTGTTAACAACAAGTGAAGCACATTTCTGAGGCTATCAATATTTGAAGGACAGCGTTTGTAGTTATTTCAGAAACAGAGTTAAGTGGGTGTGCCAGGTTCGTGGTGGCCAATATCTGCATTTCAAACAGGGGCACACTACAGGTATGGGATCTACCATTGTAAACAAACTCTTTGCTGTTGACTCGCATACAAATGTACATCTATTGACTATTGAGCATTTCTTAAGGTTTGATCAACTTACATATCAAGCATGCCAAGCAAAGCTATAAAAGTATTAATTATCTGACATTTGCAGAAAAATCAAAACTTGGCTTGGAACCAACAATGGTGCCTTCATTCACTTGAATAATTCCCTGAACAGAAGTCTTTTATGCCTGTGTCACCTTTTCATTGATTACATTCGGGAACACGTAGTTAAGTTTTTACTTTTTCAGTGACTGCCCGCTTTTTATTAAGTCAATCATTGTTGATTTTCCATGTCACTCACATCGGCCTGCAGACAACAATGGCAGGCATCAGCCTTTGACAAATTTAAGTTTAAATTTAAGTTTAAACACGGCTAAATGTTTAAACATTTGAACAATATTTAACATATTGCTAAACGTTTACAAAATTGAATGTGAAGTCACACCCTTAAACCTGAGGGCAAATTCAATAATCACCAATAAATTCAAAGTAATCGTTGAAGAGTGAATGGTATGAATGCCTCCGTGAACAGTATCAATGCCTTTGGCATTTGCAAAGTACATGTACACCGGAACGTAGCAGGAAAGCACAATACGATTCTTTGAAGTTGTCAAGGCTATTCTGTTTATCCATAAAAAAAACTATTTATCAGTTTATACATGAATCTGGGCAAACAGAGTTGATGTCTGGGTTTATCTGAACATAACTTTTTTCCGAACAAGTCTGTAGTCTGGACTTCAAAAGAACCTGTGTACATGTTTGTATGTTCAATGCATGAACATAATTTTTTTTGTTTACGTCTTTCTTGATTTTTTTAAGTATACCACACAAGGAAGTGATGAGGTTTACTTTAAAATCAACATTCAAGTCAACATCAGAGCAGGATTGAAGCAATAACTTCCATTACAGTGAATAAAACAAATTATCAAGACACATATCTTGACAATGAAATATATTCAGCTGTAAGGTGATGAATTCAATAAGGTCATCAATCATGCATCTAGGCTCTACAATCTAGCTTGCACCAGCAAAATCTTGCAAAACAAGGTTTTGCATTTCTGATCAGAAAGTTTGATGATATTAAAGGGAATATACATCATTTGCTTTTGCTGTAACTTTCAGAAATGGATGGAATTGGGGGGTTGGAAATATATAGCAAATATAGTTACACTGACTTTTTGAGGTTTTGGGTTCGAAAATGCTATAAAAACCAAGAAAAACAATCATTTTCCTGTAGTCTGGTTCCCTGACTCCATTTAAGAAGAAACAGAGCAGTTTACATACATTGGGGAATTGTGAGGTCAGGGAACCAGTCTAGCTGGATTGTACCCGTCCATAGGTGTGTAATCGATTGCAAACGAGTGCGATGGTCAACTGGGGCCAGTATTTAAAACAAAAAGCCAGTTTTTTTCCAACGCTGATCGGCCGATCAGCGAAATTGATACAAAAATACCACTTTTCTTGAAAATGACAATATACCAGGTGCCATGATTTTACAGGATGCTTTACACTGTCATTTACTAACAGTCCAGCAAGGTATTTCAAAATGATTTGGTAGTTTTATTTTTTGATGTTTGCAAATGTTGTATTTTCCCTTTAAGTATTGAAGCTGGTGATGAAGATTTGAAAACTTACCCCGAGGGCGCCGTTGTTAAGCTGCTGCTGCTTGTCTGAGATGCTGGCTATAGCATCTTGGATGCACACCACCTTACGCTGCACCTCTACCAGGACATCTTCACAACCTTCAGCCATTGCAGCTCAGCAAGACCTGACCAAAAACAGACAATAAAGCTGGACTGAAAAGATTCAACAAAGCGTCACAGCAAAGTTTGAAGGTCCCAATGAAAAGGAAACCTGTGCACAAACTTAGTACAACTATGCGATCCATGCAGAGAGGTCAACTACAGTGTATTGTACTGGAACAAATACATGAAGGTTTTGAACATTTGCTTGCTTGGAAAAATGAAATGCAAAAGTTCAGGTTGTGTTTCATCAACGATGAGAACACCAATATCTCTGTACATGTACATGTAAATGTCACACTTTGAACAACAACTGAACTAAAATATAAGCGTTGGTATAATCTAAAACAGAGGTTACAAAACTGCATGTTTTCCTGATTAAATCTCTCTGAATTAATACATGTAGGAGACACATGGTTTAAAAATATTTTCAAGCCTTGTTTCCTTGTCGCAGAATTTAATAAATCTCTTTTTGCGACAGCAAAATTACTGAGAATATTGCAAATTACTGTTCATTCAAATGATTAGCAATCAGGCATGCACTGGGAGAAAAAGGAAGAGGAAGTTCCTACATATATTAGCCATGTTAGCTGTTTAAGTGAATTCAAATTTTAATGGCATAAGTGTGAATTGAAAAACAGGGAAATCAGATGATCCTAGAAAAACTTGCATGCCTGCTGAATAAGCCTTTGTTTACTGTTTACGCTTGTGCTTTTTTATGGGAGCCTGGTGGGGACGATGGTTTCGTATCCCCATAGACAAGCGCACAAGTAAACAAAGTGTGAAGTCATCAGTACAGAGGCTTATAAATACAGCATTAATTTTACCATGAATAAATATATCACTCTAACAGGATGCCATCTTCGTAGGAACAATTACAACTGCGTGTTACACACGTGCGCATTGCTCAAAATTTGTTAGAAATACGCCACAGCCAATGCATGTCTAAAAAATTTGATGCCCAAAATGCCTATATGTGTACGTTGCAATCCGTAGAAAGTGACGTCATTTGAGAGAGACCTTTAACTTATGAACAACAACTACACAGAAAAGAATGTTGCACACGTGAGAAGTTAAGTGTAATTATTGCGTACATTCTGTGAGCGAGTAGCGACAATATTTAAATGTACATTGTTTTTTTTAACTGAACTAGAAATGTTTATCAATTCCAGAATGACTGTTCATCCAGATTCCTCAACAGTCCACGGGGAAATTATTTCGGTGATTGTGTAGTTACATGTCAGGTAGGGCCCCTCTTTCGTTTTGGTCCTTAGAAGTTAGAGTGTTTTACATGTACAGTAAGCATTCCAAAATAACTTTAATCAGCCTTCTTTTAAAATTAAATGACCTACTGTTTTTGTCGTTTTGAAAGTATCTTTAAGTAGAACATGATCCTTGTTTTTTGCAAATCAATGCGGTTTTGTACATTCATGGTGCGTCTCAGTGCCAACCATCTGACTTCATTTGTGTGAGCTGCGTTTTGTCATCTTCATCGTCAATTGCCCTCAAAAATTCAAACCCTGTCCTGTATACACGTATACAAGGACTGTTGGTTATAAAGGGGTTGAAAGAGTTTCTGGGAATTTTGAAGGGGCTGAAAGTTTCCGGGAATTTTGAAGGGACCTGGAATATCGGGAATTTGGGGAATTTTCAAATATACATTGTACATGTATAAATTAATAAAGTTTAAAATTGTTCTTTTTTTGGAATATTTAGTCATCCACAAAGCAAATAAAACAATCTTTAATCTTTTCTCAATTTTCTAAGTGATGTTTATAAGATTGGAGTGCTATGAATTAAAAATGCTTGTTTCTCTGTTCTTATCACAGATTCATACAGTATTGTAAAACTAAAAGAATGACTAAGATTTAATCATAATGGGGGATATCATCTTGCGCATTTTGGGATTTCCAAGATCAGCAACTTAATGTTGCATATTTTGGGAATTTCCATAGGGCCTAACTCTAGTATAACCGTAACTACTAAAAAAAAAACTCAAGATGGTTTGGGAAAGAACCCATACATGTATCTGGCCATCACTGATTTTCCCCTTCAATATGTCCTAAAAAGTCAAATTTAGCACGAGAAATCTTGAGGTACAGTCGTTTTCCTAGTTCCGGATATTTCCTAGTTCCTAGTCCCTGGAACTAGTTCCTGGACTAGTCTCCAATAAAAAATTTCTGACAAAGTGCATTTTGAAAAGGAAACTGTAAGCTTCCTGATACACACAGATCTTTTCGATAAAACTTTTAGAAAAGGAATTTTGGCCAGATTTCCGACTCGCACTTTGACATGTTTGGACCGTTTATAGAAAATCATGGGAGCTGCGAATCGACGATAAAATTTCTTCTCAGTATTTCTCTCGTACCGTGTGGTTTCGAATATTTTTGTCATTCACTACAGTCGTATAAACTCTTCCGTCGAATGTGTGTTCTATCAAAATTATTTGTAGCGTCTCTAATATTAGAAAATTCACCAACGAATGACCGTATGCTTTTGCCTAGTTCCGGATCGCGCGTGCACTTACAACCCAACGAAATGCGCATTGATTGATTTTGTGTGACGTATTCTGTGCCGTGTGCAAGGTTTTCGGTCCGTGCGTGAGTTCGTGCCGTTGCGCTGCATACAAAAGTTTCAAAATTATTTACGTTAATTCTCTTTTGAAAATTTGCTGGAATTCTCTTGAATGAACTTTTTTGGACAATTAAATAATACTTTACAGAAAATGTGCTTGATTTGGGGTGGTTCTGGCTGAAAAATTGATTTTCTCGCTTGATTTTTTTTTGATTCGGAACTGATTGAACCGATCCGCAACTAGGAAAAGCGGCATCAGTACTTTTGATGTCGTAAAGTCACAATAAAGAGAGCTTAAATTTGGGAAATTATTTTGTAGTCTCTCCATCACTCAATTCAAGGTAAACTTTTAAACCAGTGTCACTTGAATTCGTGGAGTAGTTGAGCCGAAAGCAGCCTGAATGATGTTTGCTATCCAGAACTAGCATCGACTAGGAAAACGACTGTATTTAGGCCTACTGAGAAAAGAGTTAGAAATGAAAAGTGATGGCCAGATATGGGAATCTTTCCACCTCTCAATACATAAATCAAATCAAACAATGCTCAAAGTCAAACTGGATTCATATTCGAAATCGAAGAGATTTGTCCTTCACCAGTTGACCCGCCGGCCGCCTCGGCGGCGGCCATGCGTTGGTTGTAAAAACGCACGTAGGCCTACGCGATCCGACACACGCAACAACGGCACGCCACGAAGCTAACAAAACATATTTTTTAGTGAAGAAAATATCTATGATCACCGATATCCTTTCATGTTATTTGGCCAGTGTTGTAATCATTAATATTATTCGCTGTCCAAGGCAAAAAAATAGTTTATAAATTTCATAGTGGGTCACGTAAACTGGGTCAACGTGGCTAAAATAAACATGAAGGTCACCGGACAGTAGTCCCCCCGTACATGCCGTACGCCATGTACGCGTAGCCGGCCTACAAACTACATGCAGTTTGATGAACGTCATTCTTGAACATTTCTTCTTCGATTTTCTCACCTTTTTGGATGAGGTAACTTTAGATTTACTGAAGCTAAAATGCTCTATAAATATCCTTCTCACTAAATCTCCGTTATTACTAGAATCACTGATGAGATAAAAGATGAAATACGAGAGGTTTTCTTACCGTCTTTACAGCAGAGTTTCGCTGTGGGTACACGTACGGTGGCCGGCGGTACGTACGGTATACGGTGGATCGACCGGCGCGTCGGAATTAAATGCTGGTTATTATATATTCATTTATTCATAATTGACCTTTCGCACAAGATGTTGATTGGTTAAATCAAGATTGAGCAATGCATAATGTATAAGCTGCCCACCCAGCTAGCTCATAGGTACAGGTGAGTGATACAGGGTGAAGGTACTGAAGGTGTATCACGCACACAGAGGATGGACACAAACTATTCACGCCATTTTTAAATGCGCATGTCACAATGACAACAGTTGCAGATAGCTTATGTGATTCCTCAAGGCGCTTATATTTTTATTAAGATGTTGGAATAAAAAACACTTCGAAAAATGAGTGCATATTCTTTTACATCATTATTTGTTTATTCATAACATTTGTCCTGATTTATTTACAATTCAAACAACTAATTTACATGTATTAGTTTGTAAGTTAATGTAACTTGTACAAAAATTGCCAAGTACCCACTGGTCGATGGTGTTCAAGCTTGCTCAATTAAACTTTTTTTTATCAAATCATCTGGTGGGCCTGGATGGACAAATAAAGGAAACATGCAGTGGAAATTCAGCTCATCTTGTTTGCATGCAGATTACTAAGTGTTTGCAACAATACATACAAGATCACTGGAAGTGACAAGAAAGTGGTGATTTTTCAATTATTAGCAAATCCTTTCATGAATACATGTAAGAGGGCGCTATTTTGCTTTTGTCACACAAGGTAATCCTTGTCAAAAGTGCATGTGAACAGCACAAAAACTAGTCCTTCCAAAATTACCCACAGGAAAGGTTTGAAGAAATAGTGGCCACTACTATTATCCAAGCAAGCTGTTTAACATGACAAACAAGTAAAAAGTTGAACGAACTCCAAGAAAATGAGGAAAAGTTTGATATAAATTTGTACACAAAGCTCTCACGCTTTGGCTCATGAATATGGACATTCATTAGCATAAAAACTCCAATGTTGAAATTTCTCCCTTTTACTGCTACAAAGGAGGTGGAAAGTCATAGTTACAACTGTTACATGGCAAGAAAAATGTTTTAAAGGGAATGTACATCATTGGCTTTTGCTGTAATTTTCAGAAATGAACTATTTGAGGGGTTAGTATAATAGATCAAATATTGTTACACTGACATGTTTGAAGTTTTGTGTTCGAAAATGCTGGAAAAACCAAGAAAAACAAAAATGTTCAAGTAGTCTGGTTCCTTGACTCCACTAAAGATAAAATGGATCAATTTATAGATGCCGGAAAATTGTAAGGTAAGGGAACCAGTCTAGCTGGCCTGCACCCGTTCATGAACATGTAACCAATAGCAAACAAAATTTGGACCAAAGAAAGTGTAAAGTTGGAGCAGTAGTTGAAAAAAAAGATAGGTTTTTCCCAACGGTGGTCGGCCGACCACCGTTGGAAATGTATACAAAAATACCATTTTCTTAAAAATGACTTCACACCAGGTGCCATTATTTTACAGGATGCTTTAGACTGTCATTTACCAACATCCTAGTAAGGTATTTCGTAAAAACTTGGTAGTTTTATTTTTCGATGTTTGCAAATGTTGTATATTCCCTTTAAATGTATTTAAATCATGAACATCCTACTGCATGTTTCCTTTAATAACGATAAAATTCAAATTTACCCAGCTGGCCGGGGCTAGAAATAAATCTGAATCCGCATTCCCAAAAACAGGTAGTCCATGGTCTTCTTTCTACCTGACTGATTGACTGACTGAGGCTGATCGACTGACTCACTATCAATTTCAGACATCTCCCTAACTTCAGTCTGGAAGAACCATGCCTATTATAAGTGCATTCCCAGTTATCTCCATTGTTCAACTGTGTGATATATTATTCACTTGTAGCTGTTTGTAGCAAGGCCAAGTAAAAGAATATATAGTTTCTCATCCGGGCCTAAAACAATAAATTCTCTTTTTTTTTCTTTCAAGATAGCTGAAATTCCAAGATGGATTCTTCCATTTTCTTGACTCTTTACTGATACTTTCGTCTCCAAATGAAATATAATGCCTTAAAACAGTAAAAAAAAATCTGAACTTGCATACATAGCTACAAGTTTGCTGGAAGAACATAAAAATCTAAATATATCGCAAATTATTGATTTACAAAAAAGGAAGCAGGCAGGTACGGTAAACTTCTTTATTTTTTTACTTGGCCCAATACGGGAGATACTGAACAAGTAGCTCTATCTTTTCTGCACGAATAATTACAAATTGGGCAAATACCTGTAACTGTTCTAGCTGCAATCGAATTATGTACATAAATTCATTTGGATGGGATCTGCAGGTTTACATTTGTTCAATACAGCAGTTCCTACAATATAGTACAATATTTTCTTCAATATTCTTTTATTGTCCACAAGATAAGTCCAATTTTTTGAAACAAAATATCAGAACAATTTGTAAAAGGAATTATATTCCTAGGTATATGATTTTTATCAGGAATTGGTAAGAGTTGTTTTTAGGTCTGACGAGTAGGCAAGGTTGACGTGTGGTGTTCCTGCCCATGGACAATGTAGTAGATATCCCTGGCAAAGCTCTTCCTGTTCATCTCACCTCTTCTCTAGGTGTTTGAATTTAGCTTCTGGGAAGGAAAAAGACATTGAATTACTTATTTAAAACACTGTGGCTCATATAATATGGAGTTTATTTCATGGTGAGAGTAACATCCAACCAGGACATCGTTGGAGAGCTTGAGTTCTTTATTGTAGCTACACAAATTTTGGGGTTGGGGGGGGGGGGGGGGGGAGAGTGGGGGGGAGAGAGTGGGGGGGGGGGGGGAGAGTGGGGGGGGGGGATGTTCCCCCAAGAGTATTGGTGGGGACACCAATGGCAATCCCCCCTCCCCACACACACAGAATGATATTCCCAGTGCATAATTTCTAGAAAATTAACCAGTGTTCATAATTTTTCTCCCCCAGTTTAATGGCTCTATAAGGCTTCTCTTCCAGCACCCATTTTACGTAAATTCAACAGTACTTACTCAGAAGAATGTGTACTGAAGTACATTCAGGTCAAACAGCGCCCCCTAGAGTATTAAGTGGGTCAATTATCCGCCCTCCCCCAACCCCCTTTCAAATTTTCCAAGCTGGTGGTTCCCCATCCCCCTCCCTCAATGTTGATAATGAAATTACTGCCACTGCTTATAGCAATGTTTCAAACCAAATACGCTTCTTCATCAAGCCATGGGTCTGAGTTATAGTGTATATTCTACCTGCACACTTGTAACAATGGGGATTAATTACAACTTTCTGTGTTACAGTTGCCCTAACAGTCCTGAATCATCCAAATTTAATATGATTTTGCACATCCCCTATTACCCATTGGGTATCACATTATGCTTACATGTACTGTAGCGTTCCCCCCCCCCCCCCCATCAAAGGTTAAAGAGAATATTTGCTGTTGCTGTGATTTTCAGAAATGGATGGATATGGGTGTCAGTATTTTATAGCAAATATTGTTATACTGACTTGTTTGAAGTTTTGTGTTCGTAGATGCTGGAAAAACCTAAAAAAATCAATGATGTTTCTGTTGTCTGTTTTCCTGACCCCACTTATGGGGAATATACATTTGCAAACATCGAAAAATAAAACTACCAAGTTTTAACGAAATACCTTACTAGGATGTTGGTAAATGACAGTCTAAAGCATCCTGTAAAATTATGGCACCTGGTGTCAAGTCAGTTTCAAGAAAATGGTATTTTTGTATACATTTCCAACGGTGGTCGGCCCACCACCGTTGGAAAAACCTAACTATTTTTCAACTACTGCTCCAAAGTAACAAATTTTTTTTCAGTCCAAATTTTGTTTGCTATTGGTTACATGTTCATGAACGAGTGCAGGCTAGCTAGACTGGTTCCCTTACGTTACAATTTTCCAACATCTATAAGTTGATATATTTTATCTTTAGTGGAGTCAGGGAACCAGACTACTTAAACAGTTTTGTTTTTCTTGGTTTTCAAGCATTTTCGAACACATAACTTCAAACATGTCCGTTAAACAATATTTGATCTATTATACTAACCCCTCAAATAGTTCATTTCTGAAAATTACAGCAAAAGCCAATGATGTACATTCCATTTAAGATAAAATGGCCGACCAGCGTTGGAAATACATACAAAGATATCAATTTTCTTGAAAATGACATCACACCAGATGCCATGATTTTATAGGATGATCTAGACTGGCATTCACTTAAAGTTTGCAATTTTGTATACATTAGCTTCAAGGCAAAATCCCTTATGTATGTTCAGCACATACCTCAACTCAGATGTCATGCATTTTTTAAACCTTGAAATAACGTCTGATCTAAATTGATTAATCTTTTGGAATGATGTAGCTTTGTGTTTTAAATGACGAAAAATAGTTATGAATAATCCTCACCAAGCTAGACTTTAATCATAAAACTTGGTGACTGTTCTAGCTGTACACAAAAAGACGGACAGATTTTCCTGGAGAATGAACTTCTAACCATAGACTTTACCTAGTCTCCTCCAATTTACATTGAATCAAAATACTGCCTGCAATGTTGTTGTAATTCAGAACATTATTCAGACCATAGACTTTACCTAGTCTTCTGGCATATGCATCCAATCTGAGTGCAGCCTGCTCAAGACTGAGGACGCTTTCTTCAATTTGATCCACCTGAGCCAAGTAAGGTTCCAAGTTCTTATCTGTAAGAGGATAATTTATACAATAGTGGTCAATAATTCCACAGAATCCAATTTCTACATAAAAATGTCAAACTCTCGTTTGCTGGTACCAGAGGGGCCAGGCTATAATCTTTTGTGTGACTCAGTGACTGACTCAGTGACTGACGTGGCGCACCCAAGATTTGGTTTTGGGGAACTCACATTTTTTTGTTCAATGAAATCTGGTGCTGGACTTTTTTGAACAAACATAAGGAAGACAGACTGGTTTGGTTAGAGAAAAGCTTCATTAATGAAAAGTACCAGTATAAAACGCTAGTGCAAACTGGCAAACAACACATACAGTAAGGGATAGTAAACACTAAGGTTTTATTACATGTTCATGTACATGTCCTTACATTTCTCATCCAAGGTCTTCATATCCTGGGCAATACATGTAGCCATTTGTTTCATGTCCTCATACTTCTTAGATGTTAGCCTGTTCATGTCTTCCAGAAGTTTGTAGTCCTCTGCAGTTGCTATTGATAATAATAAAAAAATAATACTAAGGGAATAACAGTGTGAGGAGCCGGTCTATACTGCGTGATAATGACCGGGTGTGGGGGTGACCGCTGTTAATGGACCGAGGCAAGGTGCTCCAATTTTGTGACTTTCTTCGGCGATAACTCAACAGAAACTGCTGCCGTAGCGAAACAAATTTCAACAATGTTTTCATATCTTTACCTGATGGAGGAAGCTGAAATCTCGTTTACACATTCCTTGTGTCCGGAATTACAAAGATGCTTGGTTTAG
This sequence comes from Patiria miniata, assembly GCF_015706575.1. Lineage (NCBI taxonomy): Eukaryota > Metazoa > Echinodermata > Asteroidea > Valvatida > Asterinidae > Patiria > Patiria miniata. The sequence goes on from NW_024037062.1 coordinate 2,532,695, forward strand.
GAAAGGTAAATATGTCGGTGGGTGAAGTGTTCAAAGAAAATAAATCGTAGATCTACGCTTTCGTCGTAAACATCCTCAGTATATACTGCACTGCTGTACGATGTCGTTTCAAAACTTCCTTACGCGCGCGCACACACGCATCCCTAGCAACTGTGGTGCGTACGCGCGCGTCAGTCTCACGTGATGGGGGTTGAGCGCATGTGCAGTGCTCAATTGTTACAAGCTACCGCAGGACTGTTGCATGGGGCTGAACAGGGCTGGATCAATGCTGGTTCAGGGGCCATTTATTCGCTTGATCTTTGAAGCCGGTCCATTATCACCGTTAACCCTTACTCTCTGAGGGTAGTTTACTGCATGTCAGTTGGTTATGCCAATGCCCTCCAGCTGCAGTTATTTGGCAGATAACAAGTCTTAACAGTGAAGGCTCCAATTGGCAGGAGTTGGAGGCCCTGGAGGGTGCCTGATACTGACCAGCTGGGGGCACTCACTTTGTTATCAGAGGACTCTCATTGTTCTCTGTGGCATGTATTGGAGTGCCTGTCCAGTTACCCTTGAAATGACATGGCAGATATTGGAGGGCCATGCAAAAAACATAGGAGATTTTCTTGAGGCACAATTGGCATGCATTGGAGGGTCAAGTAGGGTAAGGGTTAATGCCCGGCCACGTGATCGAGTCTCGACCAATCAGAAACCATCAACTCTCCAAGGTATTTATTAATAATGTTTACAAGTCACTTGACACCAACTTTAACAATGCTATTGTTAATCATTTGAAAAAGGTGAACAATACACGACCAAAAACACAAAAGAGATGTAAATTCAACATTGAGTTTTGTCCCTCACCAACGAACATTCATCAATACCAAATACTCAGTGTATTCCACGGGCTGTGAGAAAAAGCTTACTCAGGTGGGACTCGAACCCATGACCTCCTGCTTACTAGTGCAGACATCTTCCCAACTAATTGGAACAATGTAGTTGGGATGGTTCCAACTGAAGTGAGGACTGTACGTCCCAACTATACAGGGTGAGTAAAAAAAAAAAACCCAAATGTCTGGACCATTGTTTTAGTGAAGTTCTGGATGTAGCACTTTCAAAATCTAGGATACGAAAGCCCAATTCATAAGCTTTCTTTTAGTACAAGAATCATTCAAATCGCTCTTGTAATTTTCAGGTTACGGAATTTTAAACACTATCACCGCTTTAAAGTTCTGTCAACGGATCGCAAAAAAGTAAGCGTTCTTTCAGCAAAACAAAAACAAATCACATAGGGATGTGTGTGAATTGGATTCATTTTGCTGAAAGAACGCACACTTTTTTGCGATCCGTGGACAGAACTTTAAAACGGGGGTTGTGTTTAAAATTCTGTAACTTAAAAAGTACATGAGTGATTTGAATGATTCTTGTACTAAGAGAAAGCTTATGAATTAGGCTTTCATATCCTAGATTTTGACAGTGCTATAGCCAGAGCTACACTAAAACAATAGTCCCGACATTTGGGTTTCGTTTTTTTTGTACTCACCCTGTAGTTGGGTCGATGGTCTAGTTGGGGCATAACAAAGCTAGTTTGTCAGGCAAGAAGTCTGCCTCTACGTACCTGCGAGATCTCCCCTGATATACGCTGTCATCTTGGTGAACATGTCTCGTGTCAACTCAGCAATGCCATGGTCTGGCTCCGTGGCTTCTGTTCCTGTCTCGACTCCTACTTCAGAACTTTCCACTGAAGGGCAAATAAGGAAATCACAGAAGGGGTTTTAGATCCTGTGCGAGTGGCGACTCACAGACGCCTCATATGTAATTACTTAACATTCAGGTGCTCATAAACCATCAATGCTGTAGATCGAATGTCTAGACTATGCAACGACATACAGCAGTGTATCTATCAATCAATCAATCAATCAAAAGAAATTTATAAAGCGCCAAAATCAAAAGGTTTTCTCTAAGGCGCTGATGGGGCACCAAAAAGAAGAAAAATTATTGATGGTACACCTCCTGAAACAGGTGAGCTTTCAGGAGTGTCTTGAATGTATGCAGTGATGTGGTATCTCTAATGTATTCTAGAAGTTTGTTCCAGATTCTGGGGCCGTATACAGAAAATGATCTATCAGCAAAAGAGACACAATGGGTTCTAGGCTCAACAAAGTGTAGTGAACAGGAGGTTGATGATCGAAGTCGTCTCTGTTGAGAACTAATTTGGAGCATGTCCGTAATGTAAGCGGGAGCTTGTTTCCAGTACGCTTTAAACATAAGAATGATGACCTTGTAGTTGATTCTTTGTGTGCTTGGAAGCCAGTGTAATTTGATAAGTTCAGAAGTGATGGAGTCAAACTTTTGTTTGTTTGAAATTACTCTGGCAGCAGATCGCTGAACATTGTCAAGTCTCTTTTTCAGTTTCTGACTGATAGCAATCAAGAGGCTGTTACAGTAGTCCAGTCGTGCAGTGTGTACTGCTAACTTGGTGGCCTCCACAGTCAGCAGTTTACGGGCCCTACTGATGCTGATTAGGTGGAAATTTGCAGCTTTGATGATACTGGACACCTGAGCAGACATAGTCATCCCCGAGTCAAACATGACCCCAAGATTCCTGACTGGGTTAGCTTTGACAGGGACGTCAATTCCAGCAACTTTCAGAGATGACAGGTTGAACTTGGCAAGTTGAGCCCTGAAACCAATCATTAATACCTCCATGTATACGGCCATGTTAGGTGTAATCAGACCAAGGCCATGCACATGTTGCATGTTCTACATGTTCTACGGAAACAAATGTTGGCATTGTACATGTATATTTGACCTGAACGATCCCCAACTATTTTTACGCTTTTACTCTTTTACCAGCGCAGCACTGATTATGTGCAGTGAGTGGTTTTATAAAAATTGTTATCATGACGAATGTTCTTCTGGTTCCGCACTTACATAGCCATTGTAACTTTATATTCACGAGATGGGAATCAGACTTATTTCCCTTTAAAGGGAATGTACATCATTTGCTTTTGCTGTAATTTTCAGAAATGGATGGAATTGGGGGGTTAGAAATATATAGCAAATATAGTTACACTGACTTTTTTGAGGTTTTGGGTTCGAAAATGCTATAAAAACCAAGAAAAACGATCATTTTCCTGTAGTCTGGTTCCCTGACTCCATATAAGAAGAAACAGAGCAGTTTACCTACATTGGGGAATTGTAAGGTCAGGGAACCAGTCTAGCTGGCTCGCACCCGTTCATAGGTTTGTAATCGATTGCAAACAAGTGCGATGGTCAATTGGGGCCAGTATTTGAGAAAAAAAAGCCAGTTGTTTCCAACGCTGATCGGCCGATCAGCGTTGGAAATTGATACAAAAATACCACTTTTCTTGAAAATGACAGTATACCAGGTGCCACGAATTTACAGGATGCTTTACACTGTCATTCACTAACAGTCCAGCAAGGTATTTCAAAATGATTTGGTAGTTTTATTTGTTGATGTTTGCAAATGTTGTATTTTCCCTTTAACAAATCCTCCAGACAACAGATATGCCATGAGTAGTGAATCAGAAATTGAGAAAAAGAAAATGAAAAAGTCGAGACCCAGTAAGTGGGGCGCTGCTTGAACCCCTTTTTAAAAATTTTGTCTTGGTGGTCGGAGGAGTACGACCAACCAAAGACAAAATTTGAGTATGACCAACCGAAGACAAAATTTGTATTTCAATTAACGCAGTGGCTATCGTTACGGCAAAATCACTATCACATTTACAACTATCCATCAAACCAGAACCCTTCGGTAGCTCGATCGGTTATGTGTTCGACTACTCTGCTGGGGATCAGGGTTCAAATCCGCTGCTGTGCTGCTACTTTTTTTTATCAAATCGTCCTTTTTACTTAAGTAGATTTCATTTTCTTCTTTGTAAGTCATGGCTTTGGAGGAATTGTTTTAAAAAGGGAAAGAAATTCTGAGAACCATTCAGTTGAATGACAATGTAGTCTGGTTCAAACAGCCAAAGACCCTGACATTACAGTATTCAGTCAGGGAACCAGACGATGCCGTTACAATAGCCGTTGACAATGGCGTTTCGCACGGCTGCTGTAACAACAGTCAATGCTAGGGAGACTATTATTCTAGTTATATTGTCTACATTTGCTTTTATGGCAGACGTAGATGGCAATCATGAATTCAAAAATTATATTTGAATTTTAAATAGAACAGTATGAATGTCGAATTAAAATGATCACAATTTTAATCACAATTTCCTATAAGCCAATTCAGTATTCCAATCACGCATGCATGGGATCTGCTTGACGACCACTTTCGCGAGAGATAAACAAAGCAGCTGAATGCACACAAATCAATGGGTGACGTGGTAACCAAATCTGCATTTTGCAATTTTTTAGCTAGTAAAAAAGAAGATGGAAACTTTTGTTTGCACAAAAAATTGGAGCATATAAAAAAACATCTTAAACCATGATGCCGTTGACAATCAACATTTTGCATTTTCTTCAAAACAAGAACTTTTCTTTGATTTCGTTGGTAGGCCTCCCCTCTATGATTTTATGAACTGTTTATCCCCGTAACTAAATCGTTGAATCTGATGGGCTCATGCGCAGTTGGCAATGGATTCTTTATTTGACTTAAAGAGTTGTTTTGAGGGGAAAAGTTCCATACTCGGACGTCAATTTATCTGCTGCCAAACATATTAATTGTCACCTCACCTTGTCCTTTGAACCTAGCTCTACTCTACTGAGTGGAGCGTTGAATTACGGGTACCCCTCCATACCAACGCTCCACCGATTTGCCATACTTTGGAAGCACCGTCACAGTAGCATAGTCACAAACCCACGTGAGGACAAAAAGACCCCAAAAAACCGTAAAGAGATTACAAATGAGCGAGACAGTTATCCTGGATTGATCTATACATTCTTGACATTCCATGAGACCCCTTATATTGTTCCCAAACAGCGAACATTTTGGAAAAAAACAGCAAAATAGTCTGAAAACTTACAGTTCAATGTGTTTGCATGGAGGCTCAGTTCTTGAATTAGCTTGTCAATGAGGGCGTCTGATGTGACGTCACCGTCATTGCTCGATCGCGAAGAAAAACAAGTCGCGCTTTATCAACGACTGTTTCGTGTAATAATACGTGCTCCTTGGGTGTGTTCAAAGCCCATACTGTCGTACGGCGCGGCGTGGATCGGAGCACGTATTATTACACGAAACAGTCGTTGATAAAGCGCGACTTGTTTTTCTTCGCGATCGAGCAACGACGGTGACGTCACATCAGACGCCCTCATTGACAAGCTAATTCAAGAACTGAGCCTCCATGCAAACACATTGAACTGTAAGTTTTTAGACTATTTTGCTGTTTGTTTTTTTCCAAAATGTTCGCTGTTTGGGAACAATATAAGGGTCTCATGGAATGTCAAGAATGTATAGATCAATCCAGGATAACTGTCTCTCTCATTTGTAATCTCTTTACCGGTTTTTTGGGGTCTTTTTGTCCTCGCGTGGGTTTGTGACTATGCTACTGTGACGGTGTCACCAAAGTATGGCGAATCGGTGGAGCGTTGGTATGGAGGGGTACCCGTAATTCAACGCTCCACTCAGTAGAGCTACTTGGACCAAGAGAAATCCAGGAAGCTGTGTTAAGGTGAAAAAAATTTACTCAAAATGTTTTTTTAGAGCACATTTTGGATGCATACGTCGTGCAGAACTAAGTTGAAGCAGTCGGTCAAAACTGATTGTAGTGGCTGAAAGACAGCGGCACGTTATACACGTGACATCAACAACCATGACGTCGCATGAGCCTGCCAATGATAGTGCAATACGTCACTATGAATATTTATTTTCTCATGAATATTTAGTTTATTTCAATGGATACTTCAAATACGTCCAAAGATTAATTATTGCAACAGCGATCGTGCGCGGCCTAGCGGTTAAGAGTCTCGTATATCAAGCAAGCGTCAGAGGTTCGAACCCCGATGAAGTAACTGACTGATTAATAAATAGAAATTAAGGAAAGGAGAGGGTGAGAGTAGAGGAGGGAAAGTGGAGGAAATAACCATAAAAGATGTAACTTTTGGCGCTAGAAAATTAATTGAAAAAAGTGACATCCAAGTACGGAATTTTTTCCGTTTTGAGTTATGATTTAGAGTGTGACTTATTGAGATTTTACCGTATAAAATGATACAAAACAGTCAACTCCACCCATCTAGCGGGTGCCGCGCAAACCCGCTGGCATTCAGTAAATTGGGTCACCAAATGAACAGCGCCCTCACACATTTTCTAATCACGCGTCACTCATGTCACACTGGTTAATAAACTGGTAACACTTCGAAAACAAGTTATATTTCACCTCTCTTCAGCTTTTTTTCCGCATCACTAGAAGTTTCTGAATCAGTACTGTTGTTACTTTTAGTCTTCTCCATGTTAAGTCGGTCTAAATAAGACTACAAAGCTTAAAAATCAACATGAAGTTTCAGTCTAGTGTCACTGTGCCCCACTGTGCGGTCGCCGAGTGCTTTTCCGATCCTGGGATAATTACGAAGAGCGCCCTCAATAGTGGATAGCTGGTAAGCTAAGGTTGAATACAGTTTGACACCCAGACTTCTCTTGCCATCCGAACCAGATAAATAGTTCCATGACATTTCGGGACCCGATCAAACATGATTTTGTAGTTTTTGTACATAAAATGATGAATGATTCTGCTGTTTTGTGATTTTGTACCTTTTCTACAGTAAAGACCACAACAAAGTGTTTGATTTCTAAGGCTCTCGTTAATATGAAGATATCTGAGATAAACCTATAACATATAACTTAACGTAGGCCTGTTTTCATGTTCTTTTAAGTATTTAACAACATTATTTAATTAGAGTGTTGACTTTTCTTCATTCTTGAAATAGAGTTTGCGCATTTTTTTATTGTAGGCCTTTAAATTGACACGATTGAAAAAGGCCATGGCTTCATATTTTGATGAACACGATTGTGAAGAGACAGATGGATCAGGCCCAGATGCAAATACTCTCTTACGATGGGCAAGGTGAGATTTAGCCCCACTAGTGTGGCCGTCGGTATGCTGCGCTGAACCTCTGCGCTGAACCTCTGCGCAGCATACCGACGGCCACACTAGTGGGGCTATGTGAGATTATATTTTATTTTCACTGCTATTTTTATATCGAAGTGGCTATCGTTACGGCAGCCGTTGTTTAGCGCCCTCTACGATACTTTTTTGATACGCACGCAGGTATATAATTATTTGTTTCCCCACGTTTTAGCGAGCAGTGCGACAGCACAGTCGATAGAGGGTAGGATTTTGCACCGCGAGGTTGCGGGTTCGCATCTCAGTTTTGCACTCGAATTTTTTTTCCTTTCTAACCTGAGGCTTTGGGGTATTTTATAAAAGGGAAATAAAGTCCGAATTTCATAACGTTCAAATTCACTTTTTTCCTTCTATTACAGTTCTAATTTTATATTTTCTTCCCATGTTTTTATAAAAGTTGCAGTACTACCGTATTTAAACGATAGAAAATGGGAAATGCATAACGGCTGCCGTAAACGATAGCCACTGCGTTTTAGGAAAGATTCCCAAATCTGGCCATCAGTAATTTTCAATAACATCAGAAAGTGATAATAATTAATATGTCCTAAAAAGTCAAAATTAGCAGGGACAAATTTTGAAGTTTTACTGAGAAAACACACATTTTCAGACCAGTCCCATCCCACATAGGGTTTGTGCACAGGGTGACAAGTGATTTCCAGAAAGATATGGGAATCTTTCCAATATTTATAAACTTATATTATAACTAATTGAAATTAAATTTTGTTCTGTTATAGGGAATTGGGCCTGTAACTACACGATCGCCATAATTCAAGCCGAATTTAACGGCATTGCAGACACTCATCAACTACATTTGTAGTACATGTACTAAGGGGTGATTTTTTTTTCATTTCTATTCAGATTGTTGAGGAACGATGTCAGATCTTTCTTGGCAAGTTTTGATGGGTAAGCCCAAATGAGTGCATGTATGTTTATTTGCAAACAAAGTAGTTTGTTGGTAATCTCTGCATCAGTAAGACCTGTTTTTTTAGTGTAATTTATTTGAAATTGGGGTCCTGCATTAATTTATGTATTTTTTTTTCATATTTATGTTATGTATTTATTTTTCTATCACAGACTCGACTATTTTGGTGGGGAGAGGAAAGGTCCTCCTGCCTCCAAGGAAGTGGTTGCTAAGTTACCAGATAAGATGATCAGTGAAGATGAAGGTTGGTGATGGTTTGCTTACTGACAGATTGTTCAATTCTAAATAGTTTAAAGGGAAATTACAACATTTGCAAGCATCGAAAAATAAAACTACCAAGTTTTTACGAAATACCTTACAGGATGTTGGTAAATGACATTTTAAAGCATCCTGTAAAATTATGGCACCTGGTGTGAAGTCATTTTCAAGTAAATGGTATTTTTGTATACATTTCCAACGGTGGTCGGCCAACCACCGTTGGAAAACCAAACTATTTTTTTAACTGCTGCTGCTCCAAATTTACCATTTTTTCTTCAGTCCAAATTTGTTTCTTATTGGTTGCATGTTCATGAATGGGTGCAGGCCAGCTAGACTGGTTCCTTTACCGTACAATTTTCCGGCATCTATAAATTGATCCATTTAATTTTCAGTGGAGTCAGGGAACCAGACTACTTAAAATTTTTGTTTTTCTTGGCTTTTACAGCATTTCCGAACACAAAACGTCAAACATGTCAGTGCAACAATAATTTGATCTATTATACTAACCCCTCAAATAGTTCATGTCTGAAAATTAAAGCAAAAGCCAATGATGTACATTCCCTTTAAACTGATGAAAGTTTGGGCCAACAAGGAAAGATTTTCCATAGGTAAATAAGATAGGTAATATTCAACATTTCCAAACATCAAAAAACAAAAACTACCGAATTATCATGAAATACCTTACTTGACTGTAAGTGAATAATAGTCTTAAGCATCCTGTTAAATCATGGCACCTGGTGTGCTGTTATTTGCAAGACAAATGGAATGTTTGTATAAATTTCCAATGATGGTCGGCCAACCATCATTGAAAAAAAACTGACTATTTTTTCAAATACTGCCCCCAATTGATCAAATTTAGTTAGTGCTATCAGTTACACATGGGTAAGCAGGTGCAAGCCAGCTAGCATGGCTAGTCTGGTTTCCTGGCCTGACAATTCTCTAACGTATAAACACTGCTGTATTTCGTCTGAAGTAGGGTCAGAGAACTAGACTACACAGTTCTTGGTTTTTCCAGCATCTTTGAAAACAAAACTTTAAACAGGTCAATGTAACAATAGTTGCTATACATCACTAACCCTCAAATCCATCCCATTTTTAATCTTACAGCAAAAGCTAATTTATGTTACCTTTAAAGGGAATATACATCATTTGCTTTTGCTGTAATTTTCAGAAATGGAAGGAATTGGGGGGTTGGAAATATTTCCCTGACTCCATATAAGAAGAAACAGAGCAGTTTACATACATTGGGGAATTGTAAGGTCAGGGAACCAGTCTAGCTGGCTCGTACCCGTTCATAGGTTTGTAATCGATTGCAAACAAGTGCGATGGTCAACTGGGGCCAGTATTTGAAAAAAAGCCAGTTTTTTCCAATGCTGATCGGCCGATCAGCGTTGGAAATTGATACAAAAATACCACTTTTCTTGAAAATGATAGTTTACCAGGTGCCATGATTTTACAGGATAATTTACACAGTCATTCACTAACAGTCCAACAAGGTATTTCAAAATGATTTGGTAGTTTTATTTTTTGATGTTTGCAAATGTATTTTCCCTTTAAACCATGATATTTTCCTGTACAATAGATTAGGCAAGATAAAAAAAAAACATGTTTAGCGTCCTGCCTCTGACAAAAAGGAAGGAGGAGGCCCTTTTTTTTTTCTTTTTTTCTTTTCAAAATGGCCGCCCGACACATTTTTCAAGACAACGCGGCCGGGCTATTTTTCAAGATGGTTACCAGCTTTTTTCAAAATGGCCGCCACTTGGACTCAGGAAATGACATATTGGCTTCTTATGGGCAAGATGCAACAGAAAATGAGACCAAAATGATGTAACTATGCAGAACCGAACATCTCTTCTGCGTTAAAATTATCATTTTTTGTCTTTAAAAAAAAAAAAAAAAAAAAAAAAAAAAGGAGGCGGCCTCTAAAAAGGAAGCGGCCTCTAAAAAGGAAGCGGGCGGGGACGCTAAACATGTTTTTTTTTTTAATTCGCCTTATTACCACTTAATTATCATTGTAGACCACCATACAAGTTCTTCTCTAATATATTTATAATCAAGTATTCAAATTCAAGTTACAGTTCAAGGAAATTAACCTGAAGAGCCATTTCTCCCTTTTTCTCTCCAGATTCAAGATGTCCCATTTGTCTAGTGGACTACAATGCAGGAGAACAGTGCAAAGTGCTTCCCTGTAAACATGACTTTCATCCCCGGTGTATCTTGCCTTGGCTGGCTCAGACAAACACTTGCCCTGTCTGTCGTCATGAGTTGCCAACGGACGATGAGGATTATGAGGAGTTCCAAAGAGAAAAGGTGGGTTCTTTATAACAGATTCGGTTGACATTTACTTGATAATACAAATTTATCATCGTTATTGTTATTTTTATCCGCTGGCTTTTCAGCCACAAAGGGGCATATTGTGATAAGTGTATTCCTTCTGTTTTTTGTGTGTCCGTCCATGTAAGCATGTTTCCGAGTATTACATTTTGGTTAGGTTAAGGGGCCATTCAGAATTTTCAATGTTTTAAAATTTCGACTTTTTTTCCAAATTATTTTGACCCACCCACCCACCCCTAATTTCGATGAATAAAAAACTGAACATGTACATGTACATGCACTTGCATGTACATGTACTTGAACACCATGTACATGTGTGTCTAGTTCAATGACGGCGTGAAGTTGTCGGTCTTCCTCTTTTGCACTGGTGACCTTCAGTTTTCTTGTGTTTTGCCAGCTGATATGCTGTTGGGAATGACAGGTTGCAGTTTTGGAAGCCACAAAGATGACCGTGGTTTTGTCTTATCTGGATGAGGTGGATGACATGTGACATACGAGGTTTTGCCTGTCACGTGAGGTAGCTGAGAAACAAATTCGCTCAAATTCGTTCTTCCTTCGATCTTGAAACTCAAAACAAATTCATATTAATTTCTTCCTTTCAATAAAAAAAACCACAACCGAGCTATGGTAAGTTGAACAACTTTTCCAGTTCATATAGTTTGTGCTGCACGTTTTTTTTGAACACTTGGTAATATCTCTCTACTTGGGTTTTCTAGACGGTATTTTTGTCTTGTATACAGAATGGTGCCTCCCGGTTGAATTCACACACACCTGACCTTTTCTGGTGCACGTGCCGAAAAAGACACGGCGCGTAATTTTTCGGCACTCGCGATTTTCACGCAAAATGCCGTGATTGCGCACAATCTCTGAAGGACGTTACGTCACAGACGTGGGTCGTAGGTCTCTCTGTCTTCGCCAGCAGAGTCTTTGCCAATATCTACGATCTGCCCCCCCCCCCCCCTGTCTGTAAGAATTGAAGGACGTACAATACACCAGTTTTGTGTAGACGAGTTCATAACGAAATGTTCGGCATTTCATAATTTGGACCAAATAAATTATTGAACGTGTACATGCTAACACGTTGAATTCTAAAACCCATTACCCATAAACTTAAAGTAAAATATTTTATAAGACTTTAAATAATTTGAAATAACTTAAGAATAATTGGAGATGTTTAAACCATTTGAAAATAGTCACTGAATCCGAATTAAATTACAACACAAAATATATGATATAATAAAATATTATCAAGAAATTTCGATATTCATTCGTTTATACATTAACCTGAACATTAATTATTTCAACCATAAGAAATACATTTCAACATTCACGATTCGAAGCCCTTATCTTCAAAACAAAATACATGAATATCGTATTTGTTATACCATTAGTATGGCTCCCTTAATAGAAATACCATTTTAATTTCGAGGCCATAATAGTAAATGTTTACCAAAAACAAAAACACAAAAATGGTAAAAAAAAATTGTCATGTTGTATCCCCTATAACACTGCATGAATCTGGATAGAGGTATCTCTTTTTTTTTCAGTCTAATGCTCTTTAAAACAAAAATGGTTCAGATGTATAGTTTAGTATCCATATGGAAGGTCATTATTTCGTTGACGATATATTGATTTTGGCTACAATGACTCAGCCTTCGGTTCAGTTTTACTGGCAGCAAAAAATATCCAATTTCTGTCCACGTCAACCTGTTGCGAAAGCTTAAAAAATGCCAGTTTTCCCCCCGGATGTGTTCCGCAATCCATATCTTTCTAGAATTTTCTCAGCCTCGGAATTTCTCACATCTGGAAATTCTCAGGCAGTTAGCATTCCAACAAAACAAAGGTCCTTTTTGTGCCAAGTTGCGCAAACATTTTTTCCCCAGTTTATTTATGGCGTGGTTTTTGTCTACTATTGCTTGTATCACGTTGGTATCACGCGCTGAGCTCATGCCTTTCGTCCAATCAGCGAACGCCAAGTATATGGCGCCACTGCGCACTTGAACTCCTAATAAATCATGCATTTGGCGCCAAACAAAATAATGGTTCTCGCAACCACATATCAAAAAAATTATCATCTTTATTCCAAAAAAGAGCAAACGAATTACTTAGATACCTAGAATTTGGGGTATAATAAAAATCTATGCTAACACACTTTGCCTTTGAAGAAATGAATAATCTGAATCCGACATTGATACAGCATTAAAGACACAGATTTGTCTCATGCAAAAACGGAAAAACACTTTTCACGTAAACTCACAATACTTGACTGCATTGAAGTTGCTGTTTTCGACATTTACTGTTTAAATGCCAAATCTGACGCAAATTAAAAATTTTTTTTTAAAAAGATTGAACGCGCCGAATTGCGCAAAACGTAGTCTGGTTCCCCGACCTGACAATTTCCCCCGACGTCTACACGTCTAAATTGTAGGTCAGGCAGCCTCCGTGGCTAAAAATAAACATGACGACATTGACGGCCCTTTTTCAAAGCTCGACTTCGCTTCCGAATTCGCTTTATCACATAAAGCTTGTAATGTTCCGATTTTTTAAAAAATAAATCATTTGCTTCATATATCATACAGTTTAATACTTCTGTAAAAAAACATTGACTAATTTTAACCTGGAATCTTCAAAGTTGGACACCCAAACAGCACTGTTAGCAGGCGGAGCCGAATTGAGACCACGCCGCGTTTTGGAAAATGCCAGTAACGGTCGTCAAATTCAAACTAGTGCATGACGCAGCAAAAAGTTCGCCCCTCGTATACGATCCGAGTGCAAAATCGTCGTTGAATTTCAATTTTTCTAAATAAAAGCAAGGATATTAATTATCAACTATTTTTTTTTTGAAGTTTTTAATAAGCAATTAGCAGTTAATAAAACATATATTATACTCGGAAATACTCTGACACTATCCGATTGTCGACGAAATGAATTCGGCAAACTTCGGACAGTTTCGGAAAAAGGAGGAATTCCTCCCATTTTAGTCACGTGATGTAAATTGTAATACATTGTATTACCGGAGTCTACCTGACCTAAGATTCAGTGGAACAAAACGGAGCATTTAATATCGCTTTTTAGGCCCTAATTGATCGTGGACTAATGCTGGCTCTGAAAAGCCAACCACAAATTTGATTGAGGAAATAAAATAATTGGCAATCACAAGTTCATGGGGAATATTTCGTTTCCTTTACAGTGTTCCGGAAATCCGTGTATGTTCAGCCATGATAGCCTGGCCATAGAGAGGTCTGTTTACTCATGGGCTGGCGTGATGTGGTTCAAAATAACAGCCAAAAAAGTTAAGGAAACTACCCTCGATGAGCAATAGGCATACAAGTTGGCAATATTTATGACGAACAAAAGCCGAACAAAAGGGGTGGGGGGCGACAGCCCCCCCAGTCGCCTCCCCCACTGAGATTTTGAGTTTCCGACAAAATTATCATTGATCTACATGACGCCCCCATGAAATGTTCCAGCCCCCCCCCCCCCCCCCCCCCCCCCCCCCCCCCCCCCCCCCCCCCACTGAAAAAATCCTGGCTACGCCACTGACAGTACATACAGGGGACGAAGTTGGAAAAGAAACACGCATCGCGATATCGGAACGCTTGCGCGTAGTTCAGACAAGTCAAAAGATCTACCTTTCTTTCTTTTTCTTTTTTTTCTTTTTTCCATGGAAAGTGAATCTCGATTTTCAATTATTTAGCTTGACCCACCCACCCACAATTTGGAAAAAAGATCGAAATTTTAAAACATTGCAAATTCTGAATGGCCCCTAACTGTTTAGTGCTGTCATATGAAAAGTCAAACTTCACTCTCAACCAAACTTGGTTCAAACCCAATCTTTGGTAGGGGGACTTCAGATGACTTGAGACATTTGAGATCAAAGGTCATCTAGGGGTCAAATGAGGTCATTGTTGATTTGGTTAAGTATGCTGAAAAGTATGCTTTCTAACTTACCGTATATATACTGCCGCTGTGCCAGGGGGATTACACAAGCTTAACTTGCTGTATTTTTTTGTAATGAAATCAAGGATTCCTCCAGTGCACTTAAAAGGAATGTACAACATTTGCTTTTGCTGCAATTTTCAAAAATAAATAAATTCGGAGGAACAGTATGTTATAGCAGATATTGTTAAACTGACATGTTTCATGTTTTGGGCTTGTAGATGCTGGCAAAACCAGGAAAACCAATCAAGTTCTTGTAGCCTGGTTCCCTGACCCCACTTAAGATTGGAGCAATTTACAGACTTTGGGGACTTGTAAGGTCAGAGAATCAGTCTAGAAGGATTGTACCCCTTCACATGTGTGTAATCAATTGCAAAGAAAATGTGGAATAACTAATTAGGAAAAATTAGGAGCAGTTTTTGAAGGAAAAAAGAAACAGTTTTCTCCAATGCTACTCGGCCTACCAGCATTGGAAATATATAATTTTTCTTGAAAATGTCAGCACACCAGGAGTCACTATTTTACAGGATGCTTTAGACTGTCATTCCCTTACAATCCAGTAAGGTATTTCGTGATAATTTGATCATTTCGTTTTGTAATGTTTGCAAATGTTGTATCTTCCATTTAAAGCTTACAAACCTGAAGAAATATGTTGCTAGAAGACAATTAAGAAAAGCGCAGTTGTTGGTCTATGGTATTCACTTGCTTCCTTGTGGTTATCTTACAGGCGAGAACCAAACAGCGAGATTTTGAGAGAGAATCCCTTCACAGCTCCATGTACACATGATGACAGCCCCACTAGTTCATTAATATTCAACAAAGTAAAACTAGAATTGAACATTCATGACAACATGCATCTTGACACACCATCCCAGACCTAAACTGGAGTATTTGGGATCTTTGTATTGTTACTACAGGCTTTGTTGACTTTTTACCCGATTTTACTTGGCAATTTGGCCATGTTTTCTTTAACAAATGAGGAATTGTGTATCAATGCCATTCTCGGGGTACAACTGCTCGTGAAATCTTGTTCATTACAGCAGTTTAGTACCTTCACTTAAATCTGAAAATGAAATTTGTAAAAGTGTAATTTTTGATTTGTAACAACATGTAAATGCCAGTTACAGTGGATAAACGTCTGTTTATACCCCCAAAATGGCATTGTAACAGCGCCCTCGTTTGTTGAAGAATAAGGCATAAAATATATTATTAAAAGGGTATGGCATGGGTTCTGCTTTAGGTTATACTGTAGTTCACTCATCTCACTGATTTATAAGTGTTTTTCTGACAGTTGGTCATTGATAACACAGAAGCAAATAGTGTACTTTTGAATCTCATTACGGGTAATAGATCCTGAAAATGCGCCATTTTGTCTTTGAGCTTCCGGACCCCTTGGCGACCCTTCTTTGGGCATTTTAAACAGGGTCATTTTTTCTCTTGCTATAATATTTGACAATGTTTTCTAACCGTAATCGCCCCAACTCCCCACGAAACATTCATGTGGAATTTTATTTTGGTATTCCACAATGGGTGATAAGAAATCAGTTGAAAATGGGTAAAAGTCATTTTACTTTCACATCCGGATTTTCGTACCTAGGTCTCCTTGTTCGATCACGCTTGTTTTCACATAGTTGTACTTGCTTGAGAACGAAAATGATAACAACGCGAAGTTTAACCTACCTACATGGTACATCCGATGAATTGTTTAGTCGGGCTTGCTTGAATACAGTTCTAATCAACAGTTTTTTAGATGAATGATAATGTGTCCTTTCAACAAAATGGTGTGTCCCAAAAGACATTTTAGTCTCCTATTTAAGTTTCAGTTTTTACCCAATGACCGCCACAAAAATATTTCTTCAATTTTCATCTTTGTACAAGTGCGCCGAGTTCCACGAGTCCACATGTATTTTACATTTTTGGAGGCAAGAGGTCAATTTTCGGCACGATATTTCTCTCTCACGTCATGCCAGTTTTCAGTTTCCATAATTTGAGATGCTTGTAACAATTTCACAAAGGCCTTTTCCAAGGGTGATTTTCTTGAGAAATCAATGTACCAAAACTGATTTTTAAAAAGTCTGACTTTTACATGCTAATTTTCCTATTCGAGGGATCCAGAAGCGCGCCACTAGGGTCAACTTTCAGGCTCTATGTAGCGCACCACAACCCCCCCCCCCGCCCCCGCCCCCTTACTCTCCCCAACCCCAGTCATATCCGTAATGTGTCACCATCAAAAAGCAAGAAAAGCATACATATGCATGAAAAAGTAGAAGAAGTGCCAAGCTCTGACCCTGCTTATCCGGTGTATATCCTGAGGGCATCGAGGGGGTCGCATTAATACATCTTTCCTCTGCCAGGATGCTGGCATTACAACATCCTGGATACTCTGTGATGACTGCACGTCTCTAAGATGCACAGGGCCCCAATAGGCCCCCTTGCCCTGCTTCAATAAGGAAGAGCCTTTGATGGGTGTGTCTTTTCTGGGCTTTAGGGTCAATACATTCCTAGAAAGTCACGAAAAGCAAAGTCTGGGTTTTCGTGTTCGGAATTATTTCTAGGCAATTTAAATTTTGACTGTTGGTAGAATTTTTTGCTGCTCCACATTATGGTGGGTCATAAAAAACCCACAAATTCTTTATTCTTTATTAAAATTGCATTTTATTATTCTAATATATAACTCAGTGGATAGTGAGTGGCTGATTTTAAGATTTCTATTTTTTTCCTGTATAGTATCAGTGCAGATCGTAGAGATGTAGTAAATTAATATGTGGTGCAGATGGAGTAATGTCCGGCTTGTATGATAGGTTTTCCCTGGCTATTTTCAAACGTTTATCATTCGAATTCACCGTTTCTAATGTTTAACTTCGTTCATCAATATCGATTTAGTGTAATTCCAGTGTTTAATTTCGTCTTTTGTCAGACATTTCAAATTCAGTTCAAGCCAATTCAAACAATGAGCACACGTTTTCGTCCCGGATAACCTTGTTATTTAGAAATCAAATTCGTCTAATTGATTTAAACGAGACGAATTGGATCGGCTCTGACCGCTGCCATTCGGCAACAGCTTAGATGAATTTGATCCGTAGTGACGAATATTCTCGACCCGGTGACTAAAGAGGGTGACCGAACTTTGAAATTGAATTGTATTGTAAAAGACTAAATTGGTTTTGTTAAAAGCGTTTGAAAGTTTTCTCGGACGCGATTGAATGTTAGAGTTGGTGAATTTGAATGAAAACAAAATTGTTTTTAAAAAGCCGGGAAAGCCTACATTATTTATGCATTTCAATTTGAAATTGTGTATTTTTAACTGTGGTGAATAACTTGTTAAACACGAATGTGGGGTGATTTACGACAAATGTTTCAAATATGGAGTTTGTGAACTTTTTACAGATCATTATGAATAGTGTATTTTCAAGAGATAAGACTATGGTAAATTATTAAAACAGAAGGAAATTGTGATTTGGAAAAAAAACCAAGTTTGTGTACAAGGAGTTTTGGATTACCTTTTTGCTAACGATAATTTCAACTACACCGGAGTTGATCTTTATTCCCCTAATTATACAGTCAGTCACATTCCCGACGCGCTGTATTCAAGCTAGTGCACGCTTGGGATTTCCTGGGTAGCGCTGCCAAAGTTCCGAAGACTGGATTCGATTCATCTTGTGAATAGCGACCTCTACCGCCGTGGCGCCTTTGCTGCACTGCAGCGCGTCCCAAAATACCCGCAACACTTTATTTCGCGAGGCTCTAGCGTCGCCGCGGAAACACGTACTGCCATCATTATTTATATAATTTAAAAGCTTGGAATCTTAACTGTATTGTGTTCAATAAAGGCATGTCAAAAAAACAAACTCAACCAATTTCAAAGAAAATCAATCATACGCATTTTTTTCTAATGTGGAAATGGTTTATCATGTTCATGATGTGAAGATATCGTTGCCTTTACTTTCTGTGTTTCCTATTCTTTTCGATCCACGTAGAGTTCACCTTAAGTCCACAATATTTTTGTTCTTCGTTTCAACTTTATTCCGAGTCTCTTTTGAAATTCACGTGCAAGTATGTACCTATTCAAACAGCGCGCTCAAAGTGTGACTCGAGTTTGCATCTGATGTACCGCATCATCGACTTTCCTTGAAATCGGTTGAGTTTGTTTTCGCCATGCTTTTATTTGAACACAAATAATTTTAAAATTCTTTTTAATATCAAACCAATACTTCCAGGGATAAAGTTCAGATACCAAGCTTTAAAATGGTATAAAAATAATGACGGTACGTGTTTCCGCGCCGACGCTAGAGCATCGCAAAAAAAACTGTTGCGGGTATTTTGGGATTGTAGTCGGGGACCATCTGAAATGATAGAAAATCCAAGTTTGGACCAAAACTAACAGGTCGCGCACTTTGCTCGCCAAAGTGTCATTTAGGCCTTCACATCATCAAGGTACTTCCTTCTGCGGGGAAATCTTGTTAACTTGTCATCGCCATAATAAGTCGCTGTCAACCAATTGCCTGTCTAATTGTTAGCTATCTATGATCTGTAATGAAGGATTTCCTACTTGAAATTAGCACAGTCATGTTTCTAGCATTGAAAGTTGCAAAATTAATACATTTCGGAAATGATGTTTCTTGAACAACAGGCGTCTGCGTTAATCAGTAGTCCTACTTCTTTAAAACACAAAACAAAGACATTAAGGGGCCATTCAGAATTTTCAATGTTTTAAAATTTCGATCTTTTTCCAAATTGTGGGTGGGTGGGTCAAGCTAAATAATTGAAAATCGAAATTCACTTTCCATGGAAAAAAGAAAAAAAAGAAAAAGAAAGAAAGATAGATCTTTTGACTTGTCTGAACTACGCGCAAGCGTTCCGATATCGCGATGCGTGTTTCTTTTCCAACTTCGTCCCCTGTATGTACTGTCAGTGGCATAGCCAGGATTTTTTCAGTGGGGGGGGGGGGGGGGGGGGGGGGGGGGGGGGAGGGGGGGCTGGAACATTTCATGGGGGCGTCATGTAGATCAATGATATTTTTTCAGAAACTCAAAATCTCAGTGGGGGAGGCGACTGGGGGGGGGGGGCTGTCCCCCCCCCCCCCCCCCCCCCCCCCCCCCCCCCCCCCCCCCCCCCCCGTGGCTACGCCACTGCAGGTCATACAGTTAAAGTTTATGTTAACTTGTATGAAAAGTCAAAGAAAAGTAACTCCCATGATTTATTTGACACCAAGTTTGTGTTAACTTGCCGGTAACGCCCTAAAAAAATTCCAGACAAATATGTTTATTTTGTAACATTTTCTGTTCGTCTGTCGGTCTTCTAAGCTGTTATGTTTACTTTTAGGTACCTTCAATGGTGCTATGTTTAATTAACCTGTTCATTTGTGTAATTAAACTAATAACGCACGTATAGTGGCCAAATATGGCAGTAACAAGTTTGAGGTCGGCAATTTCCTCTTTAAAAATCTGGGTACGTCGGGTTACCGTACACAGAATTGTCCTGGAAACAACAGTACCAAAGTACAGAAAGTCGTACGCAAGAGCTCCCAGCAAGTATCGTTGACGCCATTATGATTCCAAAATTTCTCACTGTGTCACACAGCTCCAAAGGTGTCGAATGTTTGGCTGTTCTCATTATGCACCCTCCCGCTGATGTTTATGGCATGTTGACGCGATCCGGCGGGAGGAAGCACGCGAGATGTTCGGAATAAATCAGGTGTTTGTGCCGTCTGGGTCTGCCGGGTTCAACCTTTAATTATAATATCAATGCCGTTGCCCTGGGGATGAACCCACTTTATGATTACGTGAACTTGGGCTTTTGTTCGTCATAAATATTGCCAACCTGTATGCCTATTGCTCATCGAGGGTAGTTTCCCTAACTTTTTTGGCTGTTATTTTGAACCACATCACGCCAGCCCATGAGTAAACAGACCTCTCTATGGCCAGGCTATCATGGCTGAACATACACGGAAATGGAACACTGTAAAGGAAACGAAATATTCCCCATGAACTTGTGATTTCCAATTATTTTATTTCCTCAATCAAATTTGTGGTTAGCTTTTCAGAGCCAGCATTAGTCCACGATCAATTAGGGCCTAAAAAGCGATATTAAATGCTCCGTTTTGTTCCACTACATTTTGTTGGTCATCGTTTTGCGTAGTCTGGTTCCCAGACCAAACGATTCCGACTATTCCTGATGAATCTTAGGTCAGGTAGACTCCGGTAATACAATGTATTACAATTTACATCACGTGACTAAAATGGGAGGAATTCCTCCTTTTCCGAAACTGTCCTAAGTTTGCCGAATTCATTTCGTCGACAATCGGATAGTGTCAGAGTATTTCCGAGTATAATATATGTTTTATTAACTGCTAATTGCTTATTAAAAACTTTAAAAAAAATAGTTGATAATTAATATCCATTGCTTTTATTTAGAAAACTTGAAATTCAACGACGATTTTGCACTTGGATCGTATACGAGGGGCGAACTTTTTGCTGCGTCATGCACTAGTTTGAATTTGACGACCGTTACCGGCATTTTCCAAAACGCGGCGTGGTCTCAATTCGGCTCCGCCTGCTAACAGTGCTGTTTGGGTGCCAACTTTGAAGATTCCAGGTTAAAATAAGTCAATGTTTTTTTACAGAAGTATTAAACTGTATGATATATGAAGCAAATGATTTATTTTTAACATTATCGGAACATTAAAAGCTTTATGTGATAAAGCGAATTCGGAAACGGAGTCGAGCTTTGAAGAAGGGCCGTCAATGTCGTCATGTTTATTTTTAGCCACGGAGGCTGCCTGACCTACAATTTAGACGTGTAGACGTCGGGGGAAATTGTCAGGTCGGGGAACCAGACTACGTTTTGCGCAATTCGGCGCGTCCAATCTTTTAAAAAAAAATTTTAAATTTGCGTCAGTTTTGGCATTTAAACAGTAAATGTCGAAAACAGCAACTTCAATGCAGTCAAGTATTGTGAGTTTACGTGAAAAGTGTTTTTAAGAAATTTTGCATGAGACAAATCTGTGTCTTTAATGCTGTATCAATGTCGGATTCAGATTATTCATTTCTTCAAAGGCAAAGTGTGTTAGCATAGATTTTTTATTATACCCCAAATTCTAGGTTTCTAAGTAATTCGTTTGCTCTTTTTTGGAATAAAGATGATAATTTTTTTGATATGTGGTTGCGAGAACCATTATTTTGTTTGGCGCCAAATGCATGATTTATTACTCCGGAGTTCAAGTGCGCAGTGGCGCCATATACTTGGCGTTCGCTGATTGGACGAAAGGCATGAGCTCAGCACGTGATACCAACGTGATACAAGCAATAGTAGACAAAAATCACGCCATATATAAACTGGGGAAAAAATGTTTGCGCAACGATGGCACAAAAAGGACCTTTGTTTTGTAGGAATGCTAACTGCCTGGGAATTTCCAGATGTGAGAAATTCCGAGGCTGAGAAAATTCTAGAAAGATATGGATTGCGGAACACATCCAGGGGGAAAACCGGCATTTTTTAAGCTTTCGCAACAGGTTGACGTGGACAGAAATTGGATATTTTTTTGCTGCCAGTAGAACTGAACCGAAGGCTGAGTCATTGTAGCCAAAATCAATATATCGTCAACGAAATAATAACCTTCCATATGGATACTAAACTATACATCTGAACCATTTTTGTTTTAAAGAGCATTAGACTGAAAAAAAAAGAGATACCTCTATCCAGATTCATGCAGTGTTATAGGGGATACAACATGACGAATTTTTATTAAAGAAATTTATAAAAAAAGTCCCTTTTTTAACATTTTTGTGTGTTTGTTTTTGGTAAACATTTACTATTATGGCCTCGAAATTAAAATGGTATTTCTATTAAGATGAAAGCTATGGGTACAAGACTGATAAATATGACAGATCTTTTAATGCAACTAACTTCAGAACAAACACTTCTATACGGTGGATTATGGTAAAATGCCACAAATTTGTGGCTATTTTGCAAATTACGAAATAACGCGGATAATTACTTACTGGAAAGGGATAAAAAAGTCACATAAAAAGTTATGTCCGTCTCCTACTTCAGTATTTCCTTCCTTGAACGAATGTTATATTTTGGAGTCTTAATATTGCAATTTCTTTGCTGGATTGCTAATTATTTCCGCATAAAATGGACAAAATAAATAAAGAAAAGTTACATTTAAAACGTTTGTATATTAATAACCAATGATCTATATTAAAAAAAATCCATCTTATAAAAAAAAGTTGATTCAGTAAAACCGTAAAGATGGAAATATGTACTTAGAAGTATCCGAAATAGAGCAGCAGCTTTTGTATGAGGTTGGAAAATGCAGTCACAAAGCACCCCGACGTTCCTCCGTTGGAGGAAGTGCAATCCATGCAAGGGAGCCATACTAATGGTATAACAAAAACGATATTTATGAACTTTGTTTTGAAGATAAGGGCTTCGAATCGTGAATGTTGAAATGTATTTCTTATGGTTGAAATAATTAATGTTCAGGTTAATGTATAAACGAATGAATATCGAAATTTCTTGATAATATTTTGTTATATCATATATTTTGTGTTGTAATTTAATTCGGATTCAGTGACTATTTCAAATGGTTTAAACATCCCCAATTATTCTTAAGTTATTTCAAATTATTTGAAGTCTTAAAAAATATTTTACTTTAAGTTTATGGGTAATGGGTTTTAGAATTCAACGTGTTAGCATGTACACGTTCAATAATTTATTTGGTCCAAATTATGAAATGCCGAACATTCGTTATGAACTCGTCTACACAAAACTGGTGTATTGTACGTCCTTCAATTCTTACAGACGGGGGGGGGGGGCAGATCGTCGATATTGGCAAAGACTCTGCTGGCGAAGACAGAGAGACCTACGACCCACGTCTGTGACGTAACGTCCTTCAGAGATTGTGCGCAATCACGGCGTTTTGCGTGAAAATCGCGAGTGCCGAAAAATGACGCGCCGCGTCTTTTTTCGGCACGTGCACTAGAAAAGGTCAGGTGTGTGTGAATTCAACCGGGAGGCACCATTCTGTATACAAGACAAAAAATACCGTCTAGAAAACCCAAGTAGAGAGATATTACCAAGTGTTCAAAAAAAACGTGCAGCACAAACTATATGAACTGGAAAAGTTGTTCAACTTACCATAGCTCGGTTGTGGTTTTTTTATTGAAAGGAAGAAATTAATATGAATTGTTTTGAGTTTCAAGATCGAAGGAAGAACGAATTTGAGCGAATTTGTTTCTCAGCTACCTCACGTGACAGGCAAAACCTCGTATGTCACATGTCATCCACCTCATCCAGAAAACGACAAAACCACGGTCATCTTTGTGGCTTCCAAAACTGCAACCTGTCATTCCCAACAGCATATCAGCTGGCAAAACACAAGAAAACTGAAGGTCACCAGTGCAAAAGAGGAAGACCGACAACTTCACGCCGTCACTGAACTAGACTCACATGTACATGGTGTTCAAGTACATGTACATGCAAGTGCATGTACATGTACATGTTCAGTTTTTTATTAATCGAAATTAGGGGTGGGTGGGTGGGTCAAAATAATTTGGAAAAAAAGTCGAAATTTTAAAACATTGAAAATTCTGAATGGCCCCTAAGATATTTAGTGTTGATTTTGTTTCGACTACCGCTTTCAAAACGGCGGCGGAACGGTTTCTGAAGCCAGACAGGAGGGACAACGTTTCTGAGTGGGCATGCGTCTGGGCAAAAGGAATAGAATCAAATGCTTGAGGGAGGGGGCCTTTCGCACCCCACGCTATATCGCCGCCTACGTCCCAAAATTATTCTGACATGCATTCTTGTTGAGATTAGAAAAGTGGGAAAATGCCAAAATAATCAATTCTTCGAAATGTTGTGTATAGAGCCATAACAGGTGTATGTGTAAGTTGCCCAAAATGTGTGATTTAGTAACTTACATATCTCCTTAAGTGTCTTTTCAATATTTATACTAAGAAGTACTGAGCAGAAAACAGTGACCTTTAGATGTCTATCTTCTCAACGTTAAAGCAGAAAGTGCTTTGCTTCTGTCACCCAGACTTCTGCTGGCCCCGCCCTTATAGAATGACATGACTCTAGTGAAAGCTAATTTGTACAGTACTGTACATGCGTACACATTTCATCCTGCCATTATTGTTTACACCCACGATCACTTCCTGAAGGTCGCTGTAGTCAAGAAATAAGGTCAGGACAGTGAAGTCAGTTCCGGCGGAGCAGATGAACTCTTAAAGGCTTTCTTCAGTTTCTGGTCATGACTAACAACTCTCGAATGAATCATCGGGGTTGCGGATGTGCTAAATGATGGCTTGGGAGGTGCCTCGATATCTCGAGCCGCTCCCTGTTTGTACCCTGCACTCGTCTTAGAGAGTCCGTACGGTCCTCATCCCTTCTGTTCAACGTCCCGGCCTTTAAGATCATTTTCCTGTAGATTTTTGTACCATTCAAAGTCATCATGGCCAAGTTTATTCTTGGAATTAGCCTGTTCTTGGTGCTTCTTTGACGGTGTCGGCTCAGAAGCCGTTGTTTTCGACCGAGACTGGGTATGATTTGTCTTTTGAGTTATCTGAGTTGAATCAACGTACCCTCTCCTGGCAAGCGCAGGCGCGGGCTACTGGCGGCTCTGCACCCGAGGGGTTGGAGAATTGCAGACCGGTCGGTTCGTATGTCATTTATCGTGAGGGGACTAGCTTCCCCGACGAGGCGGATGTTGCGGCACTGAACACCTTTCAGAATAAGATGCGATCGCAGACAATCAATCCAACCTTCCGATTCCTGTCTCAGATTCCCTCCAGCCGAATCCCCATCGCTAGCGCGGGGGATCTGGCAGAGTTTGGCCGGCGTGAGATACAAGAACTTGCCTCTCGCATCAAGATCCGATTTTCTGAATTCTTCCCTACTCCTGACATCGATTTGAGTAAGTTCAGTTTCCAATCTACCAATGGCTCTAGCAGCATCGAGAGCGCTGTGGCATTTGCTCGGGGACTTGTTGGGTTGAATCAGATATGTGAGACCCTCTCGATGGAGGGTAATGTCACTGTTGCCTGCTCGGAGAACAGCCGCTTTACCCGTTATGTAACCCCAACCTCCGCCTTCATTTCTAACGACCCGGCCGACATGGATTCCTTACTTCGCCCTTACGACACTCCGAGTCGGAAAATATGCTTGGACGTCGCCAATAAAGGGAGGACAGACCAAGAGGTTATGAGGTTTAAGATGAGTGGGGATGCAAGGCAACTCCGAGACCGTATCGCCCAGAAAATGTCCATGCCAGGTTCACGGCAACTGTTCAATATCTCTGGAGGTAAGGGCTTACAGGACTTTGGAGACTTTTAGAAGGGCCTATGTTTGGAGTGTTAACTTGCAAAATTTTATATTGGGTTTTGCCCTTCGCCGGCAATACAAAATTTACATCTTCCCGATGCAAATACCATTATAAAATGAGTATCTTGCAAAAGCTCAAAACTCAAATCATGTTGGAATAATGTAGGTTCGTTTACTTTTCATGCATTTGTTCGTTTCCTATTAAAAACACCCCAAATCCACAGAAGAATGTTCAAAACTTAACCTGTTGAAGTTTCAGCTCAGTGCAAAATGTCGCGTATTTTCATTGGTTGTAAAAATGAGGCCTGCGATTTTTTTTTAACATCCTAGATGGTTTTAACACTAATTGCACCGCACCAAAGAAGCTGGTTGCCGACTGATTTTTATTATCCAGGAGAAATTTCAATGCCTTCGATGCCTTAATTGTGTTTGGGAAAAAAAGGTACTCAAAATCCGACCATGGACAATTTTGAAATTAGCATCATTTCCGGACAAGTATCGATTCTAAAATAATCTCTTGCACATGATTGTTTCATATACAACTTAACTTAATTAATTGAACTGATTATAATCCATGTGTAGACGAGGTGCAACTTTTGGCCAAGATTTGCGGCTACCATCTGGCAATGTTCAACGACAACAACACCTGGTGTCGACTGTTTGACTATGAAGACCTAAACGTGGCCGAGTACCAGCGGGAACTGGGTCACTACTGGAACGAATCCTACGGGTTACCCATCAATTCAATGGTAGCCTGCCCACTCATCAATGACACGCTGGAGTACTTTGACCGGTTGGCAGCCAGGGGAGCTGGGGCTGGAGCGAGGTAAGAAAGGCCCAATAGACCTTTATCATACTGCCACCATTTCAGTCGTGTTCCCTGTATCCAATAACAGTACTGAATGATATTTGTTTTTGTGCAAAAAAGGAACCAGACTTTTTGTCCTTCTAGCCTCGCTTTGGTTACGTTGATATGAATGGGAAAAAATCAAGATGGCCACAACATGATAATGAGCTATAGCACCTGTGGAACGGAAGAGCTGATACTTGGCTCATCTGGGCTTTATTGAAGTCAATTATCGTATGGCTTTATAGTCTTTGTCCAATTAAAAAATAAGAGTGGATGTTGTATCCTTTATAATTTACACTTCCCGGTCAAGCCCCTGCGGTGGTTGAGGGCGCTATCCACAAGACGAATCAAATGAGCATTGGGAACTTTGACACTCAAGACGGGACAAGAACTTCAAAGCGTAGGCCTACCCAGGCGGGCTATCATTATTCAAGCTAGTGCGAATTCGAAAGTACATTGTGTATGCACGGTGTCTACAATCTTGAATAGTGTTCCACTCCAGGGGGTTCATTGGGTCATTATACTAACACACGCTTTGATTGGTCAAAATATCTAATTCAGTGATAGTGATGGTCAAACTTTCTTCCAATTACAGCCTTCCTCTCATGAAATTCAAGTTCACCGATGAGAACACTCTCATACGGCTGGTTAGTCTGCTGGGCATAGCCAAAGACCCACGCCAACTCGGATTTGGTAACTACGCCCAGAGTCGCAACCGTCAGTTCCGCACGGCTAAGATGGCACCTTTCGGAGGCAATCTGGCGCTCAACCTGTTCCGCTGCGAGTCACCACAAGTGCTGTTCTTCAACGACCAGACCTTCCGAGTGCAGGTGCTGCTCAACGAGCGTCCTATCAACATCACCTTCTGCCAGGATGCCTTCTGTGATCTGGAAGACTTCAAGCGAGAGTTGATGGCCCAGGCTGGGCAGTGTCAGGTCCAGGAAGCTTGCAACGTGGCATTTGGGCTGAATCCTGACGGGACACGGCCTGGAAATAGAGGTGGAGGGGGCGGGAGAGGCGATGCTTCCGGTATCACACCGTCGCGGCTGCTGATAGCTCTGACTGCAATGATGGCGATGGCTAAAAGGAGTATCCATGGTTTATAGATAGCTTAAGCAACGGGGTTTTCACTTATACTGTTTGTAGGTAAAGTTATATTAACAAGTAAGTAACACACTTTATTTCACGGGGGCGCTCTTCGCATATACCATACCGTTTCGCTCGTACTCACTACTCTATTCGTAAAGGGTAGGCCTATACTGGTGTGACGATACATGTCTTGGTATCCCACTGCCAATACAGGATAGATTTTACTTAATGAGTGACATTGCTCGTCCCAACCAATATTATCCAAGGACGCTGGCGATGTCTGATTTCTTCGAGCTCTATCTCATTGGATGGTTGGGGTCAGTATTTCTACGTGCATAATAAACCATAGGCACAGAATGCGCGTGCATTGATAATGGTGGTGAGCTACCCACAATGCTTTGCAAAACCTGCACTTCCTTCACAAAAAAAAGTTAAAAGGGTTTGTCGGTCACCGGTGCCGGTTGGATAGGGGGTGCGGTGGTCACACGAGGAAATTGCGTGGAGGGTACGAGCGATTCCACGTGTACTCCTGGGATCGAGAATGAGGGCGTCCTTCACATGCACCGTTACTCAGTTTGACAGACGAGTGTGTTGCAGCACTTATATTATACGGATATCAAATTAATTCTATACTGATCTGGACTACCGAGTACCGTTCACCGGCAATAAACATACATTATAAAACAAAACATTTGCCACAAAAATACAGGCGGAAACCAGTTTGTGTGTGTCTCTCAGGACCTGAAGTTTGACGACGAAACTACTTTTGTTGTGCTATCGGCATTCTAAGTGGGATACACCTTATTGTCTTGCTTTTATTAGTGATTATTGATTAATTAATCGTTACAGGTTAAAAGTCAAAACTGACTGAACAACTGATTGGTTTTGAATTATGTAAATATTAAAGGAGCAAAAAAAAAATATAGGCCTTATGGATTGCTATGCTATAGCTGTAATTATTGTTTAGCGTGCAACAGAAAGTAGTCTGAATAATAGTTTTTATCACGAAGTCTCGTTTGTGGACACTTTGACAAAAAACTGTCCTTTCGCGGCGACATATATTCATTGCCGAAAAAAAGAAAATTCTATAACCCGCCTAAAAAACAAATTGCGTAAACCACAATAGTTAAGAAAACACACCCTTCGTAACAAAACATATTTGTCTTGGATGATAAAATTATTCAAACAAGCAGAGTTCAATCCATTCAATAGTTTGCTGATTACATTGTTGTCTGATACCCGTTGTCACGCGATGTATTTCAAATCATGGCGGATGCCGTGGCATTTAATTTCCACTGTATCCCCCATTCATAAATCGAGAATCAATGCCACTCTTATAATCCAATGTAGTAATCTCTACATTTTTTGTCTAGAATGATTATGACTATACAGTAGCAGTTTTTTTCTCATTATACCGTAAATATAATATTGCAGACATAGTTTAGTAGAGAATTTGTAGATAGTACATATAGTTTGATATGCAGGACAAGGCCGTTTTAAGGAGCATATGATGATACCCACGTCACTGCATAAAGGTATTGGATGTCTTATGAAAATGTCATGAGAAACTGGCCTATAATTAGGGTTTTTATGAATAAACGATATCATTTAAACTGAGTAAATTTGTTTCCCATTTTATTTTTTTATGATAAGATCAGATCAAAGGGTACGGGTTGGGTGGGAACTTTGGGGGGGGGGCTCATTTTTAATCTTCTAAACTTAAGCTGTCGGAGCGCTAATCGTCATTCCAGTCACAATATTTATTTTTGCAAAACGGTCTCCTACGCGCGAGCGCTATAGGATGTGATTGTGTGTGTGACCTGATATCTAACGATGAATCAACTACATGCATTTACGCGGCGACTGTCTTTTTATTATTTTTTTATTGCAGTTTGGCTCAAAAATCGATGCTTGAAATAGCGTCAGGAGTAAAAAAAAATGTTTCAACATTTTCTCCGCTAGACAATATAGGCCTAGGCCCTATGGATTTCCTGTGACCTGGCTTTGAAACTCCACAACACGATTAATGTTTTTTTTAATCTGGCCTAGCGCACATGTTGAAAGTGCTCGTGCAATATATTTGTTTTAATGTAATCCTTGACAATACCTTTGAGTCCTATTTAAAGTTATTTTTTCTTTGTTTTGCCATTTTCAAGGGTATTGTAACCCCTTCTTGTTTTTTATGCTAATGAATTTACATATTCATGAGCAAAAGTGTGATGTCATTTCAGGCGGTAACCCTCAATGTTACAGCTAATTCAGTACCAAAAGTATCGTTTCATTTCATTTTTTTGCATTTTGCAAGTAAAAAGACACACAAACAATAATATAAACTACAAAAAAGTGTCCAGAATTTTAGATATTTTGCTGTCAAAAATTTTCTTTTCTTGGGTGATTCGTTGTTGTGTCAGTACATGTCAGTAAGCCAATGAGCAAACTTCACTAATGTTTCAAATGAGCCAATTTTGGGGTAAACAATTGAACAGAAAACCCCTAATCTCACCAGTGTCTTCCTGTGGCATCATAGCAACAACGCCCTCTGTTGTCCGGGAAAGCATGGATTTGTTTTTTTTTTAAGTTTAAAGAAGCGCACTTTTGAATAAAATTAACCAAAAAGGGATATATGTCAAAAAGTTTCATACATCTTAGAAGAGTAGAAAGTTGCACAGGAAATATTCATGTCATGGACCCTTATCCATATAGCCTACAGATCAACATTGCCGGAAAAGAAGTACCGATTTAATGACGAAAAACTTGCTCAAAATGAAGACATGACTTGTAAATACCCTGTGAAATTCTTCCGCCTGGAATGATATCGTTCGGAAGATAATCACGCAAGCTGGTTTTCAAATACTCATGCATTTACTCATCACAGAATCCAGTTTTGATTCCCAAAAAAGTTGGGCATAAGAATTACTGCTCCGTTTTCTTAAAAAGTATACATGTAGTAGACGCCGAGCTAATCCAACAGGACAAACCTGCGATGACCATATATCCAAATATCTCCCTCATGACATACTCGGGCTGCGTGCCAAATTCAACACTTGTATCATGAAAAGCACAACTAAAATAATGATCCCTTCACCTATCTGCCGTACAATGTAGTTGCGGGCCTACTTTTAGCCAGCAGCTATCCCGCGCTGGGACCCCCCCCCCCCCCCCCCACCACCACCACCACCACCCCTCCCCCGCATTTAACACACACAAAAACCCGAAATAACGTTAATCAAGCTAGCAGTCCTAAGGGTAAAAAGTATTCAATAAAAACCACTCAAATTATAAACAAAATCAATTCGCAAAACTTGGGGTAAATTTCCTGCCAATTTACTTCGACCGCGCCCATCTTTTCAGTCGCGTCTCGGGGACGTACGTACATGTACATCTTCACTTCTACACGCAGATTAATTGAAACGCTTCTCGTACTCGTACTCGTAGTAGTAGCATGAGAACGAGATTGCAAAAAGCGACATGAAACCCAGACTCACTGAGGGTTCTTTTGGTACTTTATTGAGTGGTACCTGACTATATATGAGATGTGCATGCGTGTCGACCACTGATTTCTACTGTACTACATGCGCGACATTCATTGTACGTGTTCACTTTCACTTGAAGGGACGTCCACAAAAAAACTCATCTAAACAGCTAGCTAGAGCAGCTTTCGTAAAATGTTGAACAACAGCCTAAACAGTCCGGAGCACAAGAAGCAGAGGATGGCAAGTGTAAGTTTGATCACTTTTGTGAGATAGTGTGTGCGTGGAGGAAGGAATAAGTTTGGAAAAGGACGGACGCGTTAACTTTTCGTTTGTTGCCCTGCCAGTGTGCCACGTATTGTTTTCCCCCTTACTCCTTTTAATAGCTGTATTTGTACTGGACCGGATACCACTTGTCTGCTTGTGTCAGTCATACTAGTCAAGGCTAGACTCACACTACTGTAACTTTCATGACTGGCTCCTTTACTACTGACAGCTGACTTGCATGACTTGCTACAGGCATAGGCATAGTTGAATTATCTTGAACTTTGGTCATGTTTGTACTTGTTATTTTTTTTTAAAGATTCCCAGGAACGATTCCCATATCTAGTATCTGGCCATCACTTGTCACCCTTCATTTTGCCCTATGGCACTGTACTGTGGCATGTATGGGCATGCGGTCTGAAAATCAAGTGTTTTCTCAGTAAATACTTCAATATTTTCCCTGCTAAATATAAATGTGACTTTTTAGGAGGCCTGATATCACTTTCTGACATGTCTGATGGCTGATACATGTAGGTCACTGGAAGAAAAAATTATTGATGGCCAGATATGGGAATCTTTCACATTTTTTTGTTGTAATTCAATATTCTGATACCAAATTAAATGTAGGAAGGACAGGACGCCTCACTAATATCATCGCGATACTTTATCACGTTTCTCATTCTGAAGAGAGATTGCTCACCAACCTTCCTGAGTCGTCACTGTCTTTTGTGTTGTAGCCTTTTTTTATGTAGGCTACATTCTTGCTTTCACATTGATCTAAAAAATCAGACAGTGGTTTGATTTATTCCATGCACGACGCCTGTGAAGATGGACATGCACGGAGTATGCGAACGGAGGTGGACTCCATGTTATCGCGGTTGGCGGAAAGTGGTTTTTACAATGATCTAAGCTTAGCTTGAGAAACTCCAGCTCCAATGCCCATCGGGAATTCAACATGTAGAGCTGGAGGTCAATGTACAAATGTACATTGTTGCCAGCAGTCTAAAAATGGCAGAGGCCGTGAAATTTGGCCTCAACACAACACAACACAATGTTTTTTCACATTTTAGTCGATCCGATGACGCGCACTGAACCGACAAATTATACAATGTAGCAACCTCGCAAGCGTGTGGGCGTCGTGTCAACGGTTACGCGCACTTCGCCAAATTAAAAACGAACTAGTATGTACTAAGGCCAAGTAAAACAAAAAATGTTTAGAGGTGAGAAAAAAAAAGGATGCAGCTTCAAAAAAGGATGCGGGCGGGGACGATCAACTGATTGGTTTCTCTTTTTTACTTGGCCTTAAAGGGAGTCTGACTATACATTGTACCACTAAGTTCAGGGGACATGATGAGAGAGGGTCCCTGTTTGATTTCAACTTTGCCCTAAATCATTTTGCCCCACATCAATTTGCCCCAGTAGTTAACTTTGAACCATGTCTGGTGATAGTTTATTGATACGCGGATCCTACACACAAGGATAAACAACTGTTCTGAGCTCCTGTACAAAATGCACTGAGCGGACTTGCCCTAATTGGTTAGACGCGTGATAATGGGCATTACAATGTACATGTAATATCCGTTGGCTTGCAATCGCAAATTTTCCAGGTGTGACATTGTGTTGGTTTTTTGCATGACATCTTAAACGGAAATATTCATAAAACTGTATGCAAAACTTCTCCTTATGTCATGTATGTAGTACATAATTCTTCCAAAATTGTTAAAAATTAATACTTCAGGATATAACAGATGGTATTGTGCAGTTTTTGTCTCCATAGATGAAGTATTTACCCAGAAAATAAACTTCAAATTTCGAGGAGAACACCATTTACCTAAATTTCGTTTTTAATTAGGCTTTCAACCCTAACTCCCTAGGCATTTTTGCTAAAATGTAACCTGAATCCTGCAAAATCCTCCAATTGGCCTCATGGAAAAATAGCATATAGCCTCAATCCTGCAAATTCCTCCATTATTTCTTGAATGTGGTTCTTGGAGGGATGACCACTGCCTCAATCCTGCAAAATCCTACGGCAGTGACTGTCAATATGTTGAGGCTTGGCCAGTGACAACCTGGAGCAGTGCAGACGATTTCAAGTATAATCAAGGACTAAATTTATGCATGGCTGAGCATAAACAACACAAGGTCCGGCCCAAGACCTTGACATAGTGCGTCCTCCGAAATCAGTAACGCACTTTTGCCATGTAACCTCAATCCTGCAAATTCCTCCAATTTGCAAAGAGGATTTTGAAGGATTCAGGGCAGTTAGGGTTAAGAAGTTTTAGACAGATGTGATCCCGAACCGATGAAACAAAAGCGGCTTTTCATTGTTCATTGTCTTGCTGAAGATATTGTGCTCGGTATTAACAATAACAGGGTTCTGCAGTTATCACTTATCAGAATTCAATAATAAAGACCAAAAACGTAGACTCATGAACATTCAAAATAAAATTGGCTGGCTTGACTGACTTTGACACCTGATCGGACACAGAAAGCCATGCAAATCTGAAAGCCACCGCGCGCAGGGGTCTTTGTTGACGAGCATTCATGGTGGTATATGCCACCAGTCACATGCCAGTATGGGCCGTTATCATGCGCGTAGACTCACACACCGTACAAATTTCATGACTGGCTCCTTTAGTGACACCTTACTTGCATGACTTGGCACAATTCAACTCTCCTGAACTTTGGTCGTGTACGACTCGTGTTTGTATTTTTTTGTCAAGTTTGTTGTTATTCACTATTCTGACACGAAATTAAAGGTCATTGTACCACTAAGTACAAGGGACATGAGGAAGGATCCCTGTTTTATTCAACTTTGCCCCACATCACTTTGCCCCAGTAGTTAACTTTGAACACATGCCTGGGTGATACTCCTGGCCCAAGAACTACATGTATCAGGCTCCGCTTACCCGGAACCCCAGGGTACCTGGGTGACAGAACTTCATGACTCTTGTGAAAGAAGTTCAAAAGTCAGTTAATTTTTCCCCATATCCCTTTAATAGAATTTCGGCTGAATATCGACCTTGCGAATTTGAAAATCTGACTTTGACTTCAATTATAGTAAATAAAGTTCCGAACTTTTAGACTTTCCAACCTACAGTATTTTGGAAAATTGACTTTGAATTCCAGACAACGTTAGCGTAGAACCAGACGAAGACACTTGTAAAATATCTTAACCCTAACCCCCAGCCCCAGGGTGATTTACTGGGAACCTTCCTCACCCTTGCATATTCCTACAATAGGCCTTTTCACAAACTGTAAACTGTACACATAAACAGTTGGACTCTGTTTATTTGCAGTTTATGCCTATAACCCAATGTAGTTTATTAGTGCAGTACTCATCCTAACAGATTCCAACCATGGAGGTACATGTAGAACCCTGGTGTGGGAGTTTAATGGGATGGTGATTGCTAGGGTTAAGTCCCAAAAACCAGTCACTGTGCGTGTTCAGTGTCGTGCCAGTACAATACTGAAAACAATGGGGGACCGGTTCGCGGTCAAATAGACACTGCCCTCCTATGAACAACCCATTGGCGCCCATTTTTAAATCATCGAGACAAATCTGTGAAAATTCCATTCTAAACCACTGTCAGCATCTTTCATTACATTGACCTTCAGAAATTGATACAGAGCCCTCTATTGGTGCCTTTCAGATACATGTAACTTGATTCAAAGTAGTGCAGTGAATGCCATAAGAATACATATGTACCTTAGGGGATAAGAGGCACCTAGTAATCACCCTCAAGTGTCAAAATAGTACTTACCAAAGTATATATCGACAACCACATTAATGGTATTTGTCTGTAAGAGGTGGGGTATTTGTATCGCAGACTTTAGGCTGAAATGTATACACATTTGTTTGACCTGGAACATTGACTTTGAAATTAACCTTTGATTAGGGGCAAGTCTTTGGTTATCCAACAGATGTGTGAACACTGGTTTTAATAAGGGAATAACAGTGTGAGGAGCCGGTCTTCACTGCGTGATAATGACCGGGTGTGGGGGTGACCGCTGTTTCGTCTCGGTCCATTAACAGCGGAAACCCCCAAACCTGGTCATTATCACGCAGTGAAGACCGGCTCCTCACACTGTTATTCCCATTAATAAATACCTTTTTAACAAAATAAACAGTTAAAATGCTCCAATTTTGTGACTGTCTTTCGGCGATATTTCCAGACTTGTTTGTGTTCATGTTCATGGGCCATATTTTAGCTTAACAGCTATAACGACGTAAACTCAACAGAAACTGCTGCCGTAGCGAAACAAATTACAACAATGTTTTCATACCTTTACCTGATGGAGGAAGCTGAAATCTCGTTTACACATTCCTTGTGTCAGGAATTACAAAGATGCTTGGTTTAGGAAAGGTAAATATGTCGGTGGGTGAAGTGTTCAAAGAAAATAAATCGTAGATCTACGCTTTCGTCGTAAACATCCTCAGTATATATACATGTACTGCACTGTACTGCTGTACGATGTCGTTTCAAAACTTCCTTATGCGCGCGCACACACGCTTCCCTAGCAACTGTGTTGCGTACGCGCGCGTCAGTCTCACGCGATAGGGGTTGAGCGCATGTGCAGTGCTCTATTGTTACAAGCTACCGCAGGACTGTTACTATATTTTGACCAATCATTGGCTTGCATGGGGCTGAACGGGGCTTGATCAATGCTGGTTCAGGGGCCATTTATTCGCTTGATCTTTGAAGCCGGTCCATTATCACCGTTAATGCCCGGCCACGTGATCGAGTCTTGACCAATCAGAAACCATCAACTCTCCAAGGTATTTATTAATCTGTGTTATTAATTAGCATCAAAATCGGAAATTTTAAGGTCACTCAAATGCTGATATTCACGTTCAAGTTAAAAAGGTTAATGCTGCCTACTCTTCACGTAAACCCAAACAGTTGGATTGTTGTAGAATTTGGATGTGAACAATGTACATATTGTGTCAGTGATAAAAATTGAAACTTCAAAAAAAAAAAATGGGAAAAAAAATCTGGTTTTTTTTGTACTCTCAGTCTCCAAAGCTATTTGTTCAGTCCATCCCTCAACAACAACAAAAACTACCTGTACGTGTAGACCTGTATGTACTGCATGACATGTAACATATCATTTTGAAAAAAAGGAATTTTGGCCTAAAAAAAACCCTGAACATTCTCACTATATGTATGTATGCTGGTACGTGTACACACTGTACCACTACCAGCATACATGTGTACTTGTAATATTTCTTTTGATGTGAAAACAAGTAGGCCTAAATCTGCGTACTTGTTGATCTCCTAGTGATGGGCCAAAAATGTAGTAAAAACTGTAGTACAAATACAAACTTGTATCGATTTCCTTGTGATTTGTAGCAAGTACTGGTACAATGTGTATGTACCGTACCTCTATGATCAATCCCTCAACAAGAGATGTCCATAATTTACTTGTAGACATACACTTACAACAGTTGAAAAAAGGATTTTTTGCCTTTAAAATACCTGAACAATCTCACTATATGCTGCATGTACATGTACATAATATTGTACGTATACACTTTGTACTGTACCAGCATACTTGTGCAATTTCTTTTGACGTGAAAACAAGTAGGCCTAAATCTGCATACAAGTACTTGTTGATCACTTTTGATGGGTCATTCAGTTAAAACTGTACACCACATAGTATGTGTACCTACATGTAATGGTGCATCAATGCTCTCTGAATCTAGGGTAAAGTGCAGGCACATGTACAATAGCTTGCCCTGCCTGTGTGCTGATAGTTTATCTGGAGTGATAGATAAACATTGAACCCAACTTGCCACATCATCAGCTCTATTCACAGCTGGCAGCCTGTCATGCATCTCATGCAAAGGAGGTGTGGCTACACTATAGTGGAGGATTTAACCATTGGCCGAACACTCTATAGTATAAAGGTTAACTGTATAGCGCAGCTTTGTACGCATGAACGAGCGCTGTCACAGAAGGCGTTTTCAGTCATTTGTGATTTATAAGTACTCTAAGCAACAAGTGGTTTTGAACAACTAGAACTTAGAGGCAATAAGTGGTCTGTTCCGTTTCACTTGACAAGACCACAAAAAACGTTCATCAAGATGACACAAGTTGCAAATGGTGTCGCAGGTCATGACATCAACAGCAATCCGGACCCTTATGGCATTCGCTCGCCAAAGGTAAGTACTAAATATGGAAAAAGAAAAGGAATTGACTATTTAATTGTGAGGGTTTTTTTGGTCCAGGCACAGTAGTGAACACTTGTAAAGGTATCGGTGTACAATGTCAGTTTTAATCTTTGGGAAGCTGTCCAAGGCTTTCGAGTCAACTCGTACCTTGGGCGACTCGTACCTTGGACAACTCGTACCTTGGACAACTCGTACCTTGGACATCTCGTACCTTGGATAACTCGTACCTTGGACAACTCGTACCTTCAATTAAGACGACTCGTACCATCAGAATAAAAAGTAGAGTACATGTACACTGTACGTGCGTGACTTAGTGTGTGGTTCCTTGACTCCGAAACGATACGATTCTTTTCAAGTCAAAGTTAATTTCCTTCTCACAGAATAACCAAAGTATACAAGAGCAGTCAGTACTTTTAAATGATTCAGTCCTTTCATAGCTATAAGTCTGAAAGTCTAAAATGTAAAAAATAAAATTCACAGATGGTTTATTCATCAACTGGTTTATTCGAAACATTTACAAATTGGGGGCGGGGGTTTGGCCAGATGTTTCGTCATAGTCCGACTTGTTGAAATGAAATCGATTCACGATGAACAGCAGACAAGCAATCGTCTCTTGAGCAGCGCAATGGTTCATCAGAAACCCGCAAGATCATCTGAAAAAAAAAAATAGCGGTAAACACATAGTTTTGGGATGAAAATATATCGATTCCGTAATACATGTATTTGCAATTTTTTAAGTAGGCCTAAGTTGAAAAACGGCAAACTGCAACAATGTCACCGTGCACGGACGGTCCGACTTGTTAAAATGAAATCAATTAATAATGGTGGACTAGCAGCAATTGTCTTTCGAGCAGTGCAGTGGTTCATCAGAAAACCGCAGGTTCATCTGTAAAAAAAAAATTAAAAAAATTGCGGTGAACACATAGTTTGGGATGAAAATTAGTATTTCCTAACAAAATTGGAAATATTTGTCAGTCCAAGATTCACGTCTTATCATTTTTGCGGGGAAAAAAAAGAAGTAGTTCAGGCGATTATAGGGATCAATAATAGAAAAATGTTGCAACCTGACGCCACTTTTTTCTTCATATATATATCATTTCAATGATGGTCATTTATTGCAAAAATGATGGTAAGACGTGAATCTTGGATAAAAACATCAGTTCCATAATATTTTCACGTAGCCTAAGTCTCTAAACGTAACGGCAGACTGCATCAATGTCACCGTTCACAGACGTCCATATTGACCGGTCAGCGCGGCGCAAGAACCGTGTCACTTTGCACGGATGCCGCGTGGGCCTGTGCATGCCGCGCACACAGTGCGTGTAAGCTGCCGCGGCCGGCTTCGCGCTTAATAAATTCTTCTTTTTTGGGGGAAAGAGAGCCTTTACCAAAAAGAGATTCACCTTTATTTTAATAAGCATTCCACTTTCAATGAGTTACGGTCCACTTTATTCAGCCTCGGATCATTATCCTGATTGACGGGGAAATCATTGACGGTACGACTTGTCTTATGCGTGATGGTACGAGTCGTCTTAACTGAAGGTACGACTTGCCGAAGGTACGAGTTGTCCAAGGTACGACTCGGTATAATGACGTCGAGTTGAAGGTACGAGTTGTCCAAGGTACGAGTTGCCCAAGGTACGAGATGACCTGTTACCCTGTCCAAGTACACGTAGGCCTACATGTAAGTTTAATGTTGAGATGCAAGTCATCTCTAGACTAGCTTTCTTGATGACGATGACGTAACTGGAGAAATATGGGGTGTTGGTTAACTCGGTCCAAACCAACTCGGTCCGAGTCAACTTGGAACCAACTCGGTCGGTGACCAACTACATGTACTGATGTAGGTCCCTAACCAACTTAGTCCATATGGGAAAATGTACACACACACAAAATTTAAATTTTTTTGTAGCAAGGCGATAACAAACCCGTGTTTTTATGCCCCGCGGCGAAGCCGAAGGGGCATTCTGTTTCCGCCTTGTCCTTCCATGGGTGGGTGGGTGGGTGGGTGGGTGTGTGTGTGTCCGGACAAATCTTGTCAGCGCGATAACTTGAGAAATACTTAACATATGAACTTCAAATTTGGTTTGTGTATTGTTCTTGGTAATCCTAAGAACCCTTTTGCATTTGGGGCCGAAAGGTCAAGGGTCAAGGTCACAGTGACTAAAACAAAAGAAGTTTTGTCAGCGCGATAACTTGAGAAATACTTTACATATGAACTTCAAATTTGGTTTGTGTATTGTTCTTGGTAATCTTAAGAAGCCTATTGCATTTGGGGTCAAAAGGTCAAGGGTCAAGGTCACAGTGGCTGAAACAATAGAAATTTTGTCAGCGTGATAACTTGAGAAATACTTTACATATGAACTTCTTATTTGGTTTGTGGATTGTCCTTGGCAATCCTAAGAAGCCTATTGCATTTGGGGCCAAAAGGTCAAGGGTCAAGGTCACAGTAGCTAAAACAAAAGAATTTTTGTCAGCACGATTACTTGAGAAATACTTTACACGTGAACTTCAAATTTGGTTTGTGGATCGTTCTTGGTAATCCAAATAGGCCTATTGCATGTGGGGTCGAAAGGTCAAGGGTCAAGGTCACAGTGGCTAAAACAATAGATCTTGTATTTATTCTGAGATCATAGGGATTAGGGATTAATTCATATAAAACCTACAGAAGACACTAATGCTGTCAGTGAACGTTCCATGTGACCAAGGTACATATAAGTTGATGTTAAAAGAGTGGTGTTATGTCATGGGAACAGTCACGGTTGCGGGGCATTTGTGTTTGTAAACACACCTGACTTGTTTTATTCAGTTCTTCAAAACTGATCTCTGTACGCAGTTTTGTTTCTGTTGCGTAAGTTTCTAGGCTATGTTACAGTATGTGGACAGCTCGGGGCGGGGATACCGTAGCTTGTTGGGCTTAAATAAACTGAGCTTTGAAATGAAAGTTTCGTGCATGACCTACGTGTACGTGTGCTGAGTCTAGGCAGGCTACCGGCGCGGCTGCCCATCGCTCGACCGGTACCCGTACCAGCTCAATGGACCCAGCGGCAAACCAGTCTCACAGTCACTCCGTATGTGTACGTACATGTACTCAGGTCACTCAGCGGGGAAAAAAGCAACATCGCCAATCGGTGCCAGGGACTTCGTTTGCCCTGCTCCTGGCCGCACAGCCGGTTGCACAGTCCGTGATTCAGAATGTAGTTTAAATCAGAGTGTGCCATTTTCACATAAATTATTATTTACTAGTTTATATAGAAGCCTAGTGCTACGATAATTAAATCCGAAATCCGTGAAGCTTACTATGGTGCCCAGCATGCACAGGCCTATTGAACATGCTGAAAGATAAGTGTACATGACAATATAGGCCTGATGGTTCTAAAAATGTCAGCTCTGCATATATATTGACTGATAATATTCCCTAATCAACTCTTAAACATGCTTTTACTGTTTGTACATGTATCCACATTAGATTGATTGCACACATTGTGATTATACCGTATGTGCAAATTGATGAGCAACTTTTGCTGTAGGCCCTATGGACTCTAATAGGCCCACTGTTCAGATGCACACCACAAATACTAGTCTAACCGAACACAACCCATCAAAGTTCAACAGCAGGTTTGTGTTTAAATCTGTTGGGATAGGTACAGTTCCCCTAAACAGATGGTCTTTTACACTGGGGTTGGCATACCTCCAGAAACTAAGTCCAACAGTGTGTGTGTACAATTTCCCATGTGGATGTTGGAATTTGCCTGAATGGGTAGGGTTCCTAGTAAATTAGGCTGGGGAGTTAGGGTTTTAATTAAGATTTTCTAGGGGCTAACATCAATTCTTCTTTTCAAAAAACAGTCAATCAAAAGTCAAAATTTGTATTCATTATCATCATGGAAAATTATATGGTTACTCGCATGACATTGGTTACTCACATTACCGGTTACTCGCATTACCTGTTACTCGCATTTCAATTTTTGATACCTCCTGATGACATCATGCTTGGTATCATTTTCAGTTCATTTATCAATTCAATTACCAAGGGAAGAAGGGAAATATGAAATGGCAAAGACTAATCAATTTCATTGAGCTGCAATATCAAAAACTTGATCTTTTGGTTACTCGCACACCAAATGATGCAACAAAATTGCATCCACACACTATACAAGAAGCCATGGTCCAGAAGTTAAAAGTTAAAAACAAACTCTGGACTGAATTTCAATTTTTTGGGGGTCATGTCTCTGTTTGCTTGGAATTGC
Source organism: Patiria miniata (assembly GCF_015706575.1). Classification (NCBI taxonomy): domain Eukaryota; kingdom Metazoa; phylum Echinodermata; class Asteroidea; order Valvatida; family Asterinidae; genus Patiria; species Patiria miniata. The sequence goes on from NW_024037062.1 coordinate 2,574,641, forward strand.
CCAAAGGGAAATTCAAGCCCTCTGATTGTGCGTAGCTCCATGGTAGGAAGCAAGTGGCCAATACTGCAAGTCATGGCATTTACATTTAACTTTAGAATGGAAACAGACCAAGCAAATAGACTTGCTGTTTGGGTAAGGCAGGGCATGTGTGCAGAATTTCTCAAAACTATGCAAATATTCAATTCAAAGGTTAACTGTTGCAGGTACTACAGAATCTGTACACAAGTACCTGTACTAGTTCTTTACCACTGCAATTCCTTCGTAGGTGAACATGTACTGGTACTTTTTGCCCACAATCAAAAGGCTATGCTTTGATTCATCAATCCAATTGTTTTATTTTTCTACTGGTACCCAGTCTATGGAATATTCCCTTGCACAACAGGGGTCTGTATTTGGGCAGATTCAGTGATTAATTATTCACAGCAAGACTGTGTCTTGGCCTTGAGATTCGGACCATTATGCGGGTGCCTACTAAATCGGGTTTTCTCTAAATACGATAAATAAAACGTAGGCACTTGAACATGGTGAATTGTAACTCGCAACACTATGCGTCCGGTGGCTTTGAATTATCATTTTTTAAATAACGCTCATAATTGACCAATCGACAGCTTACATTGTAGTCCACATTTCAGTATGAAATGACATCATGTCGACTCCGATTGGATGCAGCTCGCAGGTTTGCATAAATTTGCATGCTTAGATTTCAGAAGTTGGCCCGGAGACAAAGAGGGCTCCATTGGACGACGGATGATACTCAGGCTAATCTAGGTACCGGTATTGCACTCAAGTATTTTAACCCACGGTATCTTTCACATCCTCCAGTGAACAAGAAATTTAACTAATAAGCCATTTGTGAGTTAATTTTGAATAAAATCTGAAACGTTGACTTAATTCAATGCTTCGCACGTTTTAACTTTGAATTCTCCCGACCAAAGAGAATGTTACTACCGGTATATCACGTGATTTGGGGCAAGCCTTTAACCCTACATGTAGCTTACCTCAATCCATCAAAATCTAAAATATGATAAGAGCCTTATCTTAATATGAAAAAATATTTAAGGTGGATGTTCTTTAAAATAATGGAGAATTTAAGTCGTCCACGCCACTATGCTAAAACAATGACAATGTTAGTTGACAATGAGTACCATGTATGTAATATAATAGAAATGGTTGTTGGACTACACGTACAACATGTACATGTAGTCATGATAGTAGGCTAGCCTACTACATGTTGTACGTGTAGTGCATATAAATACATGTAGCACATTTGCCTTGTAGCAATTTAAACAAAAAATTCACAATTTGATGCCGTTACAGCTATGTTCTTCAAATACAGCCATGCTTCAAATATTTAAGTTTAGTCAGGTGTGGCAAACATGGCAAATGGCAACACGTGTTGTCTTCTCTGGGCAAGTTTCTTTGCATACCGTATAGTACTCACTTATAATTGCTATTAAACAATTAATTTGTTTAGCCGGCCCATCTGTTCCATAAAGAAAACGCCTTTGCATATTTGCAAATGGACGGCTGCTTCCCTTTGTACGTAATTAACAAATAAATTAAGGAACCAGTTGTTGTGGGGGAGATGAACAAATGTCATGATAGAAGTTAACAATTGACAAATTGAAAAAAAAAGAAAAAAAAAAGAGAAACAGGTCAAAAGTTAATTAAAATGTATACATGTATGTATTTGGTGTATTCGAGTAATTATTAGTGTTGAAGAAATTCATTCTGTAAATACAGCTGTTCAATTCATGTTAATGGGTTATAAGGCTACTCGCTAAAACGTGGTACCGGTGAAGCATGAATTTACGTTTTATGAAATACGGACTGATTGGTGGTATTGCGCATACTCATGCATAGATAATTTGGAGAGGGACCGGTCACCTGAGCTGGTTTAACCAATAAAAGAGAAAAAGAGTCCGATTTTCATACGAGTCCGATTTTCATATGACACCGGTACATGTCGTCACCGACAGCACGAAGTAACACTCTACGTGTTAAACCATATTTTTTTCGATTTTCATTTTTTTTTCATTTTTAAACATTATTCATCAAGGCCTACCATTGCACGAAGTTTCAAAGCTTCAAGAGCTTTACTTTAATAATTACGCTAATTATCCATGGCAACTTTTGCGCAAGAGTGACGATTTTCGTTTTCACGAAGTAACACTCAAGTTCCATTTACCATTGCAATGCATGGCGCGCACTCTGCTCAAATGTGAGCAAAAACGTTTTCACGAAGTAACACTCTCCTTGTATGCGCGCGGGCGCGCTGACCTGATCAAGTTGCACTTTTCAAGTTGCACATTAAAGAGAGTTACTTCGTGAAAATGAAAATTTACAGTTTCGCAGCTTTTTCGTTTTCACGAACTACATTGTAACACTCACCTTTTTTCTCTTATTTCTTGTTGATTTAATATACAAACGGGTGAAAAACAGCAGATTTAATAAATTCAATTCATCAAGTGTCCACAACAAGAAACCCAACGAAAGGTACTCTGCAGTTTTGACGCAAAGTGTTGTTTTAGAAGGCGTTCAACTTTAGTTGCCGTTTTCTCCAATTGCTAGTTTTTACTGGTATGTGGGAGGGTGTTACTTCGTGGTGTTGCTGACGAATATGTACATGTACACAGTCTTGTTCTGACAAACTGTCGACACACACATGGGGAGGTGGAAAAGGGAGTGTTTTTGGTAGCAACTGCCATCCAACCTTCTTCACGCGTATTACACATGTACTTCTAATGTGCAGGCCTACACCGTGTTTTGGGGAAAGTTTTTATTATTAGGCAAATTACTGGTAGGACCGAGTTATGGGGACTTTCTGCTCTCCCCGTACCGTTTACAGTCCCCCAAAATAGCTCGTTGAGACGAGTGTATGTCCCAGAACTACGGAACAAGAATGGGTGTACTTTTACATACATGTACATGTATTTATTGTTTGACGTACGGTATGCATACAGCATGATGTAACTTGTTGTACATGTACATGTAACAAAGTTTGTCCATAGACTTTTTTGGTGCTTTAAAAGTTTACACATTGTGGGTTTGATGTTTTTATGCCAACGTGGCAGTCAGCAGTGCACATTTCTGGGGGAAGGATTCTACATTGAATGGTGAATGTTTGCATTACACACTGTTACATGAAGTGTGTGTTGCTTTGAATCAGAAAACAGAGACACATGTTCTGTGCATGTACACATAATAAAGGAGAGCTAAAAGATGGGAATGCAAATTGTACGAACAAAATGTAAATGAATCCTGATTGCTTGTTATGGGTTCAAGTTAATCAAGACAAGGCAGTCCTTCTTAAGTTCATGTTGGAACGCATTCTTCAATTGAATAGCTTCCTCTAAGCAAACTCATATCCGTGGTTCACCCAGCTACATGTACATGTACAATGTAGTATCAATAATACAATTGAAACTTTTGGGCCAAGGTGAGACTTAAGCAAGTCTAAATCACAAGTGACAGTCTGTGAGTCAGTTAAGTACCGGTAACTTGTTAGTCCGGTTCCCAGACCAAAAGATTCTGACTATTTCTGATGAATCTTTGGTCAGGTACAGTAAGTAACCGCTAGTAATACAATACATTGTATATGTCACATGACTAAAAAGGCAAATTTCGGACATATGTTAGGAAAAAGGAGGCATTCGAATGCCTCCTATTCCGAGTTATGTCCGTAGTTTGCTGAATGCATTTCGTCGACAATCTTGGATAGTGCCCGGGTATTTCTGAGTATGAAATAGGTTTTATTTACCGTACCTGCCTTGCTTATTAAAAATTTTTAAAATGAGTTGATAATTAATATTCATCATCATCATTATCTAGGGGTCGCAACCAAGATTTCGTTCACAAACGCCACGCCAGGTGTCTTTATCCCTCATTATGTACGGAAGGTCTTCAATTTCACATTGGGTGTCTCTGCCAATCACATCAATGTACATGTAGTTGACAGGTCTTCATCCTCTAATATTCATTGCTTGCATTTAAAAAACTTTAAATTCAATGACAATTTTATGCATCAAAGTATGCACTTGGGTCATTTGAGGGGCGAGCTTTGCTGCGTATGTACATGTACCTGCATTGTATTTTGAATCTGAAGACGGTTACCAGGAATTCCAAAACTTGGCGTGGTCTCCATTTCCGCTTGATAGCCTGCTAACAATGCTATTCAGGTGCCTAACTTTGAAGATTCCAGGTCAACATAACTCGATGTTTTCTTACAGAAATATCAAACTGTATATCATAACTGTATGAAGCAAGTGATTTATCTAAACATTTGATCGGAACATTAAAAGCTATAAATGATAAAGCGAAACTGGTAACGAAGCCGAGTTTTGCAAAAGGGCTGTCATGTTTATTTTTAGTCCCTGCGGTTGCCTACAATTTAGACATCTAGGCAAAGGGGGAAATTGTCAGGTCAGGGAACCAGACTAGCAACTAGTCAGTCAGTCAAGGACAAAGAGGACAAGTAAGACTGGCCCCTCTAGCATGTCTGGCACCAGCACAAAGAATTGTCATAGGCCATACAGAAAAAATATTCGATTTAAAATCATAGAGCTTAATATAGAGCTAAATATACTGGTATGTATACATGTAATAGGCTAAAATGCGTGCAGCGAGTTAAAGCGAAGAATCCAACTGCCCAATAAGCGTGCATGGGCGAAGTGTTAAAGGAAAGATACAACATTTGCAAACATCACAAAACGACATGATCAAGTAATCACGAAATACCTCACTAGATTGTTTGGGAATGACAGTATAAAGCATGCTGTAAAATTGTGGCCCCTGGTGTGCTGTCATTTTCAAGAAAAATGGTATTTTTCCAACGCTGGTCGGCCGACCAGCGTTGGAGAAAACTGGCTTTTTTCAAAAACTGCTCCTTATTTTCATAATTAGTTATTCCGCGTTTTCTTTGCAATTGGTTACACAACTGTGAAGGGGTACAAGCCTGCTAGACTGATTCTCTGACCTTACAATTTTCCAAAGTCATGATTGCTCCCAGTTTCATCTAAAGTGGGGTCAGGGAACCAGACTACAAGAACATGATTGGTTTTCATGGTTTTTCCAGCATCTACAACAATAGTTGCTATGACATACTAATCCTCCAAATCCATTTATTTCTGAAAATTGCAGCAAAAGGAAATGTACATTCCCTTTAACTCGCTAGTTGTATTGCTACCTATGTACTGGATAGGGATATGGGCTGTGCAGACCTGCTTCGTACAAAATGAAGCAGAACTACGTAGCTCTGAAGACAATAATCACACTACTGAAGATAACACTAAAGATAACACTCAAAATAACACTGAAGACAAAACTTAAGATAAAATAGTTCTGTGTTTAAAATGCAACTTTCTAACCTTGCCTTTGAAATGGTCAAATAAACATCTTTGTAATCAGTCGTTTAACTTCTTGCCATCGGTGTTCTTGTCTTTTCCTCTCCGCAGCAACATAACAAGGAGGTTGCCACCAACGTATATGAGCAGGTTCACCATGTCTCGCGTGACAAGCGTGGGCAGGTTATGGGCATGCGCGGAGGATTCCGCGGCTGTACTGTCTGGTTCACTGGTAAGTCAGATAATTCCTGGGAATGGAGTCCTCAACCCTTAACCCTAAAAGGGCCGGGGGGGGGGCGGAATCCGCCCCCCCTCAACATTTTCCGCGATAGCTTCTAAAAAAATTTTTTTCGCGACCCGAGCTGTTATGACTTTTTAGCCTCGAGCTTTGCGCATCTTTTGATACCAAAAACATAAAAATCGGACCACGGGTTGGCACGTAGCGAAAAATTTTACGGCGCTACGCGCCGTGAAAACTGAATTTTCACATATATGTCGTGTACACCGAGCAGAATTGCCATTCATACATATGAATAATTAATTAGCCATAATTCCAAAACCCTTTGACCTATAGTCATGAAATTTCTTGGGCATGTTAAGGAAGAGTTGCTCTATGCATGTGCTGAGTTTCAAAAATTTTCGTCACTCGATGGCCGAGATCTTAGGGGGGGGCGGAATCCGCCCCCCCCCGGCTGAGAGATGGTCAAAATAACCCGGCCCCTTTAGGGTTAATTGAGCCTGAGTCCTCGGAGTCAAGTCTGGGTCGGAATATTTCGTTTGAAACGGAGTCTGAGTCTGAGTAGCTCAGTTACCATGGTTACAAGTCACTTAACCCTAACCTCACTTAAAGCTACAAAATACCACTTCTAGTAAGCTGTTGTATGAAATTCTTTGCCATTATAAGCGTGCACAACACTTATACCGGTAGTATTCTGTAGTTCTCAGTTCTTTATCCTCCATGCTAGGATGTTAGGGTTAAAGGGAAAATACAACATTTGCAAACATCAAAAAATAAAACTAACAAATCATTTTGAAATACCTTGCTGGACTGTTAGTGAATGACAGTGTAAAGCATCCTGTAAAATCATGGCACCTGGTATACTGTCATTTTCAAGAAAAGTGGTATTTTTGTATCAATTTCCAACGCTGATCGGCCGATCAGCGTTGGAAACAACTGGTTTTTTTTTCAAATACTGGCCCCAATTGACCATCGCACTTGTTTGCAATCGATTACAAACCTATGAACGGGTACGAGCCAGCTAGACTGGTTCCCTGACCTTACAATTCCCCAATGTATGTAAACTGCTCTGTTTCTTCTTATATGGAGTCAGGGAACCAGACTACAGGAAAATGATCGTTTTTCTTGGTTTTTATAACATTTTCGAACCCAAAACCTCAAAAAAGTCAGTGTAACTATATTTGCTATATATTTCTAACCCCCCAATTCCATCCATTTCTGAAAATTACAGCAAAAGCAAATGATGTATATTCCCTTTAAAGAGCAGTTAACAAAGACACCAAAAAACCTGACACAAAAAAAACTCATCAGTGGACAGGTAAAATAAAGGAAACAATCTTACAGTTATGCGGCAGAGAGCAGCACATTGGTTTCGCTACATGTACAGATTACCGAAGTGTGTCGTCATTTTGAACCGGGAAGTGTAGTGCAAACGTATGGAGTACGCGCACATGTTGGTTCACTTGCTGAATTGCGCGCTAACGTCTTTTACACACATTATTGTGCGCGTGATGTATTCACTTCGGTAGTCTATGATTGTGTAACTTTGGAAGAAGATGCATAGTATAATAAAATAAACATGTATTAACTGTTAGTTTGGGGAAAAAAACAATCTTCCAATTTAAAAAAAAAAAATATTTTGTCAGTTTTTTTTTCGAAGTCCGATCGAGACCAATTCATACAGTAAGATCGAGTCCATGTTAATTGTGACTTGAGTCCAAGTCCGAGTCACCAAAAATGTGATATGACTCATATCACATTGTCCGGCTCATATTATGAGCCGGACTCGAGTGTGTCTGTGCTGGTCCAGTATACAGTAACAGGCTTATATTATTTAGTTTGCTTTCAATAACATGTATTTCTATCAAAAGCTGAGTAATATATGGTTAGTGGAGAGATGATTAGGAGGAGCAAAAGCATGTACATGTTCATCATGTAGGGGCATGCCATTATATATGTAGATCACAGTAGACATGTACAAAACACTGAAACTACACGGGGAGTAAAAAAAAAAAGGAACCCAAATGTCGCCCCCTATTTTTTGAAGAAGTTCTGCATGTGGCAATTTTCAGATCTACATGTAGGATATGAAAGCCCAATTAATAGGCTTTCTTTTAGTAAAAGAATCATTCAAATCACTCATGTACTTCTCCATTTACGGAGTTTTGAACTCAAACACAGTTCAGAAATTTATCCACGGATCACGTTTTAAGGTTCGTGATATTTCAGTAACATGAAACCATGTCATATCATGAGAACATTATCAGAATAATACCATGCATTTGTACGTCTCTAGGGTAGCCAAGTACATGTATAAGGCAGGGAAGGACTACAGACTCTTGACATTATAAAGCATGTTGTTTTGAAGCAGGTTTATGATAAGTGCCAGTTATCATGGTTATGAGAGTGTTCTGATGTGGGTTTTTTTTATATGTGAATTGTTTTCGTTTTGCTGAAACATCACTTATCTTTTCTGTGATCCGTGGACACAATTTTAAACTGGTTGTGTTTCAAAGTCTGTAACTGGAAAGGTACATGAGTGAATTAAATGATTCTTTGACTAAAAGAAAGCCTATTAATTGGGCTTTCACACCCTACATGTAGATCTGAAAAGTGCTACATGCAGATCGTCTGTTTGAAATATGTGACGCAATTGGGTTTCCTTTTTTTTTTTTACTCATTACTCGCCCTGTACATTAAAACACTATAACCAGCCCCAACCCATCAAAATCCAAAAATATGCATGTTTTGTTGGAATCTGTTGGAGTGAGTACTGCACTAAACTGATTATGCTTTACATGGAATCAGGCATACCGCCATAATCAGTTTACCATACTTGTTGGGTTTTGCAAGAGTGACGAAAGTTGTTCCTAGCAAATCACTCAAGGCGGTTTAAGGTTAAAGAAAGACAGACAAACCAACAGAAACAGATGAACAAATGGTCCAACAGACAGACATTTTAGAAATTGACTGACAAATGCAGATGAAACAAACCCCCTCCCCCCTCCCCCAAGAAAAAAACCAAAAAACCAGCTGGTTGGAGTTGGATGGTAAAAAGAGAGATGAAGAAATTGAAGACATGATGTAGGAGCAGTAAACGGCACAGCATGGTGTTCATATAAGAGCAGTGTGGACACTGGTGGTGGCTTGCAAATTGCGCAGAGCACTACTGATTGGAGATTCTCATCATTTGCAACTGAACGCACCCAAAATACATGTAGGACTTCGATAGCAAAGTTGTCCTATTTGAATTGGATTTGGAACTCGGCTTTAAAAGCAAAGACTGCTTTTTGTGTGCCTAAGAGATTTGCATAGATGCATTCAGGTTAAAGTACATGTAAGTCTGGCCTGTGGCAGTGTATTGTACTCTCACTACAGCTCTAGCCTGTATGAATGCCAACCTGTCTGTACCAGTATGTAAATGAAACTTACAAATGTATACAGCCGGCCCTCCAGAAATTGGTACCCACTGATCCAAAACCAGGCTTGAGTTACACAAGTGTACAAGTACATTTACAATTGTACATACCTGTACATGTACATGTACAGGTACATACATGTAGGTCTTAATTAAGGTTTCACAACTTGTGTTGTAGACAAACATACATACATACTTAGGCCAAAAAAAAAGTCTCCGGTTTCTGGTATGCGCGCATCACTGTAGCCATGCACGTCGGCAAAATGAAAAAGGTTTTTTTTTCAATGAGAGATGATGTCTCAAAACCGCCAAACTCACTGGTTTGACTGGAATCCTGCTGCTGCACAATGTTAACGTGTTTTTAGATGGGGTTACGATCGAGTATAAGCTTTACATGTATGTGGCTTCCCTGGGCTTCAATACATTTTGCACTTAATTTAGTCGGGCACCATTTGCAGTCATCAGCCGACATTTGAACCAAAAAAAAGTATAAAAAAAAAAAAAAGCCGCGTCGCCGCACCACTTTCGGGGCAACCTCCATACCAGAAACCGAAGACTTTTATTTGTTGGCCTAAGCCAGCTGTATGCACAATTTGCCTGCTTTGTCTGTTCATGATCTGTTGATTGAAATTGACTAGTCACAGTGCTTGCTTTCATACATTATGATCTGACTGCTAGTGACTACACAATGTAGCCTGTGTAATAAGTACCAGAATAACAGGGAAGGTGGATGGAAATTTTGACTGTCTGTGACTGTTTAAATAGCAGGAAGGTTAGGAGGTTGGCATTGAATGTACTTGTAAATAAACCTGTACATGTATGTACACTGAAATACGCTTGAGCTGCTCATGTACATGTACATGTACAATGTATGTATGCATACATGTACATGTGTACTGTATTACATGTACAGTCGGCTCCCGTTATAGCGAAATCCACGGGACCGGTCAAAATGTTCGTTGTATCGTACACATATACATGTACACATGTACACATATACATGTATGTCATGTAGTCCATAGAGGATGAACGTACATGTAGGAAAGAACATGTTCTGGTGTTTCACAGTGTTTCTCGCATTTTGGGACAATTATTGATTCCACCATTGCCTCTGGGAAAGACAATCTGCTCGTGTTCCAATCTCTGGGTTCTGCATTGATCAGTGCAAACCATACGCCTCCAAGGGAAACAGCTGTACTCTGCAACCTTGTTCCATCCATACTGAGTGTCTTGATAATACGCACAATCTTTGATCTCAGCCTTTGAGGGAGTAAAGATTTTTCCACTTTACCCCTGGGAAAGAGGCTGCTTTGACTCAAATTTCAAGTTAATTACTTACTTTAAGCTACTGGTTGTTGGTTTTATTTTCACCAGTTTACCCCTTCCCTCATACAATACCACACTTGTTGCTATTGCTAAAAAAAAATAATCTGTTTGTTGAAACTACTTATTCAACCACAATTAATTTATTACATGTATAAGATGGAATTTTGCGTCGGGGTGATATAAATCAAGTTAGGTTTTGCCCTTCACCGACGTTTGAACACTGTATACTCAGTGTGTTACCTCCCGAGTGAAAGTTGGAAAAAATCACTCGGGTGGTGACCTCCTGCTTTCTAGTGCAGATGTCTTAGGGCAAAACCTAACTTGATTTATATCACCCCGACGCAAAATCTTATAATAGTTTATGCGGTACCCGCTGCTATGTACATCAGATTCGAACCAGCCAACTGATCCCGTTAGCTCGGTGGTCGAGTGGTAAGACATCTGCACTAGAAAGCAGGAGGTCGTGGGTTCAAGTCCCATCCGAGTGATTTTTTCCAACTTTCACTCGGGAGGTAACACACTGAGTATACAGTGTTCAAACGTCGGTGAAGGGCAAAACCTAACTTGATTCACAATTAATTTGACAGATTTTGTGCCCAAATGTGGTGCAAATCTATAAATACAAAAATGTAGGTGCTCAAAGGTTAGTTTAGTTCTTTTAACAAATTAACATCCCCTCATGATTTAACCAACTACCGTTGGCCTGTGAATGACTACAATGCTAAATTACAAAATATAATCATAAAGAAATAAAGGAATGTATTGTAAATTGTGCTGTAAATTCATAATACCCCACAGGGAGTACTGTGATCCGGGCTGATTTTTGTTAAATTTTTTAGTTGCCTTGTTATCTCTTGTTCACTGAAGTACATTGTGTTTGGTGAATGAATTACACAAGTCTTAACATTTTGGTTGCCTGTTTTCTTCCGTAGGCTTGTCTGGCGCCGGTAAGACTACCATCAGTTTTGCCTTGGAGGAATACCTGTGCCACCATGGCATCCCAGCTTACTCCTTGGATGGTGACAACATGAGGAAAGGCCTGAATAAGAACCTGGGCTTCTCTCACGTCGATCGAGTGGAGAACATTCGTCGTGTCTCGGAGGTGGCTAAGCTGTTTGCTGACGGCGGTGTGGTGTGTCTGAACTCCTTCATTAGTCCCAATGCAAAGGTAAGCTTATGGTATGATCGCTGTGTCCCCAGTATCATCACATAAACTTTAGCCCTCCCAAATCTTTACAAACCACCAGGACATTTTAGACGGTTTAAATTTGCTGTATGGAATTTACAGCATGGAATTTGCAGCGTAGCCACTATTATAAAACAAAAAAGTGGTTGAGGGTAGATAGTTGATGTTGCATGTATCTGCCCTAGTTATTGGAACTTGACAAGTTACATGTACCTGTACATGTAAGCCGTTACAACTTCATGTACATGTAGGTCGTCTCTAGAATTCTCTGAGTATTGCGTTCACCAATTGACTTGTCAGATACATGTACATGTATGATCATTTTGAACAAAATGGAACACAAAGAGCAGCTTGATGCAGCTAATATTTCAAGAATCACTTAAAAAACAATCCCTGAGTTGCCAGTATAAAAATATTGGGTGGCTCGGCGTGGAATAGGAGGAATATTATCACAAGGTAAAATCTGGACTTTTCCATTTCACGAGGCGAAGCCGAGTGAACTGGAAAAGTCCAGATTATACCAAGCGATAATATTCCTCCCATTTCACAATTTAAAGCCACTCAATATTTGTTTTATATAACTGACATCCTTGTCATTTGATATTTGAACTTATTTCAATTTGAACTTATTTCAATGCAAAATTGGTGGAAAATATATTTCTTTCTTCCAAACCACCTCTTCACGAAAATGTTTGAACCCAAGGCTGTAGTGCTGTCTCTTTGGAACAATACGCGCAACACTGAACGCGCACACCAGCATGCATTTGAACACAAATACCGCGTCTTGGAACAAGAATGATCCTAACTGTTCAATAGTATTTCCCATTCCCCATATGGGCGAATGGAACTTTTTGAGCCCCGGCGTAAATGGGAGCAATAACGAATGTCATGTGATGTGAGTTCCACCAATCAAAAGACAAGGATATGTATGTTGGTTATATAATATTGGATATTGTCGTCACAGATTTGCTGAGTTTGAGCAACTGACTAGCCAGTATTGAATGTTATTATCTGCAGGATCGTCAAGAGGCCAAGGCATTGCATAGGACCAGCGGTCTTCCATTCTATGAGGTTTACGTCAGCACCTCGTTGGAGGTCTGTGAGTCACGTGATGTCAAGGGATTGTACAAGAAAGCTCGGGCAGGGATCATTAAAGGTTTGCACTGACTGCCTACTACAGTAGAACTTGAATAAAACAACATAGTGGGTCTACAAATGATTATTTGGTATAAATGGTATTCGTTTAAAAGCAAATTGCTGCCAATATTTAGTAGAAATGTGCATAAAATTTGGGAGACAAGGGAGGTGTTCTTGCTATCCAAAAGTTTGGTATACATGTAGATGTACGGAGTTCTTTTTTAGCATCATTCTTCTGTATTTAACTCTTTGCTATTACCACAGCTAGTGTTTAAAGTGGCAAATATCTTCAAATATCATGAAAAGAACATCCAAACTGGTTATGTTTTTATATTTGTCTGGTGTACCTGAAGCAAGCATTTGACAAAAACATGAATTAAGCACGAGTCACCAAGGTCATGTCAAGTTATGAAGCTTGGGCCTAAAGCCAGAAATCAACACTATTGCTGTGGTATGCCGGTATACCAGTTTTCTGGCAATAGCCAAAATATCGACTTTGCAAAAACTGCATTCTCATGTGTACAGTGAGCGAACGATAGTTGAAAAGCTAAGTATATTGTGCAAGTCTAGGATCGTTGCACATGTGCTGCTCCGTGGCTAGTGCCATGCTAGCAGGATACACAAATCGTCGCCGACACCATGAGCTGACTCTTGGGATGTACGCGTACTTTACAATACCATGTAATTTTGGTTTTCACAAACTGATGCCCAAGTTCTGCATGCGTGCACTCCATACATTTTCTTTTTCACAAACCGGAACCTGTCTTAATTTCATCAGTTAAAAGGTCATTTAAATGTTTCTGTAACCCCACATGCAGCTAGAGTAAAGTCGTCTCAACCTTTCAAAGTGTTTTTCTCCGAATTGTATTTCCACCACATGCGTTTCAGTGTACGAAGTGCGCGTGCACACCCACACGTCAGTTCGTGAAACCGAAATGATTGAAAAAGCGGTTCTCACAAAGTGCGCGCACACAGTGCGTGCGTTTCAGTTCGTGAAAACCATGACGAAATGTATTGTACATTCAATGTAGACATACATATGTGTCTGTGTGTGGTGCTGTGATGTGAGTAAACTGAGTATGTACAATGTACATGTATAGTGTACATGTATGACGATCATTTTATGCAGGGCCATCTCTTGACGTGTCAATATTTTTAGGTTCTGCAGCAAAACCCACTAGCATCCCTGCTATACCATGTACTTGTACATGTATGGCTTTGTTGCCCAACTCTTTCCCAAAATGGGGGGTACTTTGGGGGTTTTCCAAACATGTCCTTTCTTTCCAGCTATGGCTAGAAGAGATATTTAGGCTCCTATCACTTGGTGTTACACCTGACGATGTGTACGTTTGACTTTGCTGTCTTGCAGGATTCACTGGTATTGATCAAGAGTATGAAGCGCCTGACGATCCAGACATCAACCTCAACGCTGGGGCCTTGACTGTGGATGAATGTGTGGAGAAGTTGATCAAGTTTCTACAGGGAGAGGTGAGTCAGGGAACTAGACTTATACACGTACCTGGGTGAATATTGGATTATGGACTCAGTGCAAGAACAATAGAGAGCGCTTTGTGACCATTCTTGAGCGATCCATTTGAGCGCCCATATTGCATGAAAACATTAGTGTTTGGGTGCACTAGAAAGTGCAGAGGGCATGACGAAGCCATGGATGAGTTTCGTCTGTGCATGGACTGTATGTGCACAACTCAAAGTGTCTATGCATGATTTTGCCATCATGGGCCGTTAAAGGGAAAATACAACATTTGCAAACATCAAAAAATAAAACTACCAAATCATTTTGGAATACCTTGCTGGACTGTTAGTGAATGACAGTGTAAAGCATCCTGTAAAATCATGGCACCTGGTATACTGTCATTTTCAAGAAAAGTGGTATGTTTGTATCAATTTCCAACGCTGATCGGCCGACCAGCGTTGGAAAAAACTGGCTTTTTTTCAAATACTGGCCCCAATTGACCATCGCACTTGTTTGCAATCGATTACACACCTATGGACGGGTACAAGCCAGCTAGACTGGTTCCCTGACCTTACAATTCCCCAATGTATGTAAACTGCTCTGTTTCTTCTTAAATGGAGTCAGGGAACCAGACTACAGGAAAATGATTGTTTTTCTTGGTTTTTATAGCATTTTTGAACCCAAAACCTCAAAAAAGTCAGTGTAACTATATTTGCTATATATTTCCAACCCCCCAATTCCATCCATTTCTGAAAATTACAGCAAAAGCAAATTATGTATATTCCCTTTAATGTGTTCCAAATGTCCTGCCTAACTCTTTTTTAACCATTGAGGGGGTACTAGTAAGCAGAGTGCGTAGTAGAGATATAGACCTTATTCACGAGAAGCCATTGTTGATCATGTTCCCTGAATTTTATTAACACAATTTTGTCGCGTGATAATGTCTTGGGTATATACTACTACTAATAATAATAGCAGGCATTTATATAGCGCTTTTACGCCACAATGGGATATCAAAGCATTAAGTTACAGGTAAGTGGCAAGGTGCCAGACTATTTATGCGTCCCAAGCCTCGCTTTAAATTATTCTAAATGTGGCTTTAAACATTTGCGTACAATTAATCATAAATTGTAATAAATTGTGCGTGTATACAAACATTTTCAAAAATCGCGCAACATATCACGTATTTGTTTGTTCGCACACGCGCGTGTGCGACATTGCCGGGCGACATAGTCGTTGCGACAAAACCACGTATGTGTAAATAGGCCTTGTAAACTGTTGAATGGGATGGTGTCAGACTACTTATGCGTTCCAAGCATCACTTTCAAAATTTTTAAATGTGGCTTAAAACATCAGCGTATAATTAATCACAGATTTTAAACTATTCATCAGAGCAGACTGATATTAATTTGTAATCAACTTTATTTCATTACTTCCATTTCTATCATGTCTATGCACAAGTTCCAAAAATGAAGATTTTACCTCACTTTCAAGTTAATATGGCCGACTCATGAATAAAGCCTATTCTGGGTCTACTTGGTGAACCTGGCTTCAATTCAATTCTAGCATGAGCTATGTGTAGATCGTATTTAAAAGATTTGTTTCTAACTCCAATTCATATTCTGTTGATGAATCAGTCAAAACTCGCATCACTGAAAAGTAAGGACGGTCGAAACTTGCCTCGACTCAAACTTGAGTCTAGTCTGAGTCAGTTGTTCTTTTCTTGTTGAAGGGTATCATCCCTGAGTCTGCTGTAGAGAGTGTCAAGGAACTCTTTGTGCCTCAGTCAGCTCAAGATGCTGCCAAGAAGGAGGCAGAAACTCTGGATTGTGTGGAACTCAACAAGGTGAGAACTCAGTCGCAAGTTTAACACTGTTATACGGAAAAGGTAGCACTTGAACACAGGTGAACGGAAAACTCAGGTTTCAGTCTGGCATCCAGAGCCAGGTCTGTTCAAATTATTCTAAAGATCTGTAGTAAGTTCAGTGAAAATGTTGCTGTTTGAAACGCTTGGAAGCGACAACTTTGTAAGGTTTTGAAAGATCGACTGACGCAGTTTGGAATAACAGCAGAGTCTGGTCATTGGAAAATTACTACATGATACTTCCATGTCTCAGCCCAAAATCTATTTAGGTCAACCGGTTAAGCCCGTAAAACATTTCTTGGCTACCAGGGAAGGTAAGAAAGGAATTTTGTTTAGTGCTGCTATTCGAGTACAAGTACTTTGATAATTGAGTACAATTTCGACATGTCGAGTACGAGTGCTTTGCTGCCCGAGTACGAGTACCGTCATTTCGAGTACGAGTATTTTCACATTTGAGTACAAATACTAGAGTGGAGTAGTTCTCGAGTGCGATTACCGAGTACGAGTACTAGAACACTGCCTTAAAGCTACAGTCCATCATTTGTAATTTGTGCATTTTGTTCGTTTGAAGCAACAAAAGAGTTCAAAATCTAATGAAGGATACTGAGCAACTAACCTGATGAATTTTCAGCTAAGCTTCAGCTGTACATTCCGAGAAAAACAGCATTCTAAGATCTCAATTTCAAATCAAAAGTTACTGAATCATGTTTTGAATTGCAGCTATACGCGACGTCGCGCACTGATCCGACGAATTATAACAACCGCGCGCGCGTGTGCGTCGTTCCAATACTTGTGCGCGCTGCGCTGAATAACAAAACGAACTACTCATTTAAATTTTCCTACGGTGCTTCTTAAGAATCACCGTTGGAAATGCCTTCTTTCGTTGATTACTTCAAAATGACAGCTTCCCAGAAAGAATAATTTCACAGGGAGTTTAGTTCCCTTACTATCTTTCAACCAAGTTTGTTTTTCAAGAATAATTACGCCAGTTACTTTTTGGATGGCTGCAAATGATGGACTCTAGCTTTAAATGTGATCCGTGGACAAAAGTTTAAACTGTGTTTGTTTACAAAATCCCATAACTCGAAAAGTTGATTAACTCCATGACTTGGAAAGCTTATTAATTGGGCTTTTACATCCTAGATCTGGAAAGCGCTACATGCAGAACTTCCTTTAACATGTTTTAAAAAAATAGGGGGCACTATTTGGGTTTCCTTTTCTTTTCTTTTATGACTCACCGTGTATTTTCTTCTGCCCACTAATGTTTGTAGGTAGATATGTTTTGTTTGGTATGTTTTAATTTTTGCACTGAAGAGAAGTTGATGTGGGTGCCATACTGAGTCAAACAGTCTAG
This sequence comes from Patiria miniata, assembly GCF_015706575.1. Lineage (NCBI taxonomy): Eukaryota > Metazoa > Echinodermata > Asteroidea > Valvatida > Asterinidae > Patiria > Patiria miniata. The sequence continues at coordinate 2,591,980 of NW_024037062.1, forward strand.
CTAGTCTCAATTCAAGTCTCCATTGTACCAGGCAACAAGGGAGAGATATTGAATCTGGGTTATCTGTAAATTGTGAATTGATAATAAAGTGCAAACAAGGCCACTAAACTTGGATCACTGCCCAGTCCAAGATAATGTACCAACCATTGAGTGTCACACCGTTCACTGTTTACTCATCCTATCTCTGCTTATCATGACTTGTGCTGTGTCATGATGATTTGTAACATTCCCTTTGTTGAATTTCCACAATTGACTGCAGATTTGGGATTTGAGAGGGCGACACTGGAGGGTACAGCAAAGCAAGATATCTTGTTCAGTTGTTTCCTGTGCATTCCTGAGACCTTAATGATCATGTGTACACAAACAATATAGAAAACCTTCTCTGTACTTAAGAAATTGCAGGGGTCATCGTAAAAATTATGTACTTAACAAAAGACAGAATTTGTGCTACAAATTGACACAACACTAATTATCATGTGCATGAATTCACCCAAATGTCATCTCATTGATATTTATAACCCATTTAGGAGTGCTAATAGCCACAATGAACACAATTGTGTTGGTCTTTTTTTTATCACTTTTTGGTAACATGCGTAATGTGGACAGAAATGTTGTGACATTTTTCTGTCCATGTTACGTATGTAACATCCTGAACTCAATACCCTGTGAAATCTTAAACATACAGTAAATTGTCTCGGTTTTTACAGGCGACAATGCTGTAGGGATAAGAATGAAAAAGCACAATATTTGATAAAGACATTTATTGTAATTATAACTTTCTATCAATATTAACAAACTTTCTGTCACTGTTTATGTGACGTACGTACCGGGTAGCACTGTGAGCATAATGTCTTGTCAAATTTGCATGGAAAGTCTTAAATTCTCTAAAGCACAATCCCCAACAATGGGGTGGGGATGTACAAGTGGAAAATAGGACAAACAACTTGATCTTATTATCCTGCTTCATTTCCCAAGACCATGTTACACTTTTGTACCCCTTTAGTATGGAAAGGCCCACCACCATCGTTGTATTGTTGGCGCCTGGCTATGCTTACCTGGCTAAATATAGCTTGAAAGCTGCAGGGGTGTTTGATTAAGACTGAACACTTTATCATATGCCTTGTGTGTGTGTTCAAGATTGCCCATGGCCTAAAAAAATAAACCAAGTAAATGTTCACCAATTAACCCCCCTACTGTTTTAACAGTCGTAGACAGTCAAAAATTTCATCCCTTTCTCTGCCATGCCTTTTACACCGACTAGTCACCAACAGTCCGAAAATATTTGTGACCTGTTCTGTCAAAAGCAGACGCTTCTGGGCAGAGGTTGAAATTGAGATATGGCCAAAAAACGCTGTGGGGTGATTTTTATCGATTTTCAAATTTTTGCATATTTGTAATCCTGAACATGTCTAAAATATATTATAAAAGTTTGAAACCCTAATTTGAAATCTACATATACTATTCTTGATGATTTTGATAAGGTAAATCAGTTAAAGAAATAATTGTTTTGTGACGTTTGTGGCCATTTTCTCCGTTTTCTACTTTTCGACACAATGAACTTCAAAATAGCATAACTCTGCCCAGGAATGACCGTTTTCAAAAATTAAACCACTTATTAAAAGGAAAAAGAATATACATGTATGTTAACAATATGCAAAAATTTCATTTTCGACCTTATGCCCAGAAAAGTCTGATTTTGACAGAACATGTCACATTTTTGAACAAGAACTCTGACTAGTCAACTTCAGTCAACAGACAAAAGCAGGAAATGGGTAGCACAGCTGTCTTATCACCAACAGTAAAAACACAGGTTTATCAAGTTACATAAACAGTCACAGTTAGTCAATCCTGATTTATGTAGGCTGGGAGCTCTTAACTGTTGAAAACAGTCACTTGATTGATTTTGACTGAAAGGACAACTTGGCTCAGAATGTATGTTTGCATGGGAGGGATAATGAACATATACATTACATTACTAGAGAGCAAAATCCAATATTACATGTACATGTAAATTCCCATCTCCTGATTCAAAATGCCATTCTACAAGATGTCTTGCATGCTTTAGTTTCAAGAAAATTGGAACTCTGACAACATGCTAGAAGGATCGCTCGCTGAAAGTATTTTGAAAAATAATTGAAAGATGGTTATTGTATAGTGATGAATACCCCGCCCCCTCCCAAATGAACTAAGCAACATTGTTAATGCAGAATTTTGCTGTTCCAATCTCCTGCTCTCATTCAGATTATGTGTGTGTACTCTACAAAACTTACCCAGTCTCAAAAAGTTTGAGTGAATCATTGTCAGTGTTGAAGAATTCCCAAACACACTTAAAGGAAACATGTAATATGATTTTTATGACTTAAATACATTTAAAACAGCTTTCTTGCCATGTAACTACCGGTATGACTTTCCACCTCCTTTGTAGCAGTAAAAAGGAGAAATTTCAATATTTTAGTTTTATGCTAATGAGAATTTCCATATTCATGAGCAAAAGCGTGATGTCATTCAAGGCAGAACAGTAGTGTCTCCATAGCTTTGTGTACAAATATATATCAATCTTTTCTTCATTTTCTTGGAGTAAGTTCCACTTTTTACTTGTTTACCATGTTAAACAGCTTGTTTGGACAATAGTAGTGGCCAATATTTCTTCACAACTTTTTTTTGTGGGTATTTTTGAAGGACTAATTTTGTACTGTTCACATGCACTTTTGACAAGGAGTGCCTTGTGTGACAAAAGCAAAATAGCGCCCTCTTACATGTATTGATGAAAGGATTTGCTAATAATTGAAAAACTACCACTTTCTTGTCACTTCCAATGAAAACAAGTATTAAGATCTTGTATGTATTGTTGCAACACATGGTAATTTGCATAAAAACAAGATGAGCAGAATTTTCACTGCATGTTTCCTTTAATTGATTAAATGATTTTGGATATGAACCCAGGACCATGAAGTGAGTCAAGTAATTCTTGTTACATCAGTAAATGGTCATGCTATGGGCAAGGGTTCTTGAAGAAGGCTGGGCTAAGAAATGAACAAAGTTGGATGTGAACAGTGGACTATGGTATTGCACTGCCACTGCTCTTTCTATTTTTTTCTGTGTGTGTTTGTTGCCTATAGGGCTCAGGTCTTTGTAGAAGGTTAGGCTTGCAAACGTTCATAACTGAACATAAATGTAGTTGAGTGTGAACCAGGGACCATGCACTAGAACCAGGGTTCTGTCCTTGATTTTATTTTCGTTGAATGTTGTCTCCTCAGGTTGACATGCAGTGGGTTCAGGTCCTTGCGGAGGGTTGGGCGTCCCCTATGACAGGCTTCATGCGGGAGCGTGAGTTCTTGCAGTGTCAGCACTTCAACTGTGTCCTTGATGGTAAGAGAGGAAAACACCCTTGTACATGTGTGCTTGGCCAGTTTTAAACACTCATTTTAAGACCGGTTGGAATCTGGATGCTGATACATGAATGAGCCGAAGGCGAGGGTAATTATCAGCATCCAGATCCCAACTGGTCTTAAACACAGTAATAATAACAATGCCGGAGTCTTATATAGCGCACATATCTACCGACAATTAGGTACTCAGGGCGTTTAGTGTTAAATACCAGCCAAGCATGTCTTTTATTCCCATTCATAAATAACTTTTCTGTAAAAAAATCAAAACTTTTTGGTCCAAAAGTCAAAACAAGTCAAAAATTATACATGTCCGACGATTTTGTTTTTCGAAACACCCCTCTAGCTGTATTATGGACTGTTCCGCTCGCGAGTAGACATAAACAACTCCTTATATGCAGATTGGCGCGCACATCGCACATACTTACTGGGCGATGTGGCGCAGAACGCAGCTGTGCCTGGGTATTGTGCGTTTAGGAATATGACTCACTGGTAGTATTGGGCATGCCTTCGTGAGGATTGTGACCGTTCAACCAATAAAATGGTAAAAAGCACTTGATTTTCATGACCGTGTCACCGTGTGACGTCATACCAACTGGCAATTGATAGGCAAAACAAACACCTAAGCATTTTGCTCATGTAGTTTTTCTACGTTATAAAGTAAATGTCAATACTTTTATACTACCTTTATTTCAAGAGATATACATGCAGTGCAGTATAGAACTGAAAGTTTCAATCATTTGACCACAACATCAAATTTTTCAACAAGTGTGTAACTGTGTATTGGTTGTAATTGTTAGTGGGTCCTATGTAGGTAGTACCCCTAACATTTATCTGTCTACATAATTGTTTAAAATTTGTTTACTTGTTTATTCTAAAACACAGGTGGGGCTATCAACCAATCAGTGCCTATCGTTCTGGCAGTTACCCTAGAGGACAAGGAGCGACTGTCCAATAAGGAGGCCTTTGCTCTGTCTTACGAGGGGCGTCGCGTCGCTATTCTACGTTCGCCAGAGTTCTATGAGCACCATAAGGAAGAGCGCTGCTGTCGTCAATGGGGTACCAGCAACCAAGGCCATCCTTACATCAAGGTGGGGGTCGACAAACCTTTCTGAGTTTACGTTGTTTTAATTCTTTTTGATTATGAAAACCTGTTGTTTCCAGGAAAACGCAGAGACTGGAAACCCAACCACACAGTTGCCTGGTTAGGATTTGAACCCAGACACAGAAGTGGAAGGTACGTAAATCACCGCGGTGCTGACCTAACTCCCTTACTCCCAAGCTGTGGTGGTGCTAAGACGTCTGCACTAGTAAGCAGGAGGTCAAGGGTTCGAGTCCCACCTGAGTAGTTTGAGAATTTTTCTCGCAATCACTTTGGACAACACTGACTATACAGTGTATTGAAATAATAATATGTTGGCGGAGGGCAAAACCCGCTGTTGAATCTTTAGTTTTTAATTTTTGTTCTCCACAGATGGTGATGGAGAGTGGAGATTGGTTAGTGGGCGGTGACTTGGAAGTACTTGATCGTATACGTTGGAACGATGGCCTGGATGAGTATCGTCTGACCCCCAACGAACTCCGAGCTAAATTCCGTCAGTTGGGCGCCGACGCAATCTTTGCATTCCAGCTACGTAACCCTGTCCATAACGGCCATGCTCTACTTATGAATGATACCAAACGCCGCTTGAAGGAACGTGGATACAAGAAACCCACACTTCTACTTCATCCTCTAGGTATCTGCCCAAATAAGATTTCTGCAAACCAATCCCATTGCAAGATGTATTCAGTAATGTTAGCAGCAGGGTACCCTAAAGTTAGAACATTCCACGGTGCCACAAAAGCAGAACAAACTTCCTTGGCTTTTGGAAGTTTTACATGCAGTTATCTGTGTAGCCTTTTCCATGTATATAGGCAAATGTGACTGCGAAGCAAATATGACGTCAGAAATATTTGCTGCGAAATTCGCTTCGGTTATAATATATAGGGTGAATAATTGTCACAATGCCACAGAGTTTAGTGAACAGGCCTTAATGCTTTTCATTTTACTACAACATGTATACACCTTCCAATACACTTCAATATTTGCCAAAAGTGACTTATCTGGCTTTTTTTGCACTGCCTTTCAATATCCTCCACTGTACCAAGTCATATGTTTAGAACTCACTGTCAGTAAACAGACGAGTAAACAAGGCTATAGGGAGATCCCTAGGAGTGCAGACCAGTAAATATACTGCCATAGACCTTACTGGTAATTACGCGCACTTCCCAAAATTATTAAAAATACTCACAACTCTCTGAGGTGTTCGTTCAAGACACGCATCAAATTAAAGCTCATTTCATCATCTTTCATTTTCCGTTAAGTTTTTTTAGTGTTATCCTATGGCTTTTGGTAGAAATTTCCATCAGAAGATGATCACCCCTAAAAATAGTCCTGAAGCCCATCGCCATTTGAAAACAATTTTGGACCGATTTACTGGTCTGCACCCCTAGACCCTCCTTATTCCTCCAATTTAGTAGCATCGTGTACCAGCAGATGCACCCTTTAATGCAGACTAGAATTCACTGGGCTGGTCAGCCCAAGCATCTACCAGTATACTTCAACTGGAGTGTGAGTTCAAGTGGAGAGTCATGGCCTAGCGGTTGAGAGCACTGCACCGGAATCATGCTCTGGCGTTTCAGAGGCAGCAGAATGTGGGTTCCAGCCCGGGTCTGGACACTTGTGCCCTTAAGCAAGGCACTTAACCATTATTGCTTCGTCCTTCGGATGGGACGTAAAGCCGTAGGTCCCGTGTGTTGTGTAATGCAATGCACGTAAAAGAACCCAGTAACACTTATCGCCAAGAGAAGAGGTTTGCCCCGGTGTTTCTGGCCACCTGTTAAAACTCCCGGAGTATTTAGGAAAATAATCAACCGAGTACCAAGTGACCTGTGTTAATTTACACAAGTAAAGCAAGGGCTAAAGCACACACAGTTTCTGACAGAAAAAATACGGAGAAACATCTACGCAGCTTTGCTTCCCCTGATTTTTATATTGGGTGATAAGCTTGATATTTTGTTTTTCTTGCTCAGGTGGTTGGACTAAGCAAGATGATGTACCTCTTCCAGTGCGTATGAAGCAGCATCATGCCATCTTAGAGGAGGGAGTTCTTGATCCTGAGAGTACTGTCCTTGCTATCTTCCCTTCTCCCATGATGTATGCTGGTCCCACGGAGGTGAGAGGTCATGACCTTAAGGTCACTCTTCTATCTTTCTTTTCCTAAATCCTCTTCTTGAAAGCTACTTTATAAAGGTGGGATATATTAATTTCCTAAAAGTCATAATTCTGGGCTGTAGGCGAGTCCACCACAACATCACAAGTCTGCTAAAGTAAAGTAAATCGCTAGACAATTAACCATATGAGTCACAAACATTGCTTTGGATGGAAAGTTTGAGGCATGTTTAAACGTAACAAAAAAATGACAAATTTAGCACACTTGACCACTTGATGCCGGGATTATTTTTGGCCGAAAAACGCCACAACATATAAGGACAACATATATCGGGCTAATTTTACAATCACATCAAACGCTTGTGAGTCGTTTGTACAATATTTGTGCAGTGCTTCTCGATTTAAATTTATATATTGCAACATTCTGAGAACCCGCCATGGAGCGATATTTGCTACGACGACAGGTTGTGTACAACGGCCAAGTTCGAGTACAACACATGGTGTGTACAGACCAATGGGAACAAATGACGTGTATACACGTCCAGCGCTGAGACTTGGGGGGGGGGGGGAGAAAGCTTGATGATTTAACCCGTCACCCACCCCTGCGAATGTACATTGCCAGATCATGTTTACATGTCTTCTGGCATTAACTGGTTATAAGTACTGGAATTCTTTGAAGGTTGACTTCAAGTTTTAATTTGAGAAATGACCGCAATGACAAGTAACACCATAATTGTATTTTATTAAGAAGTCTTCAAGGCTAAGAAGTTCATGGCAAATAATAATAATAATGCAGACTTTACTTTGTAGACCGACTCTAAATATGTGTGGTTTTTTTTGGATGTGTTGTAGGTTCAATGGCACGCCAAAGCTCGTATGTCCACCGGTGCCAACTTCTACATTGTGGGGCGTGACCCCGCTGGTATGCCGCACCCAGACGGTACCCGAGACCTCTATGATCATTCCCATGGCAGAAAGGTAAGGTGTACAGCTGGCTATGGGTAGGAATCATCTCAGAAAATTGGTTCATTTGAGTAATCCCTTTGGTAAAATGACAAGATTTGCAGACTCTAATAGTGGAAGAATGTGTACCACAAACGGGTAAACCGTCTGTTTCAGACTTGCATTTAGATTCGTGTGTGTGTGAATGATGTGCTTTCCCATTCAGAAGAGGCGGAGTATCATTAGTGAAACATTCCAAGTCTTCTGCATTTGGAGAAGCAACCTTTATTTATTTTATTTGCCTCCATTCTTGTGTCCTTCAAGATGAACAACCAGTTGTTTATATATCCAAGAATTTATTGCAATTTTATCAACATAATCATGGATTTTATTAACCTAATCATGAAAATATAGTGAAATCCACCAGTCCAAAACAGATCCCGTGTACAGGGCGAATAAAAAAAACGAAACCCGAATGTCAGGACAATTATTTCAGTGAATTTCTGCATGTGGCATTTTCAAAATCTAGGATATGAAAGCCCAATTCATAAGCTTTCTTTTAGTTCAAGAATCATTCAAATCACTCATGTACTTTTCAAGTTACGGAATTTTAAACACAACCACCGTTTTAAGGTTCTGTCCACGGATCACCAAAAAGGTGTGCGTTCTTTCAGCAAAACAAAAACAAAAAAAAAACAAAAAAATTCCATCTTATAAAACGAAAACAATTCACACATAATCACTATGTAAATTGTTTTGGTTTTGCTGAAAGAACACTTACCTTTTTGGTGAAGTCCACTTGGCGAACATTCCGTTAGCTACTGGGATAGGTAAACTTATCTTTCTTTGTTTGTTAATGTTTGTTGTTTAATCCGTGTAGGTGTTGACCATGGCTCCAGGTCTGACCCAGCTTGAGATTATACCATTCCGCGTCGCTGCCTATAACATTAAGAAGAAAGCTATGGACTTCTTTAATCCAGAGAAGAAGGAAGACTTTGACTTCATATCTGGCACTCGCATGCGTAAGCTGGCACGCTCAGGAGAATTACCTCCAGAAGGCTTCATGGCACCACTCGCTTGGACCATTCTGTCCGACTACTACAAGTCTCTGCAGCAGAAGTAATGCAGGAGCACCCCCTCGTGTGGTGACCCTGTGTGGCAACAGCGCCCTCATGTGGTGACCTTGTCAGCTGATAATACACCTGCGTTATCTGAGCAATCAATTTTAATAAAGTGAACTAGTTTCTTGTAGGTTATATCGTCGATGTCTTGTTTTAAAGGCGCGGTTTTTTTTTAGAAATGGTTGACTGGAATTTGAAAAAGTTCACTGACCCTTGACGTGCACATGGAATCTTGTGATTGACTTGTCAAGTCGCTCAATGCATGTACTAAGTTCATGACAATCAGAACATCAGAATGCATTTCTGTAAATTCTGTGAAAACTGAACATTTTCAAATCTCTTTTCTTGATTTGTCTTTGCAAACTCCTTTTTCTGTTTTCACTTCTTGTGGTCAGTTGAATTATTTCCTTGGTCAGACAAAATTCGGAATGCAGCTTTTATTGTTCAAAGTCTTCCATAATATGATTTCAGAAAAGTTAGCTGTTCTTTTATTGGTCATTTTATTCCATATTCCAGCTCCCTTTACTGTAAGTGCACTGAATTATGTTGCTTTTTAAATGAATTTGCTCGTAGCTATTGTTTTTGTTTCATATGCCATTTCATTATGTCATTATTTCAAATTCAAGTCCTAAGTCCAGTTGTCATAGTGAAAATAATGTATACCAAATATTTGTGTTAGTTGTTTACCTCATATTTTTGTTAGTTTTAGTGTGTTGTTTCTATGGTCTCGCTAAATCCAACAATGCAGTAACCTTTTACCAATTTCATGGGCTGCTACTCAGAGAAATTTGCTATAAAACGGCAAAAAGTTTCAAAGGAAAAGCGGCTTTGCAACAGATGAGCTTGGGCATGTTTTGCAGAGTTTATGTAAACGTGTGTGTTATGCAAAGTTCTGGAGTTAGCAGCTTCATCCAATCTGCCTGTAGGCTTTTTATGCTTCACGTGTGCTAATTTAATAGAGTCTTAAGCTGTTGTCCAAAGCCATTAGAATTATTGTTTAATGAAGGCATAATTTTCCACTTGTAGCATTGTTTTCATAAAAGGAACTGTGAACGGCATTCTAGTGAAGGATTTAATTGATTATGCATATTGCAAAATTGCACTCGTATTGCATAGTGCATTCATAGTGCATTCAATTGATCGCTCAACTTGCTTTGATACTTTGTGTTTTTAATTAGTTAGGACATGTTTGAAGGTGTATTCATGTATTCGTGTGTATTTAACTTGTACGTCTTATGAGCACAACTTTTAGAACAAAGAAAGCACTAGAAAATGCTGCGTAAAGTCAGACTTAATAGTTTGTTCGTTCAATTGGCCGTTCAGATGACATGCAAATCTATACAAGTGCCTGTCACGTACCATATATAAACTTTTTAAAATATCTGAACAAATTTTGTGCAGAAAACAAATTATGACCAGTTAAAAATGCCGAACTGCTCAGTGGTCTTGTACAATAAACTTATGTATGGAGAATCATGAATTCAACAATGCTACTATGAGGGAATTTGAAAGGTTAGTGATGCAACAGAGAGGACGTTGTTTTAAATGTGCAAGGGTCCAACAATTTATGTTAATCACTGTATTAATACTTATCATTCCATGAAATAGTCTATGAACTGGACTGATAGAGGGCGCTGTTCATTGATCCTCGGTTACATATAAATGATTCGTCATGAAATCAATTTATCAAAAACTTTGGCATCGCTTACTTTTTGCATTGCCTCTTGGTTTGACTCCAGGTTCTATTCGTCAGTGACAATTTGTAATGTTAAGTTTTTAAACTGGAACAAATTACAGAAACATGCAGTTTCCAATCCTTCAGCGTTACAGAAATTCCTATTTGTCGTAGTGTGGATTTGTTCATTTTTGGAAGTGTGTAATTAAGTGTGTGTTTTCAAGTATGTCAAGGTTGAAAATTGCTTGTTTCTGAATTCCTTGTTTTAATTTGGGGCTCCTAGACTTGTTTAATACTTTGATTTTTCTTAAATCCAAAGTCTTCGTTTCAGATGCATTTATCAAATAAAATTAACTCTTGTCTTGCAGTTTTTATGATTATAAAAGAATATCTTAAAAGTTGGGTCATGAATGAGTGTAGGACTGCCAATGTAATAATACAGAGCCTATTTTTCTAAGTCAATAATCATGGCATTAAAGAATTAAATTGATAAAGTTACAAAGAGTACAAAATAAACCTTCTTTTTAATGCATATTTGTTTTAAAATTTGTCAGTTGTGTTGAAATTTCACATTTTCCCCAATACTTTAATCGCACCTTTGCGCATAATTCATGCACTAGGCTATTGAATGCTGGCAAGATTGGTCCCCTTCAAAAAATGCATAGAAACGGGTGAAATTTGTCAGGATTTCCTGATTTTGAGATTTCCCTGTAGGATTTTTTTTTTTTTTTTTTTATCTGGAACGCCTTCACCGCAAAGGTGTTTATATTTTTAAAAAATGTTTGTACATGTATAACACTAGAAAGGGGTATTTTATTTTAAGGGGTACCTATAAGTAAATGCAAGCATACAATATGGGGTATTAAAAAAAAAAAAATAGGAAACCCAACTGGATGACGTTCTGGATGTAAAAGCCCAATTCAAAAAATTAAGTCTTTTTCAGTAAAAGAATTGTTCCTATATAGCTCAGGTACTTGAGTTATGGACATCTAAACACAAACACAGTTTTATAATTTTTGTCCAAGGATCCCAACAACCATGCTAACTGGCACTTATCATAACCTTGATTGAAATAAACACTTTCTGCTTCCAATGTTTAAACATGCTTTACCCGGAGACTTTCTCATCCGAAATCTGTAAAACGCAACATGCAGAACTTTAGGGGGCGCCATTTGGGTTTCCTTTTTTTTTGACTCGCCCTGTACATGTACCATAGACCCTGCATTGTTCAGGGGCCCTCGCCATCGGCGACACGTACACTCTCAAACCCTCTGTTCATTATTTCGTGGATTTTTCATTTGCTCCCAATCTCACACCGGTACGCTGTTGAAATTTTGAAGCAGAACACCTTTAAAATATCCTTCTTCCCTGGCCTAAAACTATTTTTGCCCGAAATCATTACAAGTGTAGATGGATGAATGAATGAATGAATGAATGACTAACCATGTGATGCTCTGGTGTGGTTTGGGGTGTTTTTTTTTTGGGGGGGGGGGGTTGATAATTAGGGGCGCCTACCCTTCTGCCTTTAACATCCCCACACACACGACATGCCCTTTTCCCTTTGACATTATTTTCCCTTCGTGCCTTTTGTTCCTCCTTGGAATTTTTCTTCATGCCCTTTTCCCCTTTCCCCCCATGGCATTTCCCCCCTAATACCCATTTTCCCCATGACATTTTTTCTGTCATGCAATAGTTTTCCCCCATGGCATTTCCCCCATTGCATATCCACCAGGTTTCACTCGTGTCCCTTTCCCCCAACAGCATTATTTCCCTATGACATTTCTCATGCCCCTTTTTCACCACATGTGGCATTCTTCCTTCATGCCTTTTTTTCTCCACGCCATTTTCCCTTCATGCCTTGTTTTTTCATCATGGCATTTTCCCCCATCGCAACAGTGGTCTATGTTTTGTGCACAAACAATTAATGCGCTTTGCGAGAAGACTTGTTCCTAATCCGTACATACACTGTATGGGCGAAAACCAGCCTATACCCCGCGATAACGGAAATATTAGACAGTAATTCTAAATTGTTAAATAATTCAATAACTAAACGTGGGCCGATTTGTTTTCGATCGATGTCTCATTCAAAAGTGACTAACTTTTGTACACGTATAGCTAGAAAAATAGCAGTTTAGAAAAGGAATCTTTATTTCGGGATGGCAATCGAAATAGCATAGGGAATAATGCAACTTTAAAACATATTTTCACTTGATATATTCATCTTGCAACAAGTTGTGTGAAGCTCGTTTCCAAGAAAAAGAAATACTTTTGGGCTATTATCAGCCAACAACAATTATAAACATGTGGGGTTTTTTTAATTTGGGGGCTGACATGTTTGAACAAAATTAAAGTGCTCGAAACGGTTGATGGGAATTGCCCCACCATGCATCCCTTTCCTGCAAAGTTCCCAGACAGATGTGCGGATTCAAAGAAAATGATACGTCCTGCAAGTTTCGGGGAAAACTCTGTAAAAATGAGTGCTCTTAATTGATTGTTAATACCCGAATCTTAAATATACAAAGATGTACTGACATGAATATTAAAACATGTTCATCTGAGTCATTCACAAAAACAGTCAGATTTGACCAAATTGAACATAGCTATGTGCAATACTTGGCACTTTTATTTAGTTGAAACCTTGCCAGCAAGATTGCCTGGGGGCAACAACAAATAGGGATAGCTGAAGAACTGGGAGCAACTATAATGCGTCAAAATCTTGGAAAATCATTCAAAAGAGTAATAATTGCACAAGAAGCTATAACTACAGCATGTTTATACAGTGAAAACTCCATATTAAGTACACATCGATTCTTACATTCATTCAGTTTACATGTAAAGCATAATATTTCATTCAGTGCAGGTAAGGTACAGTTTGAGGGACTATAATCAACGATATAATACTATTACAGAACAAACAAAAATGAGGCACTTGGAAATAGGTTTCAAAATCCCGTCAATCAAAAACAAAATTTTAACCCCATAGTAGCATTGAAAAAATTACAGGCTAGTTAATGCAATGAAATAACGTAATTTAATTAAGAAGTGAAGACAAAAAGTAACCTTATATCCAATAATATACAGTAGCATTCCTTTGATACGGTGACCATAAAACGGCCAAAGAAAACAGAGCTTGAATTTATTATTATAAAACTAAAACCAATGTTTAAATGATTGTACAAGAGAAACATATTATTAAGTCTTCAAGCCTTGCTCTGCATTAAATCATTTGAAATACAGGTACCCTTCAACATAAAATTCCTCGTCTTATATGGACAGCATTTCAGATGGATTTACTTCAATATGATTTGGTAAATGTAGTGTTAAAATATGTATAAATCATAAAAGCGAACACACAAGGCACAAACGAAAAAAGTTCAGGCAGTACTTTAATGCAATATTGTATTTATAATTTTAACATCTCTAACGGCACTGGAAACGAAGTTGTTGCTGTGTACATACACTTTTTTGGTAAAGTATATACAATCTCACATATACATGCGTACCGCCTCTTCCTTTTGATTTGTTTCCGGTGTCATTTTCTCCCCATGGCATTTTTCCTTCATGCCCTTGTTCCCCCCCCCATGGAATTTCACCTTCATGCCATTTTTCCTTCCATGGCAGTTTTCCTTCATGCCCTTCACCTTCCACGACACTTTTCCTTCATGCCCTTTCCCGTCCATGACACTTTTCCTTCATGCCCGTTCCCTTCCATGACACTTTTCCTTCATGCCCTTTCCCGTCCATGACACTTTTCCTTCATGCCCTTTCCCTTCCATGACACTTTTCCTTCATGCCCTTTGCCTTCCATGACACTTTTCCTTCATGCCCTTTCCCTTCCATGACACTTTTCCTTCATGCCCTTTCCCTTCCATGACACTTTTCCTTCATGCCCTTTCCCTTCCACGACACTTTTCCTTCGTGCCCTTTCCCTTCCACGACACTTTTCCTTCGTGCCCTTTCCCGTCCATGACACTTTTCCTTCATGCCCTTTCCCTTCCATGACACTTTTCCTTCATGCCCTTTCCCTTCCATGACACTTTTCCTTCGTGCCCTTTCCCCTTCCATGACCCCTTTCCTTCATGCCCTTTCCCTTCCATGACACTTTTCCTTCATGCCCTTTCCCCTTCCATGACACTTTTCCTTCAGGCCCTTTGCCTTCCATGACACTTTCCTTCATGCCCTTTCCCTTCCATGACACTTTTCCTTCATGCCCTTTCCCTTCCATGACACTTTTCCTTCGTGCCCTTTCCCCTTCCATGACCCCTTTCCTTCATGCCCTTTCCCTTCCATGACACTTTTCCTTCATGCCCTTTCCCCTTCCATGACACTTTTCCTTCAGGCCCTTTGCCTTCCATGACACTTTCCTTCATGCCCTTTCCCTTCCATGACACTTTTCCTTCATGCCCTTTCCCCTTCCATGACACTTTTCCTTCAGGCCCTTTGCCTTCCATGACACTTTCCTTCATGCCCTTTCCCTTCCATGACACTTTTCCTTCGTGCCCTTTCCCCTTCCATGACCCCTTTCCTTCATGCCCTTTCCCTTCTATGACACTTTTCCTTCATGCCCTTTGCCTTCCATGACACTTTTCCTTCATGCCCTTTCCCTTCAATGACACTTTTCCTTCGTGCCCTTTCCCCTTCCATGACACTTTTCCTTCATGCCCTTTCCCTTCCATGACACTTTTCCTTCATGCCCTTTCCCTTCCATGGCACTTTTCCTTCATGCCCTTTCCCTTCCATGACACTTTTCCTTCATGCCCTTTCCCTTCCATGACACTTTGCCTTCATGCCCCTTTCCCCATGACAATTTTTTTTTTTTACCCATGGCATTTGTTCCCTATGGTATTTTACCATTCATATCATACCTTTTTTCCCCTCCGTGTAATTTTTCCCTCATGCCGTTTTTTTCCCCACGGTAATTTTCCTTCATGTCATTTTTCCTTCATGACATTTTTCCTTCTTGCCCTTTTTTCCTCCATGACATTTTCCCCTTCTTGCCTTTTCCCCCTTCTTGCCCTTTCCCCCATGGCAAGTTTTCTCTTATGCAAGTTTTTCCCCATGGCATTTTTCCTTGTGGTATTTTTGCCCTCATATCATGCCCATTTTCCTTGCGGCATTTTCCCCATGACAACACCCATTTGTTTACCTTCACAATTTTGCTTTATTTTGACTGAACATTTTGGAAAGAAACAAATATGTTAAACATGTATCAAACTGTGAATCACTGTAAAATCCAGAGATGTTCCTCATCAAACTACAGAGTAAATGAAACTAAAAGAAAAACTAAGCCTTTACACAATGAGACAAGTACATGTTTATGTATTGTGTCCTGGCTATTTGAAGCTTAAATCAAATTCAAAAGACAAATACAAAAAAGTCCCTGCAATTTCCACTTCTAATTACAAAATTACAAAAGCATGACATATACATGTATATCTGAATTGACTGACAAATGTCTGGGATTTGTTTTTTTAATTAAAGGGAATGTACATAATTGGCTTTTGCTGTAATTTCCAGAAATGGAGTATTTGAGGGGTTAGTATAATATATCAAATATTGTTACACTGACATGTTTGAAGTTTTGTGTTCAAAAATGCTGGAAAAACCAAGAAAAACAAAATTGTTTAAGTAGTCTGGTTCCCTGACTCCACTAAAGATGAAAGGAATCAATTTATAGTTGCCAGAAAATTGCAAGGTAAGGGAACCAGTCTAGCTGGCTTGCACCCGTTCATGAACATGTAACCAATACCAAACAAAATTTGGATTAAAAAAAAGTAAATTTGGAGCAGTAGTTGAAATATAGTTAGGTTTTTCCAACGGTGGTCGGCCGACCACCGTTGGAAATGTATACAAAAATACCATTTTCTTGAAAATGACTTCACACCAGGTGCCATAATTTTACAGGATGCTATTAGACTGTCATTTACCATCATCCTAGTAAGGTATTTCTTAAAAACTTGGTGGTTTTATTTTTCGATGTTTGCAAATGTTGTATATTCCCTTTAAATGATGAATTGGCAATTACAGTCTCCTGAGAATTTTTCACAAAACACAATCTTATGTTTTTTTGGTTACATTTGATGTTCCCATTTCGTATCACACAATTAAGTGTACAGGATGAACAACAAATCTACAAACACTTTATAAGAAAGTATGTTGAAACAGAATCACAAAAAAATACATATGAACTAAAGGGAAAAACTGTGAAACATTTCAACAAAGTTGAAGCAAATGCAATTGCAATACTGTAAATGAAACACAGTTGAAGCAGAATTTAAGAAAAAATACAAATGAATTGAAGGAAAATAATTGCAGAACATTTTGCCACAAGAACGTTAAAGTATCTAATATCAGTACAGCATTTCATTTCCGTTTCTAACTAAAACCACCACACTTCCTAACCACTTCTAAAATCCCTGAAACTTTCCCAAGGGAATTTCTGCTAATTCCTGCACCAGGAAGCTATGAACAAATACGTGATTTTGACATATCTGCGTACGATGAGACTTCGCTTCGAACAAACAGTCCAATTTAACTGTGCCGTCTCTCAAGAACACACCAATATCTTATCAAAACTCCTTAGTACATTAAATACGTTTGATAGTACCGGTAATTGCATATTCTGACAAACATTCATACATCTCAAGCATTATGGAATCCTATATCCACACACAGTTGTGCAACTCGGGTAATATTACAAAGTACTCTCTTTTCCACCATGCTTCACAAGTGCACACTAAACCATTGAAATAAGTTGCGTACATTCACTGACACTCCCAGCCACCTCCAGTTGATGTGACTCAGTGTCCACTTCATGTGAACCATGCACAAATTGCACATTACGTCCTTCATTTGCTATCTTGTCTCCCTCACATGACTCTAATTTGCTCCATATGGCAGGGTTTTTGGTGAAATTTGCATCTTTTTATGTCATTAATTAGTCCTTCTGATTTGAAAATCACAGGCGTGTGGAAAAAAACACACCTGGATTTTTTTAGGCGTGTGATTTTTCTAGGCGTGTGATTTTCTAGGCAAGTGATGTTTTAGGTGTGTGATTCTATGGTCCAAGCTGGGCTTTTTTTGTCTTCACTGACGTACTTTATTTTTCACAAATTATGAAGTATAATTATGCTGTAAATGTATGCCGAGATGTGCGGTACTGAGGGATTCAGGCGTGCGATTATTCGCACTTCTCAGGAAGCGTGTCATGGCGTGGGGGTGTGATCGCACGCCTCAAAACAGAAGGACTGATTACTGGTGATGTCCCTGAGCAAGCGCTTTACAGAGACGGATATTACAAAGACAGATCACTGGCCATTTTTTTTCCCAAGGATATGGACAATTATTAAGTACCAATTAATCAAGGCACGTTTGCACTGTACACACACAAAACCCCCTTCAAATGGAGAAACCATTGTGAATGCTATTGTACAAAGCAGCTGCCCTGTGACACTTGCTAGCACAATGCTTTCGCCACTTAACGAGGCCTCCATGATAAAGGTGATCAGAATGTATTGATTAAATTGATTAAAGCTGTAGATAAGCTTTACATATATGTGCAAGTTATATGATTAAATGTTCATGAAGATTACTATTGTGGTAAACTACCCCATTCAGTAGCTGATAATATATGTCCCACATCCTAAGGATATAAGCTGATTCAACTGATTAATTTGAGATACCTGTGTTTCATCAACCTATGTAAAACCAATTTGTTGTCATTATTCTCACATTTCCTACTGCTCTTAGGCAGTCCTTCACCATGGGCCTCCAACAATTTCCTCAAGGGAATTCAAACCAAAGATCTTTCCCTCATGTACTCTTAGAAAGAAACAAAACCCCTTCATGATCTCAGGAGCTATCGATGCACTTGTTGACGTGACGCTGAAACTCTTCCAAACGATCCGCTGGGTATTCCCTCTTACATCTCGGGCATTCCAGAGGCTTCCGAGACAAAGAGAAGCTTGACTGCATGGAATGGTAACTGCTTCTTTCAGGAGTCTTACCAGGCATTGTTGCCCCCGAGCTGGTCGAGTAGAATTCCCCCATGGAATCTGACAAATCCTTACCGTCTGCTACATCCTGCCCTGGCCCATCACATTCTATGTCATGCATGTCATGAAAGCCTTCCTGCCAGGGGGAGCTCTTGGGTCCCTTGAAGGCGCACCGCTGATTGCTGAAGGTTGGCGCTAGGGACATGGCTGAACGGCTGCCCTGTGGCTTGAGCGCATTCAGCTGTTGCTTGAGTTTCCTATTTTCCTCTCGTTCCCTATGGAGATCATCTGTCAGAAGGTCAACCTAGATTGAAGACAATAAACGCTTGGAATTAACAAACTGAAATCAGTGTATGCGCTGAGCGAGGTTAACAAAGGACCTGTGCTTTATTTCTGAGCAAGTTCATGGACAAACTTGAAACCCGTGTCAAATTACTCCGAAGCTTTACATTAGCTTCAATGTTTGAAACAGGAGCAACTACACATGAAAAGAATCAAAAGATTGCTGCAGTCATTCAGAATGACTCCAGACTCTAACCAATTGTACTACATTGTACTAAAACTCTATTTGGGCCAACCTGAGTTGTGTCTAATGCTTTCTGGTAAGGCAGTGTGAAATGAGTGTGAGTTGTTCATAGATTCTGACGTTACCTGTTGGCCCATACGTTGGCAGTTCTTAGTCCATTGCTCAACAATGAAGTTGTTCTTCTGCTTCTGAGATGTTGAATCCTGCTGCTCCTGCCTCAGGTCTTCCTCATAAAGCTTCATCTGTAAGATGGAACAAAGGATTGTGGGTTACAAGAGATTGCAATGGATTCTTGGTAAGAAAGAGTTAAGGACCCTATCTTGCCTGTCAATCAATCAAGTGAATTGACCAATTGACCTATCGCCCTTTGCGAGTTAGCCACGCCCCTTAGACAACCCCATGGAATTTATGTACACTACTTTTTGCTTGTATCAGATTTTGTGAGTTCAGCGTCCATTTGTACATCATGTAATTGGACAATATTTTACAAGCTGCGTTGAGGCGATTCTCAGTAACACGATTCCACCGAGACAGGTCAATTAGATTACTAAGCTTAGTCAGGTGGCATCGTCAGGGGACCCCGTGTAGATAGAGGAAAATACACAGACCAGTGTTCTTTAGTCTGAAATGAAAATCTTTTAAGGTCAACTTAATTAGTCCTGATACTATTTGGTTTTGGCGCCAAAATGTTGGGGGGGTGGGGGTTATTACCTGTGCTCGGACCACCATATCGACTTCCTTCAAGTCAGCTACCTCTTGTTTGAGTTTAGCAATCTCTAGCTCCAAGCTGCGACAGTTGGAACATTGCTGCTGTTTCTTCTGAATATCCTGCATTGTCTCCATCAGAGCGTTGTAGCGCTGCTCAAATATCTGCAAGTGAGAACAATGTCAGTCAAAATACACTCCACTGTGAGTAACCTACGGAATTTGTCAGTGAAATTTGAAGAAACCCTGAAACGCTGATTTATTGTCAAGCTCACATTTCATCTTGAATTCCCTCAACTAATATCACTGTTGCTGTGTAATTGTGTATAACATGATTCAGGCAAGCTCTTACACAGTTACATGAAGACAACCAAGCATGAATACATTGTTCAGAGTGGGTGAGAATGTCAAGACACCAGACTACCAGAACCTCCAGTGCAGGAGGTTGCTGGAATGGAATTCAAATTTAAATTTACATAGGAACAAATGGAACAAAAACTCTAGAAAAGGGCTTAAAGAGCCTTTTTCAAGGTTTGCTAAAAGAGGTAACTGGTTAGTAATTAAATGGTGGAGGGGACGGTTATAGAAAGGAGAGAGTTACTTTAAGGGCTATAACTTACCTCTCTTTGTTTTTCTGCCTCTTGTCGATTTTTGATCAGCTGTTTATTATCTCCTGTCACCTTCTTGAGCTGAGTGTCAAGATGCTGAATCTTTTCATTGAGTCGTTGCTTCTGCTGCTCAAACTGGTCCAAGGATACTCCTCCATCAGCCTTTAGAAAAGGAGGAAAACATTTCTTAAAATTTTCAAATTCTTACACACGGTAGTAAAGCTACAG
Organism: Patiria miniata; assembly: GCF_015706575.1. Classification (NCBI taxonomy): domain Eukaryota; kingdom Metazoa; phylum Echinodermata; class Asteroidea; order Valvatida; family Asterinidae; genus Patiria; species Patiria miniata. The sequence continues at coordinate 2,612,376 of NW_024037062.1, forward strand.
ATGTGTTTTGCTTTCACAATAGATACATGGGAATTCAATTAATGGGGAGAAATTTGAACAATTTCCAAGACGTTTCTTTTCCAGATGTTCAGATGGATGTTCTTACCTCATCTTGTCCCTTTCTGGTGCTCCCAGTTTTCTCAGAAGTGCTCTTCTTTTTCCCCTCCTCCTTCTGGATTGGAAGGAAGACTTTGGAGTCATGAACAGCACGGCCGTCTTCCTTTTTGAATGGACCATATTTCTGGAGCTCGTCTTTCAGTTCCTCACAGCGTTTGGACAAGGTATCTATCATGACTTGGCTTAGGTTTAGTCTCTTCTCAAGTTTCTCATTCTACAAGGGTAGAAATAGTCAATACCAACCAATTATCAAAAGTCAACTCTTTTATTCAAGTCAGTTTCAAACAAGCAACACAGCCAAAAGAATGTATCTTTATCATGTTTTTGTCCTGTATTGCACGCAGTGATTTTTTTCCTTTAAACCCTTTCATGTGAGATGAAGAATAAGGGATTCGTTTGCTTTCTCGCAACATGCCCAGTGAAAGTCAGTCCACGTGATAAGCATTAAATTGTTAAAAAGTTTGACGTGGCCTATTTGTGATGCTTCACCATGCTTCCGGTACATGTAGCTGTTCACATACAAGTACTTTACAAAATGCCACCACTTGTTTGAAAGTACGTACATGTGCATATGCAGTCCATCTTGGAAGATGTTATTTAATCCTCCTATGCAAACATACATTCCATGTAAAGTTGGGGTTTTTTTCAGTCGAATCAATCAAGTGACTGCTTTTAACAGTTAAGAGCTCCCAACCTACATAAAGCAGGGCTGACTGGCTGTGACTGCTTTATGTAACTTAATACATGTACATCTATGCTTTGACTGTCGATGAGTGATAATCAAGCTGTGCCTACCAAATTGCCTGCTTTTGTCTGTTGACTAGATTTGATAAGTAACAGTGCTTGGAATTTTACTGTTGGTGACTAGCCTGTGTATAAAGGCATGGCAGGGGAAGAGGATTGATTTTTTGTGACGGTTTGTGACTGTTCAGACAGCAGGAGGGTTACAGGGACTTGATCAATTTCTGTGTTAGAACTAAAATGGCATTGGATTGGGATTCCTACATGCTGTTTTGTAGTTAGGGGGTGGAAGAAGCCAGACAAAACAGCCTGTTTTCCAAACAGTTTTAACAGATATCTGTGACTGAAATGGCTATTGTATCTCAGATAGCTGTTTGTGCTGAATAAACATCGTACTTTATGAACTCTGTGAATGAACACCAGACATGCTAGATGGTGCATTCAGATCACGTGTATAAGAGCTCCGTATGTGGGGCACACTACTGCATGTCCACACTTTGTACACAGCACAAAGTACACTCAGCTAAAGGCCCGAAATCAGGAAATCAGAATCCATGTCAGCCCATGGTTGGGCTGACATCCATGGAGCTATTAAACACATGTAGGGCAGACAACCGTGTGTGTGGTGCGACACAATCACACAATACAGTTGACTCTCGTTAGTACAAACTCTGTTATACAAAATTCTTGTTTTAACAAACATAAAGCCTTGGTCCCGACTGTGCATTTATATGCACAATGAATGGGACTGATGTTCCTCTTAATACAAAATTCTGATATAACAAACAATTTGGCTAGGTCAGAACGAGTTTGTTATAACGAGACTCGACTGTACACGGGTTGAAACATTACATGTGCAGCAAAAACGCTGGTGTTGCGTTGAGTAGCGTGAAAATGTAGGGAAATTGAACCCTGTTGACATTTGACATGAATCGACGTATATAGTGCAAAAAGTTTGCCCGAGTCCCTGTTACATATGTACATTGTGTAACTCTCTCTCTTTGCAACTGTTGAGTGAGTACATGTGCGTGGAGTCTATAGGCCTGCTCCACAAGAGTAACAACAATAACTGCCTTCAGACAAACATTATGGATTTGTGCTTTAATTCAGGAAGATGCTCACTTACCATAAACTGCAGTTGGACTATTTGACTGGCTGGTTGGTCCTTCTTAGAGCATAGCCTGTCAATCTTCTCTAACAATCGCTCATTCTCATCTGCTTTGTCTTGGATGTCTTCCTGTAGCTTCTTAATGGTCTCTTTGTATTCTGCGGCTTCCTGTGTGTTGTGAGACAACATTGAGCACGTTCAGTCAAGGTCCGTTGCTTGACTGGTGATGTAATGATGTAATTGTACACGTGATGTAATTTCACACCTGCGCACTTATACATGTAACAAGGTGCAAAAACCGCTCCGTAGACTCGTCCAAAACAGACCGATTCACTAAGTAAGCTCGGACCACTGCACACACGTTGGGCAACAGCATGTGCGCCTTTTCAATGCCTGACTGCATGTGCCAGGAGCAAACATATGCGCGTGCATGCATGTCAGCCTTGTGGAGTGCTGAGGCCTCGTGGTCTGTAGCATTGAATTCGTGGTCTGCAGGTAACTCTGAAGGTTGTAGGTTCGAGTCTAGCCTGGGGTTATGGTTCGTGTGCCCTTAGACAAAGCACTTTGTCACTCATTGTTTCTCCCCACCCAGGAGTAAATGGGTGCCTGTGAGGGCAGAGATAGTTATTGTGGTTGATTTAGCTGCTTTGCGCCGAAATGGCAACATCGAGCTGTATACATGTACTCCCCAGGGAGCTACAGTTGGAATATTGGCCCAATGAGCAGGGTAATGATGCAACGCCTTGAGCACCAATAATGGTGGATACATGCGCTTTATAAATACCCATTTCTGTTATTATTTTGTGCAGGCATGACAGACATTATGCAAGAGTGTGTTTGGTCAAACGAAATGACCATTAGGCAAGGTTTACTAGATCGGTCTATAAGCTAAGTTGACAAGACGAATCCAACTATTGTTGAGGAGGTCTCGGCAAAATATAATGCAATTACAGTTAACCATATTTCTCTCTTGAGCTTGCTCATAATTGGTTCCATTACACCTACATGTAGGTATCCTGTCCTTCCATAGATCTCTATGATTCAGTCATCAAGTGCATTGTGTTTTCAGTCCCTGCCTGATTCTTTGGGTTTTTCACTGGAAAGATAATTGCAGGATTTTCCTCCCACGCCTGATGAAATGCAATATTCTTTCATTGTCCTCTCCCTAGCTTTCGTTCGGCTATGAGCTCCGTGCGCTACCAAAAGAGGGCGCCCTTTCACCTAACAACGACGTCCCATGGGCAGGACATTTCGCAGGTTGACGCACACCGTTCCTTGTGTTTGACCCACGTACACCAGGGGATTTGTACTATTTACACGCAGTGGCATGGCCGCACTTCGCCGCGCAAACGAATTGCAGTCAGGCAAGATGGCGTCGGTCGGTCACCTCCAACTGTACTTCCTTTGCCGGTGAGGGGGTGCTTCTGAACAGAGCGGATTGCACTTGTTGCAGTGAATTTCCCGAATGTTGAGGAAATAAAATAACTCCACTTCAGAGGCATAGCGGCCCCCACCGCTATAGGCGGGGGGCCTTTTTTAGGAGTGCCCTTTTGGGGATTTGGCGTGAATGTTGGCAATTGTGCCACCCTGATAAGCGCCACCTACATGTACTGTCCGATAATTGGATGGATGAGTGCCCTTTTTCAAGTCTTCCCCTCCCCCCAATAAAAATGACCTTGCTACGCCCATTAAGCGACATATTATTGCAAAAGTTGAACAACATTGCGCAACTTTTACAGGTTTCGTTATGACTCATTTTTTTAAAGTTTCCCAATGAGTACCTGTACAACTGACGTCCCCAACTTACGCAACAAATTATGCAAAAAGTACTTGGAAAAAGTACCCTGTTGTACACAACTGCCCTTTTTCACCCAGCCATTACCCTCCTCCCTCCCCCCCCCAAAAAAAAAACCGAGTGCCCTTTTTTAGCCACAGCCTTTCTTACGAGTGCTGTTTTTAGAATTTGGCGTGAATGTCGGCAATTGTGCCACCCTGATAACTGCCACCTGCATGTACTGTCAGATAGTGCCCATGACCCTCCAATTTGAACAGCCCCGCCCCCCCCCCAAAAAAAACCTGTTGATTTTACCGAGGCCAAGTGACAAGTGAAAACAAAATGGCTTTTTTTCAGCACAGATGGATGAGTGCCCTTTTTCAAGTCCCTCCCCCAATAAAAATGACCTTGCTGCGCCTCTTTAAGCAACATGTTATTGCAAAAGTTGAGCAACATGTTTCGTTATGACTCATTTGAGTAGCTGTACATTTGACAGTCTGCAACTTGCTTAACAAATTATATGCATGTCATTTTATCATGCAAGGTACATGTATGGCATGCCACTGAATATGGACTGTTAACGTTACTGACCACATTGTACCAGTAATTGTGATTCTTGTGGAGTCTGCCATTGCTCAACTTATCAAGGTTGGAACCAGAAACCCACAGCTTTGTTTTTGAAGTGAATTGCTCTTTTACCTAATGACAAGATTTTTAGCCGTTGCCTCAATTTTTTGAAGAAAGTTGGACAAATATATTTTCAAATGGCGGTTCGAGGTGCCTCAAAGACTGTTTAAGTTTGTTAAATGTTGACTGGCTACACCGATTTTTGTGAAATTGACCACAGCCGTGCAACCAAATTGTTGCGCAAATTTGATACATTTGTACATTGTGTACATGTATGTAAGTTACACACTTTGTGAAATCGGCTGCAAATGGTACAAAAATGTTGAATTGGGTCCTTTTTAACAATGGTTAATTTTGACAGATGGTTGTAAGGGTATTTCCCAGATGCTCACTAGGATTGCTAACTAGGATTGGGCAATAAGGAACTTGAAAGAGGATTACATGTATCTGTATTATTTACAATGTAACGCACAATTGCTCCCACTCATCACGCTGGCGTGACTATTATTCAACTACATAATTCCATTGTCATGTTTGTTTTGTTATACAGAGGTCATAGTTTCAGTTTGACAGAGGCAATCAATCGTTATTGTATTTCCCAGCTTCCTGATTGCGAAATAGTTAAAAGGGAAATCCCCTTTGACAACATGGACAATGGTACATGTATTTAACCTAATTCTGCCTAGGACCTAACAATAGACCTATACCAATGCAAATAACAATGTACATGGGCATGTACCTTTTTATGTGTGCAATACACACTGTATGTACATACTCCCTGTGGCTTGTGTACATTTTGTTAAGACATCCACACTTAAAGGGTTTCAATAAGCACATGCACGTATCTGGATTTCATTAGACGATTACTTCAGTGATACTTTCCACAAGTCACTTTTGCAATTTCGTCAGAAACTCTCCAATGACAAGCTTGTTCTTCTTCCTTTAGGGTAATTCACAAAAGCAGAATATTTGCCCCAGGATTTGCTGACTAAAACACAACTTCTCACCAAGATTTTGTCGACATCTTGGCCTTTCTCCTTGGCTAGTCTTGTCAGTTCTTGCTTCATCAGCATCATCTGGTGGATGAAAAGCTCATGATGCTCGAATGATACACCGGGCTTGGGCTGGAATGGTACAGCAGGCTTGGGCCGGAATGGTCTGCTACTAGGCTGCTCATTATCTGGCCTGGACGACTGAAAGAACGGAATACAGTGACATAAATAAGAAGTCAGATGGCGTTGGAGTGGGGCAGATAACAGGCTGGCAGGGGAGGGGAAGATCCACCTGCTTCAGTTACTTATAGTGGTACAAAGCAATGTTATCTCCCTAATTACCTGGTGCCAATTGCATGGAGTTCCTAATAAAGCTATGAAATTTGCTGAAAATTATCTGATCAGTATCTGATTAGCACAAATGGGTTATCACCAGTCAAACTGCAATGCATTGCATAATATCACTTCTACAGGGTGAGTCAAAAAAAGCGGAACCCAAACCCCCAAAATTATATTTCATATTTAAAAAATATTTAGCACCAAAAATAATAATGACTTGAAAGCAATTTATTTTTTGGACGAGACAGGTTTTAGAGTCATTGCGTTTAAATGGTGATATTCTTTGAACGGATTGAGCAATTTCAATATTTTTTTGTATCTGAAACTAGTTTTTGAACTTGGCTTTCCAGTCATTATTATTTTTGGTGCTACATATTTTTTTTAAAATATGAAATACATTTTGGGGGGTTTGGGTTGACTCACCCTGTATATATACATGTACTGTAATCCTCAATATGACACAATGTATGATGTACAATGTACATGTATGCTCAGAATGTAAATTTGCTTAGTACAAAAATGTACATGTACACCATGTACACGTATGTAAGTTGTAACTCCTCTTTGGCATCTCCATGAAATTGGGACCTGGCAACATTACATGTACATGTAGTACAACCTTAACATCTTGCATCATTTGTGAACAGAAAGTGTGTTATAATTATTTAAATAAGTTTACATGTACTTACTCGAAACACGCAATGCTCATTGTACTTATTTGGTTTTAAAGTTTTTGGGGGTACAAAAAGAACATCTACATACAGTTTGTTGACAGTTCAGAATGTTGTTAATTTCTTTTATAAGAATCTTATTCTTTTTACATTTTTCCAACTTGAGGCCTTACAGTCAAATCATAAAAGGCATTCACAGACAAATAAAGCGTGTCTGTAGCGTGTGCATTCATCTTTGTGCTATTACTTAGGCCAACTAAAAGTGTTTCCAGTAACACTACCCCAAAAAACGGGGTCTACCCGATGTTCCCCAATTTCTACAATGTATGTTCCCCGAAATCCTTAAGATTAGGGTTAGGGCTGGAGAACATCAGTATTGGGGAACATAACTATTTTCTCGGTTACCAAAACCGTGCTCATGCTGGTTGTGTTTCAATCTTCTTCAGTAAACAACATGCATGGATTAACGAACAGAAAGTAAAACCAGCTTTCTCAACTGTGCGGACAATGAAATCACAACCTAAATGAGTACGGTACAGCAGGCTTTGGCCGGAATAGTCTGCTACTAGGCTGCTCATCAGCTGGCCTGGATGACTGGAAGAACAGGATACAGTGATAAAAAAAAGAAATCAGGTTGAGTTGGAGATGGCAAATAACTTGGGTGGAGGTTCCTAAGCGAAGGAATTTACTGAGAACAGATTATGCTTAGCAAAAAACAGGTTATTACCAGCCAAACTGCAATGCATAGTGATGCACACTTCCTCAGTGTGATTTACATGTGCGCTCAGAAAGTAAATTTGCTCAGTAATTAATTCCTCCTTGACATCTCCATGAAATGAACTTGTACAACCTTAACATCTTGCAACATTTGCAACAAAAAGCATGCTATACTACGTGTAATTATTTTTAATCAAAACACGTCATACTTATTTGGTTTCAAAGTTGGTTTGGGTAAGGCCAAAAAAAAAAATAAGTCGGTCTCTGGTCAGCGCGCGCGTCAATTTTAATCATGCGCGTCGATCTTTTTTTTCCCAAAATGTTCCGCGGTAGCTCCAACAGCGCCCTCTATTTCGCACCTCCTCATTTTTTTTTACCAAAGAGCACCAAGGAATGGGAAATTGCACCAAGGCAAATGATCGAAAGCACCAAGGCAAATTATGGAGGACACCAATGTACACGAGGACACAAAAAAAGCAAAATAGTACCCCACCTTTTCTGTACAATCCAAGCTTGAAGAAAAAAGAAAAAAAAAGCAAAAAAAAAAAAAAGCCGCGTGGCCGCGTCAATTCCGGAACTTTGGTCTGACCAGAGACCGAATATTTTTTTTTTTTGGCCTAACAAAGAATATATGGAAAATCGCACATTTTTAGATTCACAGTAAAAAAAAAAACCTTGACTTTAGACAAAACTAATAATGGTGAACGTACTGGTTGAGTCAGCATTTCATCCAACTGAAAATACATAGTTCAGAACCAATGCTATGCTCTTTTAATGGTTTTACTGTTTTAAGCGTTTCCAACTTGAGGCCTGACACAGTCCAATCAGATCATAAAATGCATTCACAAATAAACAAATTCATAAATTAATTCAGGCATACATGTACGCACACAAGTGTGTACAGGGCCTATTTACCTGCAATCGGAGACCCCCTATTGTCCCTCTTTTGTTTGTACTTTTACTTTTTAGGAAGACCTCCCATATGTTTTGCACACGATCAGAGATTGGGGACCTTCGGGAATTGGGGACCCTATTGTCCTCTATTGTTCAACATCCCATATTGAATGCAGAAACAAGCTCATATTATACATATCGTTATATGTGCATACATGTGCAATGTATAGTTTTGTACATGTATGTAATTAATTACTTAGGCCAACTAAAAAGTGTTTCCGGATAACAGTGCCCAGCAAAAATACATTCTTTTTAATGGCTCTGCTTTTGGAATGATTTCACACCCATTTTCTCGGTTACAAAATCATGCTCATGCTGGTTGTGTTTTAACCTTCTTCAGTAAGCAACATGCATGGATTAACGAACAGAAAGTAAAACCAGCTTTCTCAACTGTGCGGACAATGAAATCACAACCTAAATGAGTAACCGTTCTTAATGAAAACCATGACAGTCAAAAATAAACATGACAGAATTCAAAACAAGAGAAATTGATCAAGGAACTTTTGTTGGCAAGCCTTCTCGTTCAGCAAGGTCTGCCTCAATTGGCGAGCAATAACATACTAGCATGTCTGAACTTGCAATGTTCTGGGGTTCCCCCCACCTAGAAATGAAGTCTAATGGGAGTGCCAAGTACCAGTGTACCTCATGTCTATATTCAGCAATGACCACGTACATGTGTACATTCCATTGCTCTGCCCACACTGAGTAATCAATGCTTTAATAAGTGTATTGCAAAATCCAGCAACTGATGCCATCTTGAAGACGTGTTCTAAATAGAAATTTCTAACTGACTGCGTCAGACTGATGCATGTATTTTTTCAAAGATGCTGAAATATGAGGTGCTATGCAACAAAACAGTTCTCACTGTGATGCAAAAGTAAGCCCTGTCAATATCTGAATTTTCAATAATCGATATATATCGGAAATCTAATATTGAGAATATTCGATATAGGCCTATTGATTATCTTATGTAAAAATTAAAGACCATAAAGATGACACCTTGATTAAAAAAATAAATCAAAGAAAATAACTCCCAATTTTCCACGGCCTTTCTCTGGAGCATACTGCTAAAACTTTTCAAAAAAAATCTCAGCACTGATGTGTTTTTTCCAGACCGGGCATTTTAAAATGTATTTTTACATTTGGGGAGACCGCGAAAAAAAGGCGAGAAATCCAGCAAACGCAGAGCACAAAGCAACGCCACTTAACATTTCGCAGTGTTTTTAGTTCGAGTCACCATGGTCGCAAGCACAAGTTGCCGCCAAGTTTTGTTTCATAGCAAATGGTAAACACAAAGTAAAAGCACAAATGGGATCATTATCAAGCGAAATCGTCTGTGCTTAAATTGCAAAAGAAGTAAGAATTGAGTCTTTGTAACTTTTCATCCAGGGATGTAATTGAGTCCATCACATGTAAATCACAAACCCTTTCACAAGCCCAGTCACAAGAAACAGTGCAAAAAGAGTAACAATTTGACTAGCATGTGATTTGAATGAGGTCTGGATGACTTGTGATGGACTTGTGATTGACTCAACTACATCCCGGTTTTCATCATATGTGATGCGATCAAGCTAAATGAGTCATTTGTCAGGAATTTTTATTTGGAGATACAGGGCAAAATAGGGCCACTTCATCACATCACTTCATCACATCTCTTGGTGTTCCGACTTCCATAATTTTTGAACTACAGATGGTATCAGCATGCAGTATTCACAGCAGTAATGCTGAGATTGTGCTCTTTTCAAATCTGTAATAAAAAATTTTGACCAGGGTCGACAAACGACTCATGTAGCTTGATCGCATCACATCTCTTTTTGTCTAACTACTCAGACTCCTTATCATAATGAAAACCCCAAAAGGTTAGACCCATTTGTTCAGTTTCTCAAGTTAATTACCTTTACCGAAACGTAGGACTCGGAAAAGGGCTCCTTGAGATTCAAAAGAAAATCAAATATTATATCAATTTTTGTCTTTTTCAATGAAATACAAACCTCATGTTTATCTCCGCCGGTCTTCTGTGAAGCTTTCTGGGCCTTTCCAGGTTCTTCCTTGGAATAAGATGATGACTGATCTCCCCCTTGAATCTTGGTAACCCCTCCCCTCTCATCCTCATTCCCATGACATCTTGCACAAATCTTCTCTCGCTTCCGAGAGTTTGCCAATTCCGCGTTCAGTTCTGCGTTCTTTCTCTGCTGTTCAGTGAACTGCTGTCGTACCTTTGCAAGGTAAGCATCCGTTCGAGCAACATCCAGTTCCAGGTACTTTGACCGTTCTTTGTAACGTTCTGCATCCTGCTTGCTTGTTTGAACCTCCACGACCAGTTTCTTGAAGGCTCCGCTCTTTCTGTCTAGGGCAGCTTGCGCAGTTGCTTGTTGGGCGAAGAGGAGTGATAGTTGATGAGGGTTCAATTGCACTTGAGTAACACTTTGACCTAATAAGTTTGCCATTTAGATGACTTGCAATGCACGTTAATTCAAAGCACGAAACTTTCAGTAAGTTATAAAAATATTTGGCAAAGTTCTTGTGTAAGTCCTGTAAATGTTTATTGGGATCCTTTAATCGTTTAGTTCTTAGTTGTAGTTGTTCGCACCAGGTTAGGTAATGCATGTACATGTGTATGTACATCAGTGATATTCAGACGCGAGGTATTGCCTTCTGTGAACGAGAGAGTTGTTTTGTAGCACTCATTTCAACACTGCACCTCAATCCTCAATATGGTTTCCCTTTAAATCTATAAACAGAAAGGATGGAAGAGTTGTCAATTTTAACTGATTAACCAACAAGATTTCTGAATGTAAACATTTAAAGCTGGTGTATGTGTGGTCCCAGGAGCTACATGTAGAATGCTGCTTCTTCACGCTGCATTCATGCAGTACAGTAAACGCCATCCATATAACTCCTACTGTGCTACAACAGAAGGTGCTGAAGTAATGAAGTATACACCGTAGAACATGTACGTGTACATTTGTACATGTACAGTGCCTAATGCACATTGGAAGATTTTAACCTCTTTGATATTTTAACCAAAACGATTTTTACACGCACCAAAACAGTATTCATGAAGGCAGTGGTGATATTGCCGTGACCACCTGACCAATCACAGGGCACTTTGATTGGTCACCAATGCTTGCCAGGAAACAGTCTAGCCAAAGCTATGCATAAGTCTACTTTTCCGGAATTCAAAATGGCAGCCTCAAACAAGGCGTTTGTGACAAGGGTGTTTCCCAAATTGAAGGTGAAATTTCTCTTTTCTTCCCAAAGGTTACTCCTAGAACTATGAGGCTCTACATGGAGCCTCATAGTTCTAGGACAGACTGGGACCGTGAGTGCATAAAAACGTGCAAAATTACTACTGACGTTTTTTTTACTTCACCATTAGGATAATTAATGCCCACACAACACATACATCAAAATGATAAAGTTGCAAGCATGTCATCTGCGAAATTTGAGACCTTAAATCCAATTTTAAGGCAAGTTTTTGGCAGTTCAAAAACCATCCACGTCAATCTCCATGCTCTGGAAATGGGTGTGTGATTCCCAATGTATTCTGGGTAGGTGTAGGAAGTGCCTTGCAGCTTACTTGTTTTTTAATTGATAGCCAAATGAACACAGCGCCCTCTGTTAAAAAATGAAACATTCTACATTCACTCAGATCAACAAGAGGGCGCTGCTTTATCTACAAGATGAAAATGTTCTAGCTAGGGAGTTTTTTTGCACAATGCATTGCAGTACACATCAACGTGATGTCTCACGTTTGGATTTCGATAACTCTCTGCAAAAATTTGAATTAAAAGCTGAATTTTTGGTGATGCAATGCTCACAACAGCAACTTTGCGAGGCAGAAGTTTCGGGGATTATTGAGGAAACTGTAGTGAGTAAGAAGCTTGCAAATTTGATTCACACTGGTTTTATTATGCAGCACAAACTTTTGCATGATATGGATACCTTAAGTTTTGGGACTCTCATACACAGTATTGAGAGTCCCAAATTTTTGGACTAGTTCTAGGAGTACCCAAAGGTTACTCCTAGAACTATGAGGCTCCGCGTGAGCGGAGCCTCATAGATGTAGAAGCCCGCAAAATTGTCTGCAGCACAAAACACTAATAAAGTACAAAAACGTCCATCAAAATGCAGCCATTTCACACAGAACCGCTGCACAGTTTGCCCCTATACTCCGTACTTTACCTCTTGACATACTCACGTATCTTGGGCACAACTAACATAGGTGGATTCTGTCGGTTTTTAGGCCAAAATGATGAAAAATATGCCCTTTCCGCACTGAGCCAACCGAACACTTGAAACGTGCACGCATATGATCGAGCGATGATTTTCGGAGCGCGCCGCGGGGGGTACGGTGCAGGCGAAATGATAGTATGTGCATGCGTACAAGTGCATGTACCCCCCGCGGCGCGCTCCGAAAATCATCGCTCGATCATATGCGTGCACGTTTCAAGTGTTCGGTTGGCTCAGTGCGGAAAGGGCATATTTTTCATCATTTTGGCCTAAAAACCGACAGAATCCACCTATGTCTGTATGTTAGTTGTGCCAAAGATACGTGAGTATGTCAAGAGGTAAAGTACAGAGTATAGGGGCAAACTGTGCAGCGGTTCTGTGTGAAATGTCTGCATTTTGATGGACGTTTTTGTACTTTATTAGTGTTTTGTGCTGCAGACAATTTTGCGGGCTTCTACATCTATGAGGCTCCGCTTACGCGGAGCCTAGTCATAGTTCTAGGAGTACCCAAAGGTATGTAAACCTAACCACCATCATTTGTATTTTCACTTCCCACCGAAGCCTAGCCCTACAGGGGCGCATAAGGCAGTTTGAAGACCGTTTTAGGGGTGAAATCTGACGATTTTAATCAGGGGTACAAGTGAAAATGGTCAAACAAAATTAATAGTAACCGCAATAGGGCCGTCGATCTTGGACTCTACTATCGCCCGACCATGTCCAAATGTTAAAAAGCGATCCGTAGACATAGTTACTCGGACCATTCCTTCCTCCATGCTCGGACTAGTGGAAGTGTGGCCTTTGTTTACGGAGGTAGTCCAGTAAACTGGCCACATGGGGCTAGAACGAAGGTAGACCCGTGAACGTTGCTATATTCACGGGTAGTTCAACGCTGCACTCGGTAGTACTAGTACTAGTAGTAGTAGTAGTAGTAGAAGGCCTCCATACAATATTACCATACACTATTGTACACAATTGCGTCAGTTTGCAACCTTTTTTTTCCCAACATTCTTTCCCCAATGGACATTATTGCAAGAAAAAGTCGCTTACGTTACCTGAGTACAGAGTCGCTGCCGACAAAAATGTCCAGTAAACCCTTGTTCGTCCGAATTTCCCGTATCACATCAGGCGAGTGAATGCCAGATGCTCTCCCTCCAAAAACATCTGCGCGTATGTTAATGTTTGGAACTTAACCCCTGAACTATAAACGCTATACTTGTTTCCAGATGCATCAGCAAATAGTCCCGGTATCCCCGGTGTGGTCAGATCTAAAAATAAACTGCGTACGTGTACTTTCTGGTGTTAGCGCCCTCTCGCGGTATTACTCATGTATCAAAACGCAAGCCGTCAGGAACCAAGACTAGTAAATTACAGATTGCGCACATGACGACAGGGGTTTCCCCCTATTGCGAAACATAACTATTGCGAAACCAATTCTCGAAATTTACACAATAATACTCCTACTTCTTGCGGTGATAAATACTCACCTGGCGGTATTTCATTCAAATTTGGGATTTTTTACTGAGTAATGTCGACATCCTGAGATGAAAACCAAAAAAGAATAACCATCACCATAAAAATAAAAATGACAGCACTCTCATGGGCGTCGCGAGGGGGGGGGGGGGGGGGGGGACCCCGGAAAACGGAAAGAAAAAAAGGAAAAAGAGGTGTGAAGCCATATTGCTGTTACTTTGATGGGGCGGGGGAGGGGGAGGGCAAATGCTCCCCTGCTCACGCTCGGAAAAATGATAAATTGAGAATATAATGAAAAAGTAAAGGAATTTTGGGGGAAAATTTGCCTTGCCCACTGGAAAAAATCCAGGCTGGCGACGCCCATGAGCACTCTAAAAAAAAATAGTCACGCTTTGAGTTTTTTCATATATATTGGTATTCCGTTTAATTAACGGGCATAATTATACGTCAACCTTGTACATGTAATAAGCGAAAACAATGAAGAATCGTCACTCAAAAAAATAAAGACGTAAATTTCTAAATACGATTTATTCCAATTAAATATTCCATTTCATGTAGACAACAATAGGTAAGACAAGGTGTATCCCCGCAATAACTTGTTTGTGTACCTTACACCATGCTGGAGCAAAATTGGTCACTTAAGAAAGTTTCAAGTGGTGCCATCCCTACTTAAGAAAGGGTCAAAGGTCACCAGGGGTAAATAAACACCAATAATCATAACGTTGAGTGCAACTTGCATTCATGATTTGTGTAGATCAACAGTTTATCTTAGACCGATCACTGATCGATGCTAATAAGAACAGGATATATAGTGCAAAGTCCAATAAAAAAGGTCTTTAATTAGCGCTAATTACGCTTGTACTAATCATAATTACGAGTGCAAGTATAAAGTGTCACTGTGCCCCTTAAACCGTGCTGGAGCAAAATTTGTCACTTAGGAAAGTTTCAAGTGCATAGTGTCATCCCTACTTTAGAAAGGGTCAAAGGTCCATGGTTCAACATCCAGTCGCCAGCGATGGATGGGCAATGGCTCCTACATGATTCGAGGGACCACATCTCCCGGGAAACTTGGTCCCCAGCGATGATGATGACGACAACTGTGGCGACGAGAGCAGTGATAAAATTAATGTGTCATCTGATGACGAGGCGGAAGAGCTGGCTTCGGAGGAAGATTAGAAAACCCCTCCTGATCACGTGAAAGAGTCTGTTTCGTCGGGGAATCGGGGCCGTATCGTAAGTCCGACGCCTCATAGGTCCAACGCCTCATCAGTCCGAAATTTCTGACTTATTTCGAATTCATTTATTCCGTCTGATAAAAAAGGCAGAAAAACGAAGCGTCGGACATATGAGGCGTTGGAGCTATGGATCGGTACCAGAAAAGGTTTATTTCAAGGACAAGGCAAGAACTAAATTTAAAAAACAAAATACGACGAATTAAGTCCGCGAGGTTGTCTACTTACGAATGGCGCACTGTGCATAGCATGAACTAATCGGCCGCAGATCAGTCCGCCAACGCGCAGTTTTTGGTGCAAGGGTTGATGCTACGGGTATAAATCGGGGGGAGGGGGGGGGGTCTGGTGCATCCCTTATTGTCAATGTGTAATCGCTAACTCTGACAATTAGAGGCGCAAACATTCTGACATTTTACACAATGTTTGTATTAATTAATAATGGCTGGCGGACTTATGAGGCGTCGGACTTATGTACAGAAATAAAAATAAATTTAATTGTCGGACCAGCGAGGCGTCGGAGCTATGAGGCGTCGGACCTATGAGGCGTCGGACTTATGAGCGCACCGGAATCCCGTCAGTCCCTATGCCATTACGAAGTTTCGTCAAATATGAGTGTATTCTTTGCAAAAACAGCCTCACTGCAGTTTTTTTTTAACCCTATTCGTAGGAATGGTTAGAGTCATGTCACAGTTTACCTTGGCATGTTTACTGGTTACCGATTAGTTTCTAAGGAGGAAACAACGAATTTCCGTTAGCATCATGTTTCGAGAATCTTCCGGGTGCATGGTGTATCAAAAATGCATCTCCGTAAACAATTTGCCTCGTGTGATATGGACCACATCCCAACGGTCAAATCCAGGAGGGGGCTTTATTTTTTGTATCTTCAGCATGTTAAGGTAAGATTATCATACGGGCAGCGCCTTGTAATTTAGGAATTTATAATAAGTTAATAGAAAAAAAGCCCAATCAACTAAACTTCGTACTTCAAAGCATCCCATCAGCCAGTGTTAATGATATCATCACAATAAAGTTCTCAATATTGATTATTGTCAACTTTAATGCAAACCTTGTCTGAACTCAAAACTACTTCAATTTTTGATATAATTATAAACTCCGGTGATTTCGTATTCCTCATATTAAGCACGTATTACATCCATTCGTGATGGAGAGGGTATAGAGGTAATTAGTTGCACTCACTTTCATGAATGTTTGTGATATTGAAACATTTCATAAGTGGTGTGTTTTGTTCCTGCGTGGGGTAAAGTACACACTGACGGTCGTTTTATCAATTCACTCCTAATTATCATTCTAATTATTTATTAAACATGTAAATTAACTTCTTTTTGATCGGACGCTGCACTTCATAATTATCTTGGTCTGAATCATGTAATCAGTGATTGGTCCATAATGAACGGTTGATCTGCACATGAATGCAAGATGCACTTATATTGTTCTTATTGATGCTTATTCACCCCTGGTGACCTTTTACCCTAGAGATAACACCATGCACTTGAAACTTTCTTTAGTGACGAATTTTGCTCCAGCACGGTGTAAGGGTCACAGTGACACTTTAGTGCACGCGTAATTATGATTAAAAGCGTAATTAGCGCTAATTAAAGACCTTCTTAATTGGACTTTGCACTATATATCCTGTTCTTTAGCACATGATCAGTGATCAGTCTATGATAAGCTGTTGATTTACACCAAAAAAAATCATGAATGCAAGTTGCACTCAACGTTATGATTATTGGTGTTTATTTACCCCTGGTGACCTTTGACCCTTTCTTAAGTAAGGATGGCACCACTTGAAAAAAAAACTTTCTTAAGCGACAAATTTTGCTCCAGCATGGTGTAAGGTACATATTGACACTTGTTTTATCCTTGCACTCGTAATTAGCTGGCTTCTTATAAGTGGACTTAGCAAATCCTATTCAGTATACACGATATACTTTCGATCCATGAAGAAATTTGGTTTGCACTCAAGATTATGATTAAATCGAATTGTTGGGGGACTATAAGGGGCTCCCCCTCCCAACGCACCACTGGCGCAACTTAAGAAATCCCATTTTGCATTTGTCTCGGTCACTCCTACATATCCCACGCTTCAAACCTTTTGCACTCGAAATCATGATTGAACCTCACTGGGCTCCCGGACTATGGGGGGGGGGGGCGTGCCCCACGCCATCACTTCCCGACTACGCCGCTGCTCACAACGTTGTAGCTTAATTACGGATTAACCTATTTGCAGCACAATTACAAGTTTAGGCTACTATATTAAAGCAAACTACATAATAAGCAAGCAGATGATGAAAATATTAACTCAATTTTGTATCGAACGTTAAATTCATACTGAACGATATAAAATACAATGTAGTTAATAAAAAACATGCTGGTGATACTCATGATTTTTCTTTGAACACGATTTTCCCTAATGATTTTCAAATAGGCTGCAATGCTCAAAATAATTTTGCAAGTTTCAAGCGACATCAAACGATCTTTGATAGGATCCCTAGACTTTAGGGCAATCAAACTGCAGCAATTAAGTAAATGATAACATAATTTGTCGTATATTTCATAGGCGTTGCAGTGTTTTGTGCTTGCGCATGCCCACCTCATCCCCCTGAAGGTACAAACACGCTAATTGACATCAGGGCCTCTCACGAGGAGTGGGATAGAGGTTGTAACCTCTGCTCTCTATCGGCGATTCCAAGAAACCCAACGAAGTGGAGCGATATTTGTAATGTGTAATCTTCAGTTGTCACGTCAAAGTGCATCTTGTTTTCAACAGGCGGATTACTTCATGTCACACAACGTGCTTATCAGGAAACAAAGTCGCTTAAAACTTGCAATTTACCACTTTAAAAAAAAGAATCAATTGGCTCTCGGGCGAAACTAGGAATCTTTTACACGATTACAGGAAATTTCGAGAGTACGCTAAGACAAATTAATTTCCTTTAATTTGATTCTCTCAAACTTGTGGGTAGAAATCACAAAGCAATACAGCAATAAATAGTTTCAAAACGTTTTAAAATGGTATTCAGGGAACATTTACTTAAATATTTGTTTTAGACGTTCCCGGCCCCTTCCCGTTTAAATTGAGTCAAACTATTTGAATGTTTATATTCGCTCACGTCACCTAGACCTATTCGTTTTGATTTCCGAGCGAAAGAGTAATTAAATTTTAAAATATACATGTATATCTATATTATAACTCAACGCCTTGTCATACTTGCTTGTGCTAAATGAATTGTGTGATTGATTTCTAAAGCGTAGTACACCATAATGAAGCAATTACAGTAACACAACAAATCGTATGACAATTACAACACTAAATAATTACACGAATGTTCTGTGTATACGAAATCTCAATGTATATATTTTTTTTTAAATAGAAAGCGCAAAAGAGGAAATAATTCTAGTCTAAAGCCTTTATTGTAGATCGTGAGCCCCAAATATTAAAACTGACACATTTGAGCGACTCTATTTTTAACCTTAGACAGTAATTTTACCAATCCATAGATTCCTCTTTCGGGTCGTACTTGGGGCTGTTCTCAGAGTAGAACTGGGCGAAGAATCGGCGATGTTTCGCTATCAGATGATCCTCCTTCACAAACGGGGGGTTACGAACGTACTTCTTGTTGGCCCACACCGGAAGGTCACCCCAAATCTAGCAGAGGAAATCACATTACTATTAATTTCGAGGCAGGCAGTACTTAATGAGAAAGGCCTACGGACTGGGTAACAGGTATAGTGGGGATGGCGAAGCAAGGCTGATTTGGGCAGATTAACAGGCAGCATATAGGGTAGCCCGATAGACCATTATCATGTTGCGGCCATCTAGATTTTTTTCCATTCAAATCAACGTAAAGCGAGGCTGGAAGGAAAAAAGTCTGGTTCCTGTTTGCACAGAAAACATTATCATTCAGTACTGTTATTGGATACTGGGAACATGACTGAAATGGTGGCAGCATGATAAAGCTCTATAGGAGGCGGTCCCATTCCCTATGAGGTCCGGATTGGGCCTTGTTTATGAGTCGTCTTTAATGCATGTACATGTATCTGATTCATGTTATGCTTGGAACTTTTTTCTTAGATATTTTGTAAAAGTCTTGGGTTGATTCCATCATTTGTTTTTTACTCTGCGGTCACGATTCCTTTGACTTGCACAACAAGAAGCGAGAGTGGATCAATGTGGCTCCACAATGCTGTTTCCAAAGGAACACATACCAATGGGCCAATGATCTCGCCAAAAATGAGACGTATGGCGATCCGTGTATGTATGGTAATCAGGTGGTAGGGCAGACACGACAGTAGGCCTACGGGAAGTGAACACTCTAAATTCTAAAAAGTGAAAATTCACTCAATTCGAGTGAAGATTCACTCCCACAGTCGGAAACTAGGGACTAGACGTTTTAGAGTGATTTTTCTTCGAACGTAAAGATCGAGATTTCACTCAAGCTTCGACTGAAGTGGTTCATTTTTTCAGACAATGTCAATCGAAAATAAGACTGATTTTCACTCTAAAACGTCTAGTCCCTAATTTCACATTTTGGAATTTAGAGAGAATGACAGTACGGGCTGACACGGCTGAGGAGGAGGAGTGGCCATGGGCTCGGCTGGGGAAGGCGGAATTCTTACCTGGTAGTACTGTTCATACAAGGCCTTCTTGCCAATGTAGAAGGAGATTGGTCCTCTCCGGGTATACCCAGTGGTCACAATCCTCTGTCGCATGGGTCCAACAGGAGTGACGGATATTATCAGTTGAAGCTCACCCAGTACGGGACTGTCCAGGTGTAAAGTGGCGAAGCAGGGTCCTATCTGTCATGATCAATCGTCAGGCGAAACAGGATTATATACCTGTATCCAATTTAATTACCCTATAGGGGCTGGGGAAGGAATCCGCCCCTCAACTTTTTCCGAGATAGTCTTGAAAACATACTATTTAGCCTCGAGTCTTGCGCATCTTTTGATACCGAAAACATAAAAATCGGACCAAAAACCAAGTACCAAAAACCGTAAAAACTGATTTTCCCAATTAACGTATTGTGCACAAAGCAAAATAACCTATAGTCATGAAATGAATTGGGTATGTTCATGATAAGTTGTTCTATGCATGTACCGAGGTTTCAAAATTTTTCGTCGCTCGATGGCCAAGATCTTGGGGGGGGGGGCAGAATCCGCTCCCCCCCCCCCCCGGCTTAGAGATGGTCAAAATAGCCCGGCTCTTTTAGGGTTAACCTGTATAATAATAAGTTCCCATCGAATTTGCACCAATGGATGACATTCTGATGGGTCCATTGTAATCCATGAATGTGACATTGTATTCGTGGATGTCGACATTTGGCTTATATTGTACAGCAGTTAGCTTACATGTGCTAATCGTACCCCTTTTAAACTTTTGTGTTTATAAAAACCCTATATCCCCGACCTCAGGATGGGTTTAAAATGAGCTTGATGTGGCATATTCATCTATTCTACCCATACCTGCTCAATTTGGACGGTGTTTGCCGGCAGGTTGAGCAGACCAAAAAAATACGGGGGTTTGGTGGACATACGAAGTAAAGCCACATGCTTATCGGTAGGGTGTGGCTCCCAGCTGACGTCGGTAAAGTGGGCCTGACCAACGAAAGCCCTCCTGTTAGGAAAAGGGATACATGACTGTAACTTTTGGTTAGTTGTTTTTTTAGTTTTGGAAGTTTTGTCCAAGGAGCGAGGTCTCTCGACTTCGCTTGTTAATCCACTCCGCCCCATTCAAAGATAATCGTAACCAGTTTCCTTGTCTCTGCCGTTTGGGCTCGTCTTAAACGACTGGTGCCTGGACTACTGTCCTCAGACACTGATATCAGCAAATTTGCTAACTGGAAAGTGTCTGATTTCTCACTTCTTGAACCACATTGCGACTCCGGGATGACCTCTTCAGCAATGGAGTGAGGTGGAATGCAAGAATGCGTGCGAGGATCTTTCCAGCTAGAGCAGAGAGATACCTCGATAGTTTCAAAAGTTCGTCTTCTCACCTTTCTGGAATATAGTGACAATCAAGGCGTCACGAACATCAGTGGGAATAAATTCCTCTTCCCAGATCCGTATATAAAAAGAACATGCAACGTCTCGCAAGATTTGGGTCGGCAGCCTTGTATAATTCTGCCGGGATACCATCCAGGCCAACAGCTTTGCCATTCTTCATATCCCTGGTAGCTGTGAAGAACTCCTCAAGTGCCTGTGGTTCATCAAGATCACGATCCTTTATCGGAAGTTGAGGCAGTTTATCTACTTCGACATTGTCTACAGAGAGCAGCTCACAGAAATGTTCTCTCCACCTATCGCAAATATCAGGCATGTCCTTGTGAAGAGTGCCATCCTTGCCCACACACCATGGGATGTTGGACCACATGCGAAGAAGACTCTGTTGTTGTTGGTATCGAATAGGACTTGGATTTTTTATCGACTCTTGCTCCCACCATGCAGTTGTTTTCATCTCACGAACCCGGTACTGGATTTTGATCTCATTTCGTGATATTGCGGTTTCTTTCTGTCATTTCTGATGTCATTCTGCCAAACAAGGAAATCTCCTGCGCTTCTCATTAATGATCTGCTCTATCTCTGCGTCTTTGTCATCAAACCAGTCCCCGTTGTGTAGCTTCTGAGTACCCAACGTCTCATCACAGGTTGTTTCGATGGCAGTCTTCAGACCTTCCCAGAGACATTCCACACTGGTGTTTTCTACATTCAGCAGAGCTTCACTCATTTTTGTCTGGAACTCATCTCGTACCTCAGGTAGGTCGAGTTGCCCTAAGTTGTACTTGGTCATATTCTGTTTCTTTGCTTTTCTCTGTTTTTGGGCGGAGGACAAAGGACAATATGAGGATCGTACGAGCCTACATGATCGGTCCAACACTCACCGGTGACATCATTGTCTTGGTGATAAAAACGTCTTTCCTGTCACTACTGTATATAAGACATAATCTAACATAATGCCAATGGCGTGATCTGGGATGTCTCCATGATGTCTTATTCCTATTTCTTCGGACGAAGAGGGTGTTTGTGATCGACAGCTGGTGCTCCGCACATTGTTGAAGTCACCAAGTAGAATGATCTTATGGCTGCGTGGTACCTGTGTTAGCACAGAGTTAAGTGCTGAATAAAATTATCTTTGTCTTCAGGCTCGGCCAACAAGGTCGGTGCATAATTATGCGGAGATCAGTACGTGTCGCTTGTTCGTTGGAGTTGAGTTTAATACCAGTTGATTTGAGTTTAACACCAGACGCTCGTTAACACCAACTGGGAGCTCCTACAAATTCCTGACCTACTCATTCTTGATGGCAAATCCAACACCATGAAATCTCTTTTCGTTCTCCTCTTTCCCCTTCCAGAGTACATATCCTGCTTCTATTTCTGTCAGTTGTCCTTCCCCGGCGCGACGGGTCTCTTGAAGCTCCGCAATGTCATACTGGCGAAGCTCTCGAGCAATGAAAGCCGTTTGTCTCTCGGGTCTCTCACTATGTTCATTTTCCATCAGAGTTCGTACATTCCATGTACCGAAATGTAATTATTGCTTTCTTTGTTTTGGACCGCGTAGAGGTGATCCCACTGGGTGCGGTATGCCAGCCAGTACATGCGGAACAGGC
Source organism: Patiria miniata (assembly GCF_015706575.1). Classification (NCBI taxonomy): domain Eukaryota; kingdom Metazoa; phylum Echinodermata; class Asteroidea; order Valvatida; family Asterinidae; genus Patiria; species Patiria miniata. The sequence continues at coordinate 2,634,976 of NW_024037062.1, forward strand.
TATGGTTAAGAGTACCTTTTCTAACCGCTCCCACTTGTGGGGTGAGAATAGTGGATCCTGAAAAGGGCCGCTCAGCCATGGAGGCTACTACCGAACTACTCTTCTGTTTCCAAATCCAAGAGCAGAGCCACGTGACTTGACCTCCACCGCCTACGTGCTGGTTTGCAGTTGAAAGCTCCCAGACTTCACGATCCTGCTCCCTTCACTGCTGACCAATCGCCGCAGGACTTTAGTTTGTACCAAAGTACCAAGTAGAAGCTGTGCGTGAATTTTGTATGCGAGTATAAAGTTGCACGTCGACAAAGTTCCCACAAACCTTGACATCACTTGCCCTGATTCCAATGGCAAGGGTACCTCGACGACTGCAGGACAAGTTCAGCTGCAGTGGATGGCGTTGGCTCCAAGGGAGCTCATCCGCCCTTTGTAGGTCTTGTTTTTTCCTAACCGGGTGTCCATATACCCTCCTCTCCAGACCGAGCCTGGAGAGGTTGCCGGTTTAGTCGCCGACGGCCCGACCAACCCTAACCCTAGTTTGGGGTCAGACTGCCAATCATGACTAACGAGCTCT